>NC_041388.1:275055730-275136373 GCF_002162155.2 Triticum dicoccoides
ATATATGAGGAAGGAGTACGTCGGTGGAGCAACAGGGGGCCCACGAGGGTGGAGGGCACGCCTAGGGGGGGGGGGGTAGGCGCGCCCCCTACCTCGTGGCCTCCTCTTTTATGTCTTGACGTAGGGTCCAAGTCTCCTGGGTCTTGTTCGTTGAGAAAATCACGTTCCCGAAGGTTTCATTCCGTTTGAACTCCGTTTGATATTCCTTTTCTTCGAAACCCTAAAACAGGCAAAAAACAGCAATTCTGGGCTAGGCCTCCGGTTAATAGGTTAGTCCCAAAAATAATATAAAAGTGGATAATAAAGCCCAATAATGTCCAAGACAGTAGATAATATAGCATGGAGCAATCAAAAATTATAGATACGTTGGAGACGTATCAAGCATCCCCAAGCTTAATTCCTGCTCGTCCTCGAGTAGGTAAATGATAAAAACAGAATTTTTGATGCGGAGTGCTACTTGGCATAATTTTAATGTAATTCTTCTTAATTGTGGTATGAATATTCAGATCCGAAAGATTCAAGACAAAAGTTCATATTGACATAAAAATAATAATACTTCAGGCATACTAACAAAGCAATTATGTCTTCTCAAAATAACATGGCCAAAAAAAGTTCATCCCTACAAAATCATATAGTTTAGTCATGCTTCATTTTCGTCATGCAAGAATGCTCTCATCATGCACAACCCCGATGACAAGCCAAGCAATTGTTTCATACTTTAGTAATCTCAAACCTATAAACTTTCACGCAATATATGAGCGCGAGCCATGGACATAGCACTATGGGTGGAATAGAATATAATGAGGGGGGTTATGTGGAGAAGACAAAAGGAGAAAGTCTCACATTAACGAGGCTAATCAATGGGCTATGGAGATGCCCACCGATTGATGTTAATGCAAGGAGTAGGGATTGCCATGCAACGGATGCACTAGAGCTATAAGTGTATGAAAGCTCAACAAAAGAAACTGAGTGGGTGTGCATCCAACTTGCTTGCTCACGAAGACCTAGGGCACTTGAGGAGGCCCATTGTTGGAATATACAAGCCAAGTTATATAATGAAAATTCCCACTAGTATATGAAAGTGACATAACAAGAGACTCTCTATCATGAAGATTATGATGCTACTTTGAAGCACAAGTGTGGCAAAGGATAGTAACATTTTCCCTTTTCTCTTTTTCTCTCATTTTTTTTCTTTTTTGGGCCTTCTCTTTTTTTATATGGCCTTTCTCTTTTTTTGGGCCTTCACTTCTTTTTTATGGCCTTTCTCTTTTTTTATTCCTCACTTGGGACAATGCTCTAGAAAAATGATGATCATCACACTTCTATTTATTTATAACTCAATGATTACAACTCGATACTAGAACAAAAGATGACTCTATATGAATGCCTCCGGCGGTGTACCGGGATATGCAATGGACCAAGAGTGACATGTATGAAAGAATTATGAATGGTGGCTTTGCCACAAATACTATGTCAACTACATGATCATGCTAAGCAATATGACAATAATGAATGTGTCATGATGAACGGAATGGTGGAAAGTTGCATGGCAATATATCTAGGAATGGCTATGGAAATGCCATAATAGGTAGGTTTGGTGGCTGTTTTGAGGAAGATATAAGGAGGTTTATGTGTGAAAGAGCGTATCATATCACGGGGTTTGGATGCACTGGCGAAGTTTGCGCCAACTCTCAACGTGAGAAAGGGCAATGCACGGTACCGAAGAGGCTAGCAAGGATGGAAGGGTAAGAGTGCGTATAATCCATGGACTCAACATTAGTCATAAAGAACTCACATACTTATTGCAAAAATCTACAAGTCATCAAAAACCTCGGCACTACGCGCATGCTCCTAGGGGGATAGATTGGTAGGAAAAGACCATCGCTCGTCCCCGACCGCCACTCATAAGGAGGACAATCAAATAACACCTCATGTTTCAAATTTGTTACATAACATTTACCATACATGCATGCTACGGGACTTGAAAACTTCAAGACAAGCATTTCTCAATTTCACAAATACTCAACTAGCACGACTTTGATATTATTACCTCCATATCTCAAAACAATCATCAAGCATCAAACTTTTCTTAGTATTCAAAACACTCATAAGAAAATTTTACTAATCTTGAATACCTAGCATATTAGGATTTTAAGCAAATTACCATGTTATTTAAGACTCTCAAAATATCTAAGTGAAGCATGAGAGATCAATAGTTTCTATAAAACAAATCCACCACCGTGCTCTAAAAGATATAAGTGAAGTACTAGAGCAAAACTATATAACTCAAAAGATATAAGCGAAGCACATAGAGTATTCTAACAAATTCCAAATCATGTATGGCTCTCTGAAAAGGTGTGTACAACAAGGATGATTGTGGTAAACTAAAAAGTAAAGACTCAAATCATACAAGACGCTCCAAGCAAAACACATATGATGTGGCGAATAAAAATATAGCTCCAAGTAAAGTTACCGATAGAAGTAGACGGAAGAGGGGATGACTTCCGGGGCATCCCCAAGCTTTGGCTTTTAGGTGTCCTTATATTATCTTGGGGGTGCCATGGGCATCCCCAAGCTTAGGATCTTGCCACTCCTTGTTCCATAATCCATCAAATCTTTACCCAAAACTTGAAAACTTCACAACACAAAACTCAAAGTAGAAAATCTCGTGAGCTCCGTTAGCGAAAGAAAACAAAATACCACTTCAAGGTACTGTAATGAACTCATTCTTTATTTATATTGGTGTTAAAACTACTGTATTCCAACTTATCTATGGTTTATAAACTATTTTACTAGCCATAGATTCATCAAAATAAGCAAACAACACACGAAAAATAGAATCTGTCAAAAACAGAACAATCTGTAGTAATCTGTAGCTAGCGCAAGATCTGGAACCCCAAAAATTCTAAAATAAATTGCTGGACGTGAGGAATTTATCTATTAATCATATGAAAAAATAATTAACTAAATATCACTTTCCAAATAAAAATGGCAGCAGTTCTCGTGATCGCTAAAGTTTCTGTTTTTTACAAAGTGTAACAAGACTTTCCCCAAGTCTTCCCAACGGTTCTACTTGGCACAAACACTAATTAAACACAAAAACATAACCTAAACAGAGGCTAGATAAATTATTTATTACTAAACAGGAGCAAAAAGCAAGGAATAAATATAAAATTGGGTTGCCTCCCAACAAGCGCTATCGTTTAACGCCCCTAGCTAGGCATAATATATCAATGATGTTCACATGAAAGACAAGAATTGAAGCACAAAGAGAGCATCATAAAACACGTGACAAACACATCTATGTCTAACATACTTCCTATGCATAGGCATCTTATAGGCAAACAAATTATCAAGGAAAGCAAAAACTAGCATATGCAAGAAAGCGGAAAGAAACAATAGCAATCTCAACATAACGAGAGGTAATCTAGTAACATGAAAATTTCTACAACCATATTTTCCTCTCTCATAATAATTACATGTAGGATCCTAAGCAAATTCAACAATATAGCTATCACAAAACATATTCTTAACAAGATCTACATGTACGCAAAGTTGACACTCTTCCAAAATAGTGGGATTAACATTAACTAAAGTCATGACCTCTCCAAACCCACTTTTATCAAAAACTTCATAAGATTGAACATTCTCCAAATATGTTGGATCTAAAGTTGACACTCTTCCAAACCCACTTTCAATAATATTGCAAACACTATTATCAATCTCATATTCATCATGGGGCTTAAATAAATTTTCAAGATCGTAAGAAGAATCACCCCAATCATGATCATTGCAACAGGTGGTGGACATAGCAAAACTAGCATCCCCAAGCTTAGGGTTTTGCATATCATTAACACAATTGACATTAAGAGAATTTATAATAACATCATTGCAATCATGCTTTTCATCAAAGGAACTATTAAGTATGGGTGCAACAACAACGATCTCATGTTTAACATAAGGAACTATAGCAAATTCATCTTCATAAATATTGGCATCATGGCCACAAGAATAGAAAGCATCATGTTCATCAAGGGATATTTCAATCAAATCATCGGAATCATAATTATCTATAGATTTATGCATATCATTATTTTCTTCTGAATCAACGGTCATTCTTTCAATAAATTCTTTGACATAGACATTATGAGCATAGTTTTCATATCAATATTTAAGTATGTCAAAATTTTCAGATTCGTAGAGAGCAATATCATATTTTTCAATCAAAGAAGCAACTTCATAAGCACCGTTAAAAGCAACAAATTCTTCAATTCGTTCGACATCGTAGTAACTATAAACACCCTTTGCATAAGAAGATAAGATTTCAATATCATTAAACTCACATAGGTAGGGGAGGTGTTTTTTAGGGTTCTTAGAGCAATAAGTAAAATCACAAATTTCAAAAAGATTCCAAGCATAACACAGCAATCTGTTTATTTGATTCCATAAGAGTCTCCCTTTTTCAGACAAACGGTGACGCACAAAATGAGCATGCTCATCTAAAGATTTCCCATCAATTAGGCTAGTTGGGGTATCAGCACAAGCGCATAACGATCGAAGATGATCTAAGTAGAACACTTTAAGTGGATCCATATCAATAGATTTTTTAGCAAGCAAAGATGCAAGCAAATAGAAGGCACATGGAAACACAAACAAGGATACATATGGAGAAGGCAAACAAAAGAAGAGGCAAATAGGGAAAGAGAAGGACGACGGAGAGAGAGAGGGAGAATAAAACGGCAAGGGTGAAGTGGGGGAGAGGAAAATGAGAGGCAAATGGCAAATAATGTAATGTGGGAGATAAGGGTATGTGATGGGTACTTGGTATATTTGCTTTTGCGTAGACCTCCCCGGCAACGGCGCCAGAAATCCTTCTTGCTACCTCTTGAGCACTGCGTTGGTTCTCCCCGAAGAGGAAGGGATGATGCAGCAAAGTAGCGTAAGTATTTCCCTCAGTTTTTGAGAACCAAGGTATCAATCCAGTAGGAGGCTACGCGCGAGTCCCTCGCACCTGCACAAAACAAATAAATCCTCGCAACCAACGCAATAAGGGGTTGTCAATCCCTACACGGCCACTTACGAGAGTGAGATCTGATAGATATGATAAGATAATATTTTTGGTATTTTTGTGGTAAAGATGCAAAGTAAAATAGAAGCAAAGTAAAAAAGCAAAGTATTAGGAGATTGATATGATGAAGATAGACCCGGGGGTCATAGGTTTCACTAGTGGCTTCTCTCGAGAGCATAAGTATTCTACGGTGGGTGAACAAATTACCGTTGAGCAATTAACAGAATTGAGCATAGTTATGAGAATATCTAGGTATGATCATGTATATAGGCATCACGTCCGAGACAAGTAGATCGACTCCTGCCTGCATCTACTACTATTACTCCACTCATCGACCGCTATCCAGCATGCATCTAGAGTATTAAGTTAATGAAAACAGAGTAACGCCTTAAGCAAGATGACATGATGTAGAGGGATAAACTCATGCAATATGATGAAAACCCCATCTTGTTATCCTCGATGGCAACAATACAATACGTGCCTTGCTGCCCCTACTATCACTGGGAAAGGACACCGCAAGATTGAACCCAAAGCTAAGCACTTCTCCTGTTACAAGAAAGATCAATCTAGTATGCCAAACCAAACTGATAATTCGAAGAGACTTGCAAAGATAACCAATCATACATAAAATAATTCAGAGAAGATTCAAATATTGTTCATAGACTTGATCATAAACCCACAATTCATCGGTCCCAACAAACACACCGCACAAAGAAGATTACATCGAATAGATATCCACAAGAGAGGGGGAGAACATTGTATTGAGATCCAAAAAGAGAGAAGAAGCCATCTAGCTAATAACTATGGACCCGTAGGTCTGAGGTGAACTACTCACACTTCATCGGAGGGGCTATGGTGTTGATGTAGAAGCCCTCCGTGATCGATGCCCCTTCCGACGGAGCTCCGGAACAGGCCCCAAGATGGGATCTCGTGGATACAGAAAGTTGCGACGGTGGAATTAGGGTTTTGGCTCCGTATCTGATCGTTTGGGGGTACGTAGGTATATATAGGAGGAAGGAGTACGTCGGTGGAGCAACAGGGGCCCCACGAGGGTGGAGGGCGCGCCTGGGAGGGGGGGGGCATAGGCGCACCCTCCTGCCTCGTGGCATCCTCTTTTGTGTCTTGACATAGGGTCCAAGCCTCCTGGGTCTTGTTTGTTGAGAAAATCACGTTCCCCAAGGTTTCATTCTATTTGGACTCTGTTTGATATTCCTTTTCTTCGAAACCCTAAAACAGGCAAAAAAGCAATTCTGGGCTGGGCCTCCAGTTAATAGGTTAGTCCCAAAAATAATATAAAAGTGGATAATAAAGCCCAATAATGTCCAAAACAGTAGATAATATAGCATGGAGCAATCAAAAATTATAGTACGTTGGAGACGTATCAGTCGAGCGTGAATCATATAGTAGATATGATCAACATAGTGATGTGCACCATTGAAACTACTCCATCTCACGTGATGATCGGGCATGGTTTAGTTGACATGGATCACGTGATCACTTAGATGATTAGAGGGATGTGTATCTAAGTGGGAGTTCTTTAATAATTTGATTAACTGAACTTTAATTTATCATGAACTTAGTACCTGATAGTATTTTGCATGTCTATGTTGTTATAGATAGATGGCCCGTGCTGTTGTTCCGTTGAATTTTAATGCGTTCCTTGAGAAAGAAAAGTTGAAAGATGATGGTAGAAATTACACGGACTGGGTCCGTAACTTGAGGATTATCCTCATTGCTGCACAGAAGAATTACGTCCTGGAAGCACCGCTAGGTGCCAAACCTACTGCAGGAGCAACACCAGATGTTATGAACGTCTGGCAGAGCAAAGCTGATGACTACTCGATAGTTCAGTGTGCCATGCTTTACGGCTTAGAACCAGGACTTCAACGACATTTTGAACGTCATGGAGCATATGAGATGTTCCAGGAGTTGAAGTTAATATTTCAAGCAAATGCCCGGATTGAGAGATATGAAGTCTCCAATAAGTTCTACAGCTGCAAGATGGAGGAGAATAGTTTTGTTAGTGAGCATATACTCAGAATGTCTGGGTATAACAATCACTTGACTCAACTGGGAGTTAATATTCCGGATGATAGTGTCATTGACATAATTCTTCAATCACTGCCACCAAGCTAGAAGAGCTTCGTGATGAACTATAATATGCAAGGGATGGATAAGACAATTCCCGAGCTCTTTGCAATGCTAAAGTGTAACACCCTCGATGCGACTATAGCTCCCACGTCGAGGCACGACTTAGAGGCATAATCGCATTGAAGGCATATGTCGCAAGTAAGGTAATCTTCACAACATCCCTTGTAATATAAATCATAAAGGGGAGATAACATAGTTGGCTTACACTCGCCACGTCAATCAAGGTACATAAATAACATTACATCATCCAAACACTCAAGGCCCGACTACGGCGCCAAAATAGAAGATAACCCAACATGCGACACGGTCCCAATCACCCCCAACTGGGCACCACTACTGATCATCGGGAAAAGAAACATAGTAACATTGAGAGTCCTCGTCGAACTCCCACTTGAGCTCAAGCGCGTCTCCTGGAGAGGAATCGTCAGGCCCTGCATCTGGTGTAATAGTAATCTGTGAGCCACAGGGGACTCAGCAATCTCGCACCCTCGCGATCAAGACTATTTAAGCTTATAGGTATGACAAGGTAAATATATGTGGAGCTGCAGCAATCGACTAGCAAGTATGGTGGCTAACTTATACGCAAAAGAGAGCGAGAAGAGGAGGCAAAGCTCGAGCGAGAAACTAGAGAGCAACCTGCGCAAACATTACTCCAACACCGTGTCCACTTCCCGGACTCCGCCGAGAAGAGGCCATCACGGTAACACACTTAGTTAATTCATTTTAATTAAGTTAAGGTTCAAGTTATCTACAACCGGACATTAACAAATTCCCATCTGCCCATAACAGTGGGCACGGCTTTCGAAAGTTCAATCCCTGCAGGGGAGTCCCAACTTAGCCCATAACAAGCTCTCACGGTCAACGAAGGAATAGACCTCCTCCCAAGACATTCCGATCAGACTCGGTATCTCGGTTCTTCAAGACAACTCCGGCAATGGTAAAACAAATCCAGCAACACCGCCCGCTGTGCCGACAAATCCCGATAGGAGCTGCACATATCTCGTTCTCAGGGCACACCGGATAAGCTAAGCGTACGGGAGCCAACGTAACCCAAGTTGCCAAGGGACGGCCCCGCACGGTGCTCTAGGTTGGACCAACACTCAAAGGAGCACTGGCCCGGGGGGGTTAAAATAATGATGACCCTTGAGTCTGCAGAACCCAAGGGAAAGAAAAGGCTAGGTGGCAAATGGTAAAACCAAGGTTGGGCATTGCTGGAGGAGTTTTATTCAAGGCGTACTGTCAAGGGGTTCCCATTATAACCCAACCGCGTAAGGAACGCAAAATCCGGGAACATAACACCAATATGACGGAAGCTAGGGCGGCAAGAGTGGAACAAAACACTAGGCGAGAGGCCGAGCCTTCCACCCTTTACCAAGTATATAGATGCATTAAGATAACATAGCAATATAATGATATCCCAACAAGTAAATAAATGTTCCAACAAGGAACGGCCTCCAATCTTCACCTGCAACTAGCAACGCTATAAGAGGGGCTGAGCAAAGTGGTAACATAGCCAATCAACGGTTTGCTAGGACATGGTGGGTTAGAGGTTTGACATGGCAATTTGGGAGGCTTGCAAGCAAATGGTAGGCATCGTAGCATTGGCATAGCAAAAGAGAGAGCAAACTAGCATAGCAAAGATAGTAGTGATTTCGAGGGTATGATCATCTTGCCTGCACAGTTGTTAGAGTTGACTGGATCCTCAAAAGCAAACACAACGGGCTCCTCGTTAGCGAACTCGTCTCCCGGCTCTACCCAAACAAGACAAACAAGCAACAAGGATACAATCAACCACGTGCAAGCTCAAACGATAAGATGCAATGATGGTATGCTATGCGGGATGCGATGTGGGATGCATATGCAAGATATGACAGGAAATGCATGAACCTAGACTCAACTTGGAAATCCAAGTGTTCCACTGGAAATATGAGATGAAATCGCTTGAAAACGATATAAAGATCATTGGAATCGGAGTTACGGTTTGGAAATGGCAAGAGATTCAAATATGACACCGGTCTGCGATTTACAGCAAGTAGGCATCTAAATGCAATGAGATGAACATGCTACAGCACCCAAACATGACAACAAAATACATGGCAGGGATGCATTCATGATGCTTAACAAAAGTCTAGCACTGAGCTACGGCCAATTCATCCGTTAACAGGTTCAAACAAGCATGGCAAAAACGCAAATGGTAAACAGATCTCAGACTTAGTGAAATTAACACTTGTCTGAAATTTCAGATCAACTAGCCCACTTTGGAGCAACAAAACAACATGCTACAGGACCTGAACATGACAAGGTAAAACATGGCATGGAGCTACTCAAATAGCTTAACAAAAGTCCCTTAGTGACCTTGAGCCAAAAGGGATCAGAAAATATACTAACAAGCACACGAACATCGCAAAAACATAATCAGTTTTCAGACTTAGAGAAAACTGACACATGCTGAAATATAACTCAAGTAGGCATGTTCCTCGATGCACTCACTACGGTGCAAGTCATGGCAAGACAAGCATACATCCATCAAGAAGGCACAAAATGCAAGCTAGACATGGCAAGAACAATGGCATGGCATGCACGGATCAAATACAACATCACCGGCAAAATTGCAAACAAGTTGACAATCTGCCCAGATTCACAAAGTAGCAAAAGAAGAGCTCGATTGACTCAAGCTAGGGTGCTCCATAATTGCAAAAAAGACATGGATGGATAGAACACTACAATATTAACAAAACTCCTTTACTGATCATCCTCAAAAGAGGCACGGATCACTAGGAAACAACACGAACATATGGCATCATGAGATAAACAATCTCAGGACTTAGTGAAATTACTAAGTCCCTGAAAACAGAATTAGCACGTGCACCACTTTGCAAGCTTGCACTAGACACCACACACATCACAAAAAAACATGGGTTGCACCTCTGAAAAGATGACAAAACCCTTAACAAAACATATGTAGAGCATCAAGGCATATCATGCACACATTAATCATGGCAAAAATGACAAAAACCTAAATGGAGTAGCAGATCTGACAATTAACTCAAGTAGCCCTCTTCTAACAGCATTTCGGGCATCAAGATGAGCTCAAATGAAAATGATGCAATGGAATGTAATGATGTACTCTCTGAGATTAACATTTTGATATGCTATATGCATGAATCGGAGCTACGGATGCAAAGTTACGAGGCCTCGAACAGGGCAACATGGATCTGCAATTTCCGGGACTTAGTGAAAATATACCTCCGCGAAAGTCAACGCGGGACGGAGGGATCCGGGACGGAGCGGTGCAGATCTGAGGGTGGCGTGTTTGGTTGGACTCCCGATGGATCTCGTCCAGGCGGGGCGGATTTGGCCGGGACGGACTCCGGCGAGCGGCGCGGCGATTCCGGCAAGGGGCGGAGCTCGGCCATGGCGGACGGCGAGCTTGGCCGAGCGGCGAAGCAGCGGCGGGGCATGGCGGTGACCGGGGCCGGAGCTGGGCGGCGAGGGAGCTCGGCTCCGGCGGCTATCGGGACGGCGCAAGGCGGCGCCGGCGATGGTGGCCCGCGGCGAAGGCGGCGCATGGCGCGGGCGGCAGCTTAGGCAAGCAGGCGCGGGGAGGCGAGAGCACCGGGCGGCAGCGGCGACCGACAGGCGGCGGCGGATCTGATCGGGCGGCGGCGCGAGGAGATGGGCCCCGCGGGCCGGCAGCGGGGCTGAGGAGAGAGAGGGAGCGGCTGGGCTGAGGTGGCGTGCCGCGGTTGGCCCGGAGCGGTGGCGCGGCTGATGTGGCGGCTGCCCATTGGGCGGGGTGAGGTGGAGGGCGAGTGGACATGTCCGGGCGCGGTGGGAAATTGTCCGGCGGCGCGCGGAGGAGGAGGTTAGGGTTCATCCGTGCGAAAATTCCGAGAGGGACACATATATATAGGTAGAGGGAGCTAGGAGAGTCCAAATGAGGTGCGGTTTTCGGCCATGCGATTGATATCGAACGCTCTAGATGATGGAGCAGGCTTAGATGGGTTTTGGGTCAAATTGGAAGGGTGTTGGGCTGCAACACACACGAGACCTTTTCGGTCCCTCGGTTAACTGTTGGAGTATCAAATGAAGTCCAAATGATACGAAACTTGACAGGCGGTCTACCGGTAGTAAACCCAGGCCGCTTGGCAAGTCTCGGTCCAATACGGAAATGTTTAATCCCCACACACGAAAGAAAGCTAGAAATGACCACCGGAGGAGAACGAAGCACCGGAATGCAAAATGGACAACGGGGAAAATGCTCAGATGCATGAGACGAACATGTATGCAAATGAAATGCGCATGATGACATGATATGCAATGCATGACACGCAAGCAATGACAAGGCAACAACAGCGAATAACTGGACGACACCTGGCACATCGGTCTCGGGGCGTTACATAAAGGCTGCGGAGGTAGAAATCAAGAAGGAGCATCAAGTGTTGATGGTCAACAAGACCACCAATTTCAAGAAAAAGGGTAAAGGGAAGAAGAAGGGGAACTTCAAAAAGAACAGCAAACAAGTTGCTGCTCAAGAGAAGAAACCCAAGTCTGGACCTAAGCCTGAGACTGAACGCTTCTACTGCAAGCAGACTGGTCACTGGAAGCGGAACTGCCTCAAGTATTTGGCGGATAAGAAGGATGAGAAGGTGAACAAAGGTATATGCGATATACATGTTATTGATGTGTACCTTACTAATGCTCGTAGTAGTACCTGGGTATTTGATACTGGTTCTGTTGCTAATATTTGCAACTCGAAACAGGGACTACGGATTAAGCAAAGATTGTCTAAGGACGAGGTGACGATGCGCGTGGGAAATGGTTCCAAAGTCGATGTGATCACGGTCGGCACGCTACCTCTACATCTACCTTCGGAATTAGTTTTAGACCTAAATAATTTTTATTTGGTGCCAGCGTTGAGCATGAACATTTATCTGGATCTTGTTTAATGCGAGATGGTTATTCATTTATATCAGAGAATAATGGTTGTTCTATTTATATGAGTAATATCTTTTATGGTCATGCACCCTTGAAGAGTGGTCTATTTTTGTTGAATCTCGATAGTAGTGATACACATATTCATAATATTGAAGCCAAAAGATGCAGAGTTGATAATGATAGTGCAACTTATTTGTGGCACTGCCGTTTAGGTCATATTGGTGTAAAGCGCATGAAGAAACTCCATACTGATGGAATTTTGGAATCACTTGGTACTTGCGAACCATGCCTCATGGGCAAGATGACTAAAACGCCGATCTCCGGGACAATGGAGAGAGCAACCAATTTGTTGGAGATCATACATACTGATGTATGTGGCCTGACGAATGTTGAGGCTCGCGGCGGGTATCGTTATTTTCTCACTTTCACAGATGATTTGAGAAGATATGGGTATATCTACTTAATGAAACATAAGTTTGAAACATTTGAAAAGTTCAAAGAATTTCAGAGTGAAGTGGAAAATCATTGTAACAAAAAAATAAAGTTTCTACAATTTGATCGTGGAGGAGAATATATGAGTTATGAGTTTGGTCTACATTTGAAACAATGCAGAATAGTTACGCAACTCACGCCACCCGGAACACCACAGCGTAATGGTGTGTCCGAATGTCGTAATTGTACTTTACTAGATACGGCGCGATCTATGACGTCTCTTACTGATTTACCACTATCATTTTGGGGTTATGCTTTAGAGACGGCTGCATTCACGTTAAATAGGGCACCATCGAAATCCGTTGAGACGACGCCTTATGAACTGTGGTTTGGCAAGAAACCAAAGTTGTCGTTTCTTAAAGTTTGGGGCTGCGATGCTTATGTGAAAAAGCTTCAACCTGATAAGCTCGAACCCAAATCGGAGAAATGCGTCTTCATAGGATACCCAAAGGAAGCTGTTGGGTACACCTTCTATCATAGATCTGAAGGCAAGACTTTTGTTGCTAAATTTGGATCATTTCTAGAGAAGGAGTTTCTCTCGAAAGAAGTGAGTGGGAGGAAAGTAGAACTTGATGAGGTAACTGTACCTGGTCCCTTATTTGAAAGTAGTTCATCACAGAAACCGGTTCCTGTGACACCTACAACAATTAGTGAAGAAGCTAATGATATTGATCATGAAACTTCAGATCAAGTTACTACTGAACCTCGTAGGTCAAGCAGAGTAAGATCCGCACCAGAGTGGTACGGTAATCGTGTTCTGGAGGTCATGTTACTAGACCATGACGAACCTACGAACTATTAGGAAGCAATGACAAGCCCAGATTCCGCAAAATGGCTTGAGGCCATGAAATCTGAGATGGGATCCATGTATGAGAACAAATTGTGGACTTTGGTTGACTTGCCCGATGATCGTCAAGCCATTGAGAATAAATGGATCTTCAACAAGAAGACTGACGCTGACGGTAATGTTACTGTCTATAAAGCTCGACTTGTTGCAAAACATTTTCGACAAGTTCAAGGGATTGACTACGATGAGACTTTCTCACCCGTAGCGATGCTTAACTTCGTCCGAATAATGTTAGCTATTGCCGCATTTTATGATTATGAAATTTGGCAAATGGATGTAAAGAGTGCATTCCTGAATGGATTTCTGGAAGAAGAGTTGTATATGATGCAACCTGAAGGTTTTATCGATCCAAAAGGTGCTAACAAATTGTGCAAGCTCCAATGATCCATTTATGGATTGGTGCAAGCCTCTCAGAGTTGGAATAAAAGCTTTGATAGTGTGATCAAAGCATATGGTTTTATACAGACTTTAGGAGAAGCCTGTATTTACAAGAAAGTGAGTGGGAGCTCGGTAGCATTTCTAATATTATATGTGGATGACATATTGTTGATTGGAAATGATATAGAATTTCTGGATAGCATAAAAGGATACTTGAATAAGAGTTTTTCAATGAAAGACCTCGGTGAAGCTGCTTACATATTGGGCATCAAGATCTATAGAGATAGATCAAGACGCTTGATTGGACTTTCACAAAGCACATACCTTGACAAAGGTTTGAAGAAGTTCAAAATGGATCAGGCAAAGAAAGGGTTCTTGCCTGTGTTACAAGGTGTGAAGTTGAGTAAGACTCAATGCCCGACCACTGCAGAAGATAGAGAGAAAATGAAAGATGTTCCCTATGCTTCAGCCATAGGTTCTATCATGTATGCAATGTTGTGTACCAGACCTGATGTGTGCCTTGCTATTAGTTTAGCAGGGAGCTACCAAAGTAATCCAAGAGTGGATCACTGGACAACAATCAAGAACATCCTGAAATACCTGAAAAGGACTAAGGATATGTTTCTCGTTTATGGAGGTGACAAAGAGCTCACCTTAAATGGTTACGTTGATGCAAGCTTTGACACTGATCCGGACGATTCTAAATCGCAACCCGGATACGTGTTTATATTGAACGGTGGAGCTGTCACTTGGAACAGTTCTAAACAAAGCGTTGTGGCGGGATCTACATGTGAAGCGGAGTACATAGCTGCTTCGGAAGCATCAAATGAAGGAGTATGGATGAAGGAGTTCATATCCGATCTAGGTGTCATACCTAGTGCATCGGGTCCAATGAAAATCTTTTGTGACAATACTGGTGCAATTGCCTTGGCAAAGGAATCCAGATTTCACAAGAGAACCAAGCACATCAAGAGACGCTTCAACTCCATCCGGGATCAAGTCCAGGTGGGAGACATAGAGATTTGCAAGATACATACGGATCTGAATGTTGCAGACCCATTGACTAAGCCTCTTCCACGAGCAAAACATGATCAGCACCAAGGCTCCATGGGTGTGAGAATCATTACTGTGTAATCTAGATTATTGACTCTAGTGCAAGTGGGAGACTGAAGGAAATATGCCCTAGAGGCAATAATAAAGTTATTATTTATTTCCTCATATCATGATAAATGTTTATTATTTGTGCTAGAATTGTATTAACCGGAAACATAATACTTGTGTGAATACATAGACAAACAGAGTATCACTAGTATGCCTCTACTTGACTAGCTCGTTGATCAAAGATGGTTATGTTTCATAGCCATAGACATGAGTTGTCATTTGATTAACGGGATCACATCATTAGGAGAATGATGTGATTGACTTGACCCATTCTGTTAGCTTAGCATTTGATCATTTAGTATTCTGCTATTGCTTTCTTCATGACTTATACATGTTCCTATGACTATGAGATTATGCAACTCCCGTTTACCGGAGGAACACTTTGTGTGCAACCAAACGTCACAACATAACTGGGTGATTATAAAGGTGCTCTACAGGTGTCTCCAAAGGTACTTGTTGGGTTGGCGTATTTTGAGATTAGGATTTGTCACTCCGATTGTCAGAGAGGTATCTCTAGGCCCACTCGGTAATGCACATCACTATAAGCCTTGCAAGCATTGTAACTAATGAGTTAGTTGCGGGATGATGTATTACGTAACGAGTAAAGATACTTGCCGGTAACGAGATTGAACTAGGTATTGAGATACCGACGATCGAATCTCGGGCAAGTAACATACCGATGACAAAGGGAACAACGTATGTTGTTATGCGGTTTGACCAATAAAGATCTTCGTAGAATATGTAGGAGCCAATATGAGCACCTAGGTTTCGCTATTGGTTATTGACCGGAGACATGTCACATTCATGTCTACATAGTTCTCGAACCCGTAGGGTCCGCACGCTTAAAGTCAGATGACGATCGGTATTATGAGTTTTGTGTTTTAATGTACCGAAGGTAGTTCGAAGTCTTGGATATGATCACAGACATGACGAGGAGTCTCGAAATGGCCGAGACATAAAGAATGATATATTGGAAGCCTATATTTGGATATCGGAAGTGTTCCGGGTCAAATCGGGATTTTACCGGAGAACCGGGGGTTACCGGAACCCCCCCGGGGGGAAGTAATGGGCCTATTGGGCCTTAGTGGAGATGAGAGAGGGCATCCAGGAGGTGGCACGCGCCCCCCCCCTTGCCCCAGTCCTAATTGGACAAGGGAAAGGGGCGGCGGCCCCCTCTCCTTCCTTCTATCCACCTCCTCCTCCCCCCTTCTCCTACTCCTACTAGCAAAGGAGGAGTCCTACTCCCGGTGGGAGTAGGACTCCCCCCTTGGCGCGCCCTCCCTGGCATGCCGCCTCTCCTCCCTTGCTCCTTTATACACGGGGGCAGGGGGCACCTCTAGACACACAAGTTGATCTATTGATCTATTCTAGCCGTGTGCGGTGCCCCCCTCCACCATATTCCACCTCGGTCATATCGTAGCGGTGCTTAGGCGAAGCCCTGCGTCGGTAGCAACATCATCACCGTCACCACGCCGTCGTGCTGACGGAACTCTCCCGTGAAGCTCTGCTGGATCGGAGTTCGTGGGACGTCATCGAGCTGAACGTGTGTTGAACACGGAGGTGCCGTACATTTGGTACTTGGATCGGTCGGATCATTAAGACATATGTATACATCAATCGCGTTGTGCTAACGCTTCCGCTTTCGCTCTACGAGGGTACGTGGACGATACTCTCCCCTCTCATTGCTATGCATCACCATGATCTTGTGTGTGCGTTGCAATTTTTTTGAAATTACTACGTTCCCCAACACTAACTTGTGGCTCCCTCACGTTTACCCCCGATGGGGCGGGCCGCGGGCCGGGTCGACATCAACCCATCGGCCCACCCTGTACGCACAATCTACGTCGGCAGTATCTCCTTCACCACCAATGCTCGTGGCGACCTCCGATTGTGCCTACCATATTCAGCACTTAGCACGAGACATGTTTCTGATCTCAACGACCTTACCATTTGGCCTAAACCGCCTCTTCCCGTTCGGATTGGGGAACTCAGGGCCTGCGTATCAGCAGGACCTCCATCAGCACCCCCACAAAAACGTACAGTTTGTCACCATGGTCTGTGATAACTACCACATCGACCATTTTCCTGAGGATTGTTTCCGTGATGAAACCATCTCAGATTGCAGCATCGACATAGTCGATCTACTATTGTTCTCGATTACAAGGACGTTGACAACAAACCCACTTCACTGGAGCGTGACGAAGCCAGACAAATTGCGGCATCACCAGCCACAAACATGACTCCAGGCCATGGAAGCCCTGACGAACAGCAGAAGACCACCACAGAAGTAGGCACCTTGTGGGGGGCCCCAGAGGAGATCGAGGAGTACGTCCCACAACCAATCTCACTACATAAGGTGATAGCAATGGAGGTAGAGGCCGAGGTAAGAGATGACACAACAACACGGTCGACAACGACACCACTTGTATAAGAAAATCCATGTCATTTTTGTCCACACGTGTTCTAGGCAAAAATATACAAGGATTGGAAACATGCATACATTCTTGCATAGCCAAAAAATGTAATATATGGAAAATGTACACACAAATCTTATGAGCACAAGACTACACATAACGCACTTCACACTTTTTGCATGTATGAAAATTACTTGCCACGCACATGTAGAGGAGCTATTGGAGATATGCCGTAGAGGCAATTATGTATGATAATATTTTCTATGTGTTTATGAATAAAGATAGTCCTTAAACATTATCAATGATGTGTATCAATAAGTACATGACTTGCTTCTGAGACTATGCATTGTATGATGACTGTCCTAAAAGGTCCTTAGTCAAAAGGGCTGTGTGGATGAGCAGACAACTAGACTAAGCATATGACATGGCGGATGGCTCAGTCTCACTGGCCATGGAGCATTGGATGCTAGCCGTATAATATGGACTCGGAGGCAAGATAAGGTCCGATTCGGACAGACCCAACTATGAGACACAACGATAGGTGATCCGTGAGTCTCTAGTGCAACATACGTTCTATGTCCTAAGATCTGACCTGGCGCATGTACTCGGGATGGTGACACACATGCTTTGGTCCGACCAAACGCTACTTCGTAACCGGGTTGTTATAAAGGTAGGATTCAGATTTGTCCAGACCCATCCAGCAAGACATGATCGAGCAAGATGGGATTTGCCCCTCTGATTAGGAGAGATATACTCTAGGCCCCTCGTGTGATCCGACCAAGATAAGCATGGCCTGTTGGGGATCGTAGCAGAAATTTAAAATTTTCTACGCATCACCAAGATCAATCTATGGAGTCATCTAGCAAAAAGAGAGAGAGAGAGAGGAGTGCATCTACATACCCTTCTAGATCGCGAGCGGAAGCGTTCAAGAGAACGGGTTGATGGAGTCGTACTCGTCGTGATCCAAATCACCGATGATCCTAGCGCCGAACGGACGACACCTCCGCGTTCAACACACATACGGAGCGGAGACGTCTCCTCCTTCTTGATCCAGCAAGGGGGGAGAAGAAGTTGATGGAGATCCAGCAGCATGACGGCGTGGTGGTGGAAGCAGCGGGATTCCAGCAGGGCTTCGCCAAGCGCTACTGGAGGAGGAAGAGGTGTCACGGGAGGGAGAGGGAGGCGCCAGGGCTTAGGGTGCGGCTGCCCTCCCTCCCCTCCACTATATATAGGGGCTAGGGGGGCCGCATGCCCCCTTGGAGATCCCATCTAGAGGGGGTGGCGGCCCCTCGGGGGGCAACGACCCCCTTAGGGTTTCCAACCCTAGGCGCCTTGGGCCCTTGGGTGGGGCGCACCAGCCCACCAGGGGCTGGTTCCCACGCCACTTCAGCCCATGGGGCCCTCCGAGATAGGTGGCCCCACCCGGTGGACCCCCGGGACCCTTTCGGTGGTCCCGGTACAATACCGGTGACCCCAGAAACTCTCCCGGTGGCCGAAACTGGACTTCCTATATATAAATCTTTACCTCCGAACCATTCTGGAACTCCTCGTGATGTCCGGGATCTCATCTGAGACTCCGAACAACTTTCGGTTAACCGCATACTAATATCTCTACAACTCTAGCGTCACCGAACCTTAAGTGTGTAGACCCTACGGGTTCGGGAGACACGTAGACATGACCGAGACAACTCTCCGGTCAATAACCAACAGCGGGATCTGGATAGCCATGTTGGCTCCCACATGCTCCACGATAATCTCATCGGATGAACCACGATGTCGAGGATTCAATCAATCCCGTATACAATTCCCTTTGTCAATCGGTATGTTACTTGCCCGAGATTCGATCGTCGGTATCCCAATACCTCGTTCAATCTCATTACCTGCAAGTCACTTTACTCGTTCCGTAACACATCATCCCGTGACCAACCCTTAGTCACATTGAGCTCATTGCGATAATGTCTTACCTAGTGGGCCCAGAGATACCTCTCCGTCATACGGAGTGACAAATCCCAGTCTCGATTCGGGCCAACCCAACAGACACTTTCGGAGATACCCGTAGTGCACCTTTATAGCCACCCAGTTACGTTGTGATGTTTGGCACACCCAAAGTATTCCTATAGTATCCGGGAGTTGCACAATCTCATGGTCTAAGGAAAAGATACTTAACATTAGAAAAGCTTTAGCAGACGAACTACACGATCTTGTGCTATGCTTAGGATTGGGTCTTGTCCATCACATCATTCTCCTAATGATGTGATCCCGTTATCAATGACATCCAATGTCCATGGTTAGGAAACCGTAACCATCTATTGATCAACGAGCTAGTCAACTAGAGGCTCACTAGGGACATGTTGCGGTCTATGTATTCACACATGTATTACGATTTCCGGATAACACAATTATAGCACGAACAATAGACAATTATCATGAACAAGGAAATATAATAATAACCATTTTATTACTGCCTCTAGGGCATATTTCCAACAGTCTCCCACTTGTACTAGGGTCAATAATCTAGTTACATCGTGATGAATCGAACACCCATAGAGTTCTGGTGTTGATCATGTTTTGCTTGAGGAAGAGGTTTAGTCAACGGATCCGCGACATTCAGGTTCGTATGCACTTTACAAATATCTATGTCTCCATTTTGAACATTTTCACGAATGGAGTTGAAGCGACGCTTGATATGCCTGGTCTTCTTGTGAAACCTGGGCTCCTTGGCAAGGGCAATAGCTCTAGTGTTGTCACAGAAGAGAGTCATCGGGCCCGACGCATTGGGAATAACTCCTAGGTCGGTAATGAACTCCTTCATCCAGATTGCTTCATGTGCTGCCTCCGAGGCTGCCATGTACTCCACTTCACATGTAGATCCCGCCACGACGCTTTGCTTGCAACTGCACCAGCTGACTGCCCCAATGTCGGTGTCGAAACCGGCGGATCTCGGTAGGGGGTCCCAAACTGTGCGTCTAAGGCGGATTGTAACAGGAGGCAGGGAACACGATGTTTTACCCAGGTTCGGGCCCTCTTGATGGAGGTAAAACCCTACGTCCTGCTTGATTAATATTGATGATATGGGTAGTACAAGAGTAGATCTACCACGAGATCAGAGAGGCTAAACCCTAGAAGCTAGCCTATGGTATGATTGTATGTTATTGTTATGTCCTACGGACTAAAACCCTCCGGTTTATATAGACACCGGAGAGGGTTAGGATTACACAAGGTCGGTTACAAAGGAGGAGATATCCATATCTGTACTACCTAGCTTGCCTTCCACGCCAAGTAGAGTCCCATCCAGACACGAGACGAAGTCTTCAATCTTGTATCTTCATAGTCCAACAGTCCGACCAAAGGATATAATCCGTCTGTCCGGAGACCCCCTAATCCAGGACTCCCTTAGTAGCCCCTGAACCAGGCTTTCAATGACGATGAGTCCGGCGCGCAGTATTGTCTTCGACATTGCAAGGTGGGTTCCTCCTCCGAACACATCACAGAAGAATTCAAGGATAGTGTCCGACCCTGCAAAATAAGTTCCACATACCACCGTAGAGAGAATAATATTTCCACAAATCTTAATCTGCTGACACGTTTTGGCAACATGACATCATGCCATGGCTCGGTGATTATTCAAACCGTTTTTCTTCAACCAGCTCCACACATAACCCGAGGTGGTTTCTTGGCACGTCTTGTCAAAGCAGAGATCGTGTTCCCCTAATTATGGGATTCTCATCAATACGGTCGTGGGTAACCCAACCGTGTCTAGGACTCCTAGATTATAGGCAAGTCCCAAACGGCTATGGAGAGGACGCTTGATATTCACCCTCTTTATAAAGGGACAAGGCTTTTACTTTTTTCCCTCACGTGCTCAATCGAATCCTTCCCCCGCCTCGAGTTCTAACACCCAAAGCCCAGGTCAGGTGCTTCGGACCTTCAATCATGTCCGGATCTAGCCTTCAAGGCTAGTGGATGCCCTCCTCTGTTACAGAAGAGGATATCAAGAAGTTGAGGGAGGCCAGATACCTGACCGCCGAGGTTTCGCATCGGCTGCCTGCCCGAGGGCAGGTCGTCCCTACTCCCGACCCCAACGAGAACGGTGTGTTCATCTCCCACTTCCTCTGAGGCCTAGGCCTCACCCTGGATCCCTTTGTTAGGGGTTTGATGTTCTATTACGGGCTAGATTTCCATGATCTAGCCCCGGACTCCTTTCTCCACATCTCGGCATTTATTGTCGTATGTGAGGCCTTCCTCCGCATTACCCCTCACTTCGGCCTGTGGCTCAAGACCTTTGACGTGAAGCCAAAGATGGTCGAGGGGCAACACGTAGCGTGCGGAGGCTCCATGGTCAAAGGGTTCCTTTCTAGAGGTGTCCGGATTATGGCAGCGGGAGTGGTTTTACATCACAGCTCCCAAAAGTGCCAAGTGGGTGGCCGCCCCTGCTTTCTGCTCGGGCCCTCCACCACAACTGATGTCATGGATTAGCAGAGGGCCGAGCTGGGGTCCAGCCAAGGACGTGCCTATACTACAAAGCCGCATTCAAGATCTCTTCAACAGAGATTTCAGTCTGGTTACGGTAGTGCAAGTCATGCTGGTTCGTTGAGTCCAGCCTTGCAAACGCCGGCCCCTCCGAATGTGGGAGTTCAACCCAGAAGTGTCGCGCACCATTCAGAATTTCCTCGGCCTGACGCACGAGGAGATGTACAAATCATTCTTCGGACCCCAAATAGAGTGTCCGAATACTACCGAGGACGTGGGCCTGAGCAGCAACCGTACCACCAACCAAGTAAGTAATCCTTTAGCCGAACACACCGTCTTTCATTTACCATGCCGTCATGTTGAGAAATCGCTCTTTGACCAGGACTGGCTAACAAGGGCGAAGATGATTCGATGTTCGGCCCCCCTTCCTGAGGGTTTGGAGAATCCGGTACTGGAAAAGATGCTCGAGCTAGCACCTTGCCCGGAGCCCTCAAAGGAAGATAAAGGGGGGAATAATGAGGTCGAAAGCGGGCCCCCATCGCTACCAATTCCAACCGAGGGAATGAGCGCCTCCGTGAAGGAGGATAACCAAGGGGAAGAATCTGACCTTCTCTCACTTCGGGGAAGGAAGAGGACTGCCTCTGAAGATCTGGAAACCAAGGCTTCCAAACGGGAGAAGAAGTCTCCACCAGAGGGTTCTGCCTTGGAGGGTGCTCTTGCCGCACAAATTCTACGCGAGGATCAGCCCTCCAACGAGCTGTAAGTAATCAAAAAGTACTTTAATAGTGGAGATATACTACCTTACCTCTAAGGAAAATAACCGAAGCGTTTATCTTGCAGTTCGGATCTTAGCCCTTCTCAGCATAGCTCGTCTTCGGGGGATCTTCTTCCGGAGATGATGGAGAGCAAAATGCCTCCCCCGGACTCCCCCGCTCAAGAAGCGGGTGACCTTGAAGGGTCGTCACGGAGGGCCTCTCCGGATCTGGTGAGGCCAAAAGATAATCCTATAGTCACCCGAAGTCCCCAGCGTCCGGCTCTTGAAGAGAGTAAACAAAAGAGTCCGACACCGTCTGGTATGCGGTCGGACGTACTGAGGGAGCTGTTGGAGCGAGCGGCCATCTCAGAAGAACACCGTATGTTGATGGGTACAGTGATGGAAAGAATTTCGTCTGCCGAAAGCGATTGCATGAATCCTTTATGAGTCTACTGCTTTGAGGTACGTGAAATGATATACTTTTTGATAGTACCGCACATTTTTAGGTGTGCCCTGTGTAGATAGTAGCCCCTGAGACTCTGGTTGTCATCAAGAACGACGGCGAACAGAGGATCGTAGTCCCATGTAATAACCATACCGCTTTATGTGCAGGTGATGGGAGCTCCGGTGGTTGGCCGGACTAATGAGTTTGCCGAACTAAAGCGGCAACTGGATGCGGCAGATGCCGACATCGAGCTTGTTAACAAGCAGCTTGACGAGGCACAGGGTAAGTGATATTTTCTGGTGAATGTCACATAGGAAGAGCAGCATAACGTCGGTATCTTTAATATGTTGTGACTGCAGATGGAGCTTCCACCATGGAGACCCTTCGGGTGGAACTTGCCCGAGCCAAGGAACAAGCAAGAATTAGTAATGCGGCTGCTTTAAAGGCAGCTGAAGAGTTAAGAGCCGAAAAGGCTGCACATTGTGAGAGCAAAGATAAAATGGCCAAGATGGCTGTAAAGTTAAGAGACACCCCGACCATTGACAGTTCCTTGAAGAAGAGAACCGAGCGAAGGCAACATACCTCGAAAAGGCCACGATGGCGGCCAAAGACACCCGCTCTGCCATGAGGGCAAAGAAGGAAGAGCTGCGTGAAGCTGGTGATATTGTGGCTGGGAAGCCCTTTTTGCTGCGGAGGAAGTTCGGAGATCTGCGGTATGCCCCTCTGGATTGGCTGTGGAGTTCGGCAGACGCATATCTGGATTTGACGGCGAGTGCTGTCGATGTGGCCGAATACTTCCGAGATCAAACAGATCGTGAAGTGGACAAGCTATTCTGGTCGCAGTTTAACGTTCCAGAGCGTCCGCTTCCACTAACTGATCGGCTTGCCAAATGGGCCGAACTCAATAGATTGTCCGGACTTGCCATGAGGTCCGTCGTAGATCATCTGTGGCCGGAAAAGCCGAAGCCGAACATCTATTTCAGCTTAGTGCAGCAGTTCCTTGGTGCGGTGCCGCGCATCAATGCGATGAAGAGGTCAGCGTGCATAGAAGGCTCGCGGATGGCCCTTGCCCATGTCAAAGCATACTGGGCGGAGATGGATGCTACCACTGTTGCGGCGCAGGGTTCGACCATAGGCCGAGTGGCTGCCGAGCACTATTTTGAAGAAGTTCTTGAGGGTGCTCGTTTGATAGAGGCCCAGTGCTCAAAGAATATTATGTTTGAGTGACATGTATTCCCATTGTAAAAACAATGTTTTTATGAAATTTATCAAGGCTATATTTATACTTTTTCCCGAAAGTAATATGATGCCTCCTGTGCGGCCGTTTATGTATACATGTGTATAACCTGAAAGATTGCAGTCGTCGGCTTCAGCACCCACGCATATAATGCGGGGGTGTTCGCAGAAGACGCATATTCACACTTAATCCAACGTCTTGGTCCTAATAAGGAGGTGATGTCGCAGCGAACTAGGCAACCGGACTATAATGCTTTAACACTTTCACTTAGCCATAGGTGTTTGACAGTGGGGCTACTATATAGCCCCTGGTGGCTCTGCACTTATCCGAATTCGTGGAGCGTACATGCCTGGCCGGGAAACGACCCTTCATTAAGGCAGAGGAATTCTAACATTCCGATGGGTCATCGAGTGGTTGACCAGTCTCGCGCTATATCATGACAGTAAGTTTTCGGCTTTCTCTACTGAGGTGCTCGTCCGGATGAACCGGGGCACAATCGCAGTAGTTCTCCTGGTGCCGCCTTAGCCGATAGAGCAGAACGTAAGGCAGCAAAACATAGGAGCCGGGCAAACCCAACATTTGACCAAAGACATGATTCGGAGCTGATGCATATAAGGCCAAACTCACGACGCCGAACACTCCCTAAGGTATTCGGTCTTTATGGTATAAACCGGGCCTAAAC
Organism: Triticum dicoccoides; assembly: GCF_002162155.2. Taxonomy (NCBI): domain Eukaryota; kingdom Viridiplantae; phylum Streptophyta; class Magnoliopsida; order Poales; family Poaceae; genus Triticum; species Triticum dicoccoides. The sequence continues at coordinate 275,080,768 of NC_041388.1, forward strand.
AGTGCCCTTTGTAAGAAGCCCCTGGTGTCCAGGTACGTGCATTATTCTGACGTGGCCACATGCCAAGACATTAGCATCCTTCTCAATTGTACTGAGAATCCGAGGGATGTGTATCAACAAGAGACAGTAAAAAAAGGTTTACGCAGGGTCTTAATCTAAAAAGAATCCTTGGAACGGGTCCCTGCTGCACGTCTGCGCCTATGTCTCTGTTGTGCCGTATCCTGGATGGGTGTAGCACGATGATCATTCGTAATAGAGAGAAACTTAGGTGAAAAGTTGTCGTGCAAAAAGGTAGGTTTAAAGAAACCATGTACAATTCAAGATGAGTAAAAATTGCCACTTGTCTACGCACGTTGAGCCCCTTGTATTTGTAATAGGGGTGTGGCCATCAAATCTGTATGAATTACATATAGCTGCGCCGGACTCGTCTAACCGTGTCCGCGGTCTTGACGACCTATCAAATGCTTTAGTTGGCGAGGCCGTTTTTAGTGTGCGGCTGCCAAGGCAGTCGCACTCTCTTCGGCGCGCAAGAATCGCTCAGTATTTCCATTCACTGTAATGATGCCACGTGGACCAGGCATCTTAAGAGTGAGGGAAGCGTAATGCGGAATTGCATTAAAGCGAGCGGAAGCTTCGCGTCCAAGTAGTGCTTGATAGGCACTTTGGAACGGAGCAATGTGGAATGTTAAATTTTCGCTACGGAAGTTATCGGGGAAGCCGAATATAACCTCTAGTAGCAGGGAGCCCGTGCAATGAGCCCCTAGGCCTGGCGTTACTCCTTTAAAGGTAGTATTGCTATGGAAAATTTTCGTTGGGTCTATCCGCATTTTGCAGATTGTGTCCTGATATATCAGGTTTAGACTGCTGCCACCGTCCATCAGGACTCGTGTGAAATGGTATCCATCAATTATTGGGTCTAATACCAAGGCAACCCATCCTGCACGCCGGATACTTACTGAGTAATCCCGATGGTCGAAAGTGATCGGTTGAGACGACCAGTGGCAGGACTCCGCGGTGATAGGCCCTTGGGCATGTTTCTCTGGGAGTGCCGCTTTGTTTCTCCCCTTGATCACGTGTAACACGTTCACTGTTTTGACTTCTGGTGGAAATTTCTTTTGTTCCCCAGTGTCTTGCTTGAGAGGCTCATCCTCGTCTTCGCTTGGTGTATCCTCCCCCTTGTGTACGGCATTGAGCTTGCCGGACTGCTTGAAGACCCAACATTCTCTATGGGTATGATTTGCAGGTTTATCGGGGGTGCTATGGATCTGACATATTTGGTCCAGATTTTGTTTTGGCTGGACAATTCATCTCTGGCGCCTTTAGAGGGTGGCTTTTACTGACCTGGCCAAGAACTACTGAATCCGGCGTTTACCGCCGTGCTCTTTGGGCTGTCTTCTTTATTCCGGTGCTTATTATTTTTGCTGCATCATGATTTCCCGTTTCCATCTCTAACTTCGGATGTACTGGGGTCGCTGGTGCTGCATCTGGCTAGCCAACTGTCCTCACCCGCGCAAAAGCGGGTCATGAGGCTTGTTAATGCTGCCATTGTTCTCGGCTTTTCTTGGCCGAGGTGTCTGGCAAGCCATTCGTCGCGGATGCTATGCTTAAAAGCTGCCAAGGCTTCGGCTTCCGGACAGTCGACTATTTGGTTCTTTTTAGTAAGAAACCTGTTCCAAAGCTTTCGGGCTGACTCTCCGGGCTGTTGAGTTATATGACTCAAATCGTCCGCGTCCGGAGGTCGGACATAAGTCCCTTGAAAATTTGCCCGAAAAGCGTCTTCAAGCTCTTCCCAGCTTCCAATGGAGCTTCCGGGGAGGCTTTTAAGCCAGTGCCGAGCTGGCCCTTTGAGTTTGACGGGTAAATACTTAATGGCGTGGAGATCATCTGCTCGAGCCATATGGATATGGAGGATATAGTCCTCAATCCAGACCCCGGGTTTGTTGTTCCGTCGTATGCCTCTATGTTTACGGGTTTGAATCCCTCTGGAAATTCATGGTCCAGCACCTCATCGGTGAAACATAGGGGGTGTGCGGCACCCCTATATCTGGGTGTACCGCATTGCTCGGATGTTTGTTGTGTTGCATCGTATGCTGGAGCGCGCTTGCGTGGTCCATAGATGGATCTGGTTGCGCCGTCCTTTTGATGCGAGCCCTCGCATGGATCGCGTATTGGCTTATGTGCGGCGTTGTTTGCCGCTCTATGTTGGCCGTGAGGTCGTCTATCTGGCCAGATGGCCGTTTTAATTTTTGGTTGCAGGGGATCTAAGGCTTCCTCATCGAATTCGGGTAGCAACTTCCGCTTCGGGTAGCTCTTGGTGTGGCGATTACCGCCGTACTTTGCTGCTGAGTTGAGTACTTTACTCCATCTGATTCGGAGTGTGTCTTGCGCAGCCTTGAGCCTTTGCTTCTGCTTTTTTCGACTCCTCGCGGTGGCAACAAGCCTTTGAAGGGTCTGTCTGGTGTGATGTCGTCCGGACTATTATCTTTGACAGAGTCGGGTTGTTCGGTTTGATTCTCTGTGTTGCCGTGGTCCGGCGATGGTTCACCCTGCTCTAATGTTGGGTCTATATGATCATTGTTTCTACCGAGGCGTGATTTGGAGCGGCGCTTACGCCGCCGCTTTGACTGCTTCTCGAGGGGACAACCCTTCGTTGCGTCCTTCCGTTCCTCGTCGTCGTCGTCTTTTGGTGTGTCCACCATGTATACGTCAACTGATGAAGTGGGCGTCCAGTGCCCTGTGGGAAGTGGTTCCTGTTCCTCTCCTGCATCGTCGTCCATACCGTCGATGTCTTCGGAGTCGGAGTCGAGCATGTCGGTTAAGTCATCGACAGTGGCTACTAAGTGGGTGGTGGGTGGGCGGCAAATTTCTTTGTCATCCGCATCCCAATCGCGCCGGACATAGTTCGGCCAGGACTCTCCTGACAAGGAGAGAGACTTTAATGAGTTCAGTATGTCGCCGAAGGGCGAGTGGTGAAAGATATCCGCGGAGGTAAACTCCATGATCGGCGCCCAACCGGATTCGATAGGAACGGGCACAGGCGGTTCGGAGTCCGTGGCCGGAGAAGTATCCGGCAGTTTAACAACACGGCTCTCGTGAAGGGTAAGATCGATATTCGACTCGATCGCCGTTGGGGATGCGGCCTCTGTGGCGGGGTCTATCCACCCGTCCATGGGAGGTGCAACTGGCTCCGAATTAAGGGTCGGAGTGGCTGCCAGTGTGATTTCTTGAACATTGTCCGATGGCAGAGCTAAATCGTACTCATCGTGACCGCGTGGCGCACAAGGCAGAGGCTCGAATCCGTCGAAGATCAAGTCTTCGCGGATATCGGCAGTGTAAAGCTTCCAAATCTGACCTGGTGGCCAGTGGTGTAACTTTCGATCTGCTCCAGATGGCCAAGCGAGTTGGCCCGCAGTGCGAAGCCGCCGATCACAAATATCTGTCCGGGGAGAAAAGTCTCACCCTGGACTGCATCGCTATCGATGATTGTAGGAGCCATCAAGCCTAATGGCGATGACACAGAGGAACTCTCAATGAAAGCACCAATGTCGGTGTCAAAACCGGCGGATCTCGGGTAGGGGGTCCCGAACTGTGCGTCTAAGGCGGATGGTAACAGGAGGCAGGGAACACGATGTTTTACCTAGGTTCGGGCCCTCTTGATGGAGGTAAAACCCTACGTCCTGCTTGATTAATATTGATGATATGGGTAGTACAAGAGTAGATCTACCACAAGATCAGAGAGGCTAAACCCTAGAAGCTAGCCTATGGTATGATTGTATGTTATTGTTATGTCCTACGGACTAAAACCCTCCGGTTTATATAGACACCGGAGAGGGTTAGGGTTACACAAGGTCGGTTAGAAAGGAGTAGATATCCATATTTGTACTGCCTAGCTTGCCTTCCACGCCAAGTAGAGTCCCATCCGGACACGAGACAAAGTCTTCAATCTTGTATCTTCATAGTCCAACAGTCCGGCCAAAGGATATAATCCGGCTTTCCGGAGACCCCCTAATCCAGGACTCCCTCACCCACCATTCAAAATATACACGTATCCGGTTTGTGACTTGGAGTCATCCAGATCCGTGTCGAAGCTAGCATCGACGTAAACATTTACGACGAGCTCTTCATCACCTCCATAAACAAGAAACATATCCTTAGTCCTTTTCAGGTACTTCAGGATATTCTTGACCGTTGTCCAGTGTTCCATGCCAGGATTACTTTGGTACCTTCCTACCAAACTTACGACAAGGTTTACATCAGGTCTGGTACACAACATGGAATACATAATAGACCCTATGGCCGAGGCATAGGGGATGACACTCATCTTTTATCTATCTTATGCCTTGGTCGGGCATTGAGCCATGCTCAATCTCATACCTTGCAATACAGGCAAGAACCCCTTCTTGGACTGATCCATATTGAACTTCTTCAATATCTTGTCAAGGTACGTGCTTTGTGAAAGACCAATGAGGCATCTCGATCTATCTCTATAGATCTTGATGCCTAATATATAAGCAGCTTCTCCAAGGTCCTTCATTGAAAAACACTTGTTCAAGTAGGCCTTTATGCTTTCCAAGAATTCTATATCATTTCCCATCAATAGTATGTCATCCACATATAATATGAGAAATGCTACAGAGCTCCCACTCACTTTCTTGTAAACACAGGCTTCTCCATAAGTCTGCATAAACCCAAACACTTTGATCATCTCATCAAATCGAATGTTCCAACTCCGAGATGCTTGCACCAGCCCATAGATTGAGCATTGGAGCTTGCACACCCTGTCAGCATTCTTAGGATCGACAAAACCTTCTGGCTGCATCATATACAATTCTTCCTTAAGGAAACCAATAAGGAATGCCGTTTTGACGTCCATTTGCCATATCTCATAATCATAGAATGCGGAAATTGCTAACATGGTTCGGACGGACTTAAGCTTTGCTACGGGCGAGAAAGTCTCATCATAGTCAATGCCTTGAAGTTGTCGATAACCCTTAGCGACAAGCCAAGCCGTATAGATGGTCACATTACCATCCGCGTCTGTCTTCTTCTTAAAGATCCATTTATTTTCTATGGCACGCCGATCATTGGGCAAGTCAGTCAAAGTCCATACTTCGTTTTCATACATGGATCCTATCTCAGATTTCATGGCTTCCAGCCATTTGTCGGAATCTGGGCCCGCCATCGCTTCTTCATAGTTCGAAGGTTCACCATTGTCTAACAACATGATTTCCAGGACAGGGTTGCCGTACCACTCTGGTGCGGAATGTGTCCTTGTGGACCTACAAAGTTCAGTAGCAACTTGATCTGAAGTTTCATGATCATCATCATTAACTTCCTCTCTAGTCGGTGCATGCTCCACAGAAACATTTTCTTGAGCTGCGCCACTCTCCGGTTCAAGAGGCAATACTTCATCAAGTTCTACTTTCCTCCCACTTACTTCTTTTGAGAGAAACTCTTTCTCTAGAAAGGATCCATTCTTGGCAACAAAGATCTTGCCTTCGGATATGAGGTAGAAGGTATACCCAATAGTTTCCTTAGGGTATCCTATGAAGACGAATTTTCCCGATTTGGGTTCGAGCTTTTCAGGTTGAAGTTTCTTGACATAAGCATCACATCCCCAAACTTTCAGAAACAACAGCTTAAGTTTCTTACAAACCACAATTCATACGTTGTCGTCTCAACGGATTTCGATGAAGCCCTATTTAAAGTGAATGCAGCAGTCTCTATAGCATAACCCCAAATGACAGCGGTAGATCGGTAAGAGACATCATAGGTCGTACCATATCCAATAGAGTGCGATTACGATGTTCAGACACACCATTACGATGAGGTGTTCCAGGCGGCGTGAGTTGTGAAACAATTCCACATTTCCTGAAGTGCGTGCCAAATTCATGACTCAAATATTCTCCCCCACAATCTGATCATAAGAACTTGATTTTTCTGTCACGTTGATTCTCGACCTCACTCTGAAATTCCTTGAACTTTTCAAAGTTCTCAGACTTGTGTTTCATTAAGTAGACATACCCATATCTACTCAAGTCATCAGTGAGGGTGAGAACATAACGATAGCCACCACGAGCCTCAATGCTCATTGGACCGCACACATCAGTATGTATGATTTCCAATAAGTTGGTTGCTCGCTCCATTGTTCCGGAGAACGGAGTCTTGGTCATTTTGCCCATGAGGCATGGTTCACACGTGTCAAATGATTCATAATCAAGAGACTCCAAAAGTCCATCTACATGGAGTTTCTTCATGCGTTTGACACCAATGTGACCAAGGCGGCAGTGCCACAAGTATGTGGGACTATCATTATCAACCTTACATCTTTTGGCATTCACACTATGAATATGTGTAACATCACGTTCGAGATTAAATAGGAATAAACCATTGACCAGCGGGGCATGACCATAAAACATGTCTCTCATGTAAATAGAACAACCATTATTCTCAGATTTAAATGAGTATCCATCTCGCATTAAACGAGATCCGGATACAATGTTCATGCTCAAAGCTGGTACTAAATTAATTATTGAGGTTTAAAACTAATCCCGTAGGTAAATGTAGAGGTAGCGTGCCGACGGCGATCACATCGACCTTGGAACCATTCCCGACGCGCATCGTCACCTCGTCCTTCGCCTGTCTCCGCTTATTCCGCAGTTCCTGTTTTGAGTTACATATATGAGCAACTACACCGATATCAAATACCCAGGAGCTACTACGAGCGCTGGTTATGTACACATCAATAACATGTATATCACATATACCTTTGGCATTGCCGGCCTTCTTATCCGCTAAGTACTTGGGGCAGTTCCGCTTCCAGTGACCGTTTCCCTTGCAATAAAAGCACTCAGTCTCCGGCTTGGGTCCATTCTTTGGCTTCTTCCCGGTAGCTTGCTTACTGGGCGCGGCAACTCCCTTGCCGTCCTTCTTGAAGTTCTTTTTACCCTTGCCTTTCTTGAACTTAGTGGTTTTATTCACCATCAACACTTGATGTTCCTTTTTGATTTCCACCTTCGCTGATTTCAGCATTGAATATACCTCATGAATGGTCTTTTCCATCCCCTGCATATTGAAGTTCATCACAAAGCTCTTGTAGCTAGGTGGGAGCGACTGAAGGATTCTGTCAACGACCGCATCATCCGGGAGATTAACTCCCAGCTGAGACAAGCGGTTGTGCAACCCAGACATTTTGAGTATGTGCTCGCTGACGGAACTGTTCTCCTCCATCTTACAACTGTAGAACTTGTCGAAGACTTCATATCTCTCGACCCGGGCATGAGCTTGGAAAACCATTTTCAGCTCTTGGAACATCTCGTATGCTCCGTGTTGCTCAAAACGCTTTTGGAGCCCCGGTTCTAAGCTGTAAAGCATGCCGCACTGAACCAGGGAGTAATCATCACTACACGTCTGCCAGACGTTCATAACGTCTTGATCTGCTGAGAAAACAGGTGCTTCACCTAGCGGTGCATCAAGGACATATGCTTTCTTGGCAGCTATGAGGATAATCCTCAGGTTATGGACCCAGTCCGTGTAGTTGCTGCCATCGTCTTTCAGCTTGGTTTTCTCTAGGAAAGCGTTGAAGTTGAGGGAAACATTAGCGTGGGCCATTTGATCTGCAAGACATATTGCAAAGATTTTTAGACTATGTTCATGATAATTAAGTTCATCTAATCAAATTATTTAATGAACTCCCACTCAGATAGACATCCCTCTAGTCATCTAAGTGATACATGATCCGAGTCAACTAGGCCATGTCCGATCATCATGTGAGACGGACTAGTCATCATCGGTGAACATCTTCATGTTGATCGTATCTTCTATACGACTCATGTTCGACCTTTTGGTCTTCCGTGTTCCGAGGCCATGTCTGTACATGCTAGGCTCATCAAGTCAACCTAAGTGTATTGCGTGTGTAAATTTGGCTTACACCCGTTGTATGTGAATGTTAGAACCTATCACACCCGATCATCACGTGGTGCTTCGGAACAACGGACCTTAGCAACGGTGCACAGTTAGGGGGAACACTTTCTTGAAATTATTGCGAGGGATCATCTTATTTATGCTACTGTCGTTCTACGAAAATAAGATGTAAAACATGATAAACATCACATGCAATCAAATAGTGACATGATATGGCCAATATCATTTTGCTCCTTTTGATCTCCATCTTCGGGGCGCCATGATCATCATTGTCGCCGGCATGACACCATGACCTCCATCATCATGTTCTCCATCATCATGTCTTCATGAAGTTGTCTCGCCAACTATTACTTCTACTACTATGGCTAACGGTTAGCGATAAAGTAAAGTAATTACATGACGTTTATGTTGACACGCAAGTCATAAATAAATTAAGACAACTCCTATGGCTCCTGCTGGTTGTCATACTCATCGACATGCAAGTTGTGATTCCTATTACAAGAACATGATCAATCTCATACATCACATATATCATTCATCACATCCTTTTGGCCATATCACGTCACACGGCATATGCTGCAAGAACAAGTTAGACGTCCTCTAATTGTTGTTGCAAGTTTTTTTACGTGGCTGCTATAGGTTTCTAGCAAGAACGTTCTTACCTATGCCAAAACCACAACGTGATATGCCAATTTCTATTTACCCTTCATAAGGACCCTTTTCATCGAATCCGATCTGACTAAAGTGGGAGAGACAGACACCCGGTAGCCACCTTATGCAACTAGTGCATGTTAGTCGGTGGAACCAGTCTCACGTAAGCGTACGTGTAAGGTCAGTCCGGGACGCTTCATCCCACGATGCCGCCGAATCAAGATAATACTAGTAACGGCAAGTAAATTGACAAAATCGACGCCCACAACAACTTGTGTTCTACTCGTGCATAGAAACTACGCATAGACCTAGCTCATGATGCCACTGTTGGGGATCGTAGCAGAAATTTAAAATTTTCTACGCATCACCAAGATCAATCTATGGAGTCATCTAGCAACGAGAGAGAGAGGAGTGCATCTACATACCCTTGTAGATCGCGAGCGGAAGCGTTCAAGAGAATGGGGTTAATGGAGTCGTACTCGTCGTGATCAAAATCACCGATTATCCTAGCGCCGAACGGACGACACCTCCGCGTTCAACACATGTACGGAGCGGAGACGTCTCCTCCTTCTTGATCCAGCAAGGGGGAGGAGAAATTGATGGAGATCCAGCAGCACGACGGCGTGGTGGTGGAAGCAGCGGGATTCTAGCAGGGCTTCGCCAAGCGCTACTGGAGGAGGAAGAGGTGTCACGGGAGGGAGAGGGAGGCGCCAGGGCTTAGGGTGCGGCTGCCCTCCCTCCCCTCCACTATATATAGGGGCTAGGGGGCGCATGCCCCCTTGGAGATCCCATCTAGAGGGGGGCGGCCCCCTTAGGGTTTCCATCCAGGGGGCGCATGCCCCCTCAGGGGGCAACGACCCCCTAGGGTTTCAACCCTAGGCGCCTTGGGCCCTTGGGTGGGGCGCACCAGCCCACCAGGGGCTGGTTCCCACGCCACTTCATCCCATGGGGCCATCCAGGATAGGTGGCCCCACCCGGTGGACCCCTGGGACCCTTTCGGTGGTCCCAGTACAATACTGGTGACCCCCGAAACTCTCCCGGTGGCCGAAACTGGACTTCGTATATATAGATCTTTACCTCCGGACCATTCCGGAACTCCTCGTGACGTCCGGGATCTCATCCGGGACTCCGAACAACTTTAGGTTAACCGCATACTAATATCTCTACAACTCTAGCGTCACCGAACCTTAAGTGTGTAGACCCTACGGGTTCGGGAGACACGTAGACATGACCGAGACAACTCTCCGGTCAATAACCAACATCGGGATCTGGATACCCATGTTAGCTCCCACATGCTCCATGATAATCTCATCGGATGAACCACGATGTCGAGGATTCAATCAATCCCGTATACAATTCCCTTTGTCAATCGGTATGTTACTTGCCCGAGATTCGATCGTCGGTATCCCAATACCTCGTTCAATCTTGTTACCGGCAAGTCACTTTACTCGTTCCGTAACACATCATCCCGTGATCAACCCTTAGTCACGTTGAGCTCATTACGATGATGTCTTACTGAGTGGGCCCAGAGATACCTCTCCGTCATACGGAGTGACAAATCCCAGTCTCGATTCGTGCCAACCCAACATACACTTTTGGAGATACCCGTAGTGCACCTTTATAGCCACCCAGTTACGTTGTGACGTTTGGCACACCCAAAGTATTCCTATAGTATCCGGGAGTTGCACAATCTCATGGTCTAAGAAAAAGATACTTGACATTAGAAAAGCTTTAGCAGACGAACTACACGATCTTGTGCTATGCTTAGGATTGGGTCTTGTCCATCACATCATTCTCCTAATGATGTGATCCCGTTATCAATGACATCCAATGTCCATGGTCAGGAAACTGTAACCATCTATTGATCAACGAGCTAGTCAACTAGAGACTCACTAGGGACATGTTGTGGTCTATGTATTCACACATGTATTACAATTTCCGGATAACACAATTATAGCATGAACAATAGACAATTATCATGAATAAGGAAATATAATAATAACCATTTGTTATTGCCTCTAGGGCATATTTCCAACATGGCCATGCGACAAGCATTATGAGATAATCCGGTTAGTGGCTGACATCATTGGAACGAGAAATAGGTCGGGCTAGCAGAAGGATGACAGACTCGCCTTGAGCCTGACAACATATATCATGAGGCAAAGGGAATAGAAGTGTGACATGTTGTACAGGTTTGCCAACTGGCTTCATTGTCTACTTGGTGGTCGGCACGCCTTGTTAGAGGCCTCTACCGGCCGAGCAGGACGAAGGTGATTCGACCTACGACCAAGCCGACTTAAACCTAAGGGGTCGCGCGCTTAAGGGAAGGAACCTATGAGGCTGTAACCGGGTCCACGAGTCAAATGTGATCCTACTCGGACTCGTATCCCGGCTAAACAAACTTTGGGCTTTTAGGATCTGCATGAGGCCAAGTGTTGATCCCGGGACAGATGCCTATATATAGTGGAGGTGCGGCACACTCATTTAGTTGATCGCTTCGGCGCCCTCACTAGGGCTTTGCATGTGTTGCAACTAGCCACCTCCACTCACTGTTGCTTGTGTGATCGGACCTAGCAGTCCCCCGCATGATGTTCCTCCTACACTCACGAATATCGTTAGAGGCGGTGCACTTGCACCGCGCCAGCAAACCTGTACGTGGGATCCGACGACTGTTCGAGGGAGATCAAACGAGGAGGAAACGAACCCCGCAGACGCGCTGCCCCAACTTTGAAGGAAATATGCCCTAGAGGCAATAATAAAGTTGTTATTTTATATTTCCTTATTCATGATAAAAGGTTTATTATTCATGCTAGAATTGTATTGATCGGAAACTTAAATACATGTGTGAATACATAAACAAATACTGTGTCCCTAGTATGCCTCTACTAGACTAGCTCGTTGATCAAAGATGGTTAAAGTTTCTTGACCATAGACATGTGTTGTCATTTGATAACGAGATCACATCATTAGGAGAATGATGTGATGGACAAGACCCATCTGTTAGCTTAGCATAATGATTGTTCCGTTTTATTGCTATTGCTTTCTTCATGTCAAATACATATTCCTTCAACTATGAGATTATGCAACTACCGGATACCGGAGGAATGCCCTTTGTGCTATCAAATGTCACAACGTAACTGGGTGATTATAAAGATGCTCTACAGGTATCTCCGAAGGTGTTTGTTGAGTTGGCATAGATCAAGATTATGATTTGTCACTCTGAGTATCAGAGAGGTATCTCCGGGCCCTCTCGGTAATACACATCATAAAAGCAAACGACTAAGGAGTTAGTCACGAGATGATGTATTATGGAACGAGTAAAGAGACTTGCCGGTAACAAGATTGAACTAGGTATGAAGATACCGACAATCGAATCTCTGGCAAGTAACATACCGATGGACAAAGGGAATTACGTATGTTGTCATAAAGGTTCGACCGATAAGGATCTTCATAGAATATGTAGGAGCCAATATGGGAATCCAGGTTCTGCTATTGGTTACCGACCAGAGAGGTGTCTCGGTCATGTCTACATAGTTCTCGAACCCGTAGGGTCCGCACGCTTAACGTTCAACGGCGATATAGTATTATATGAGTATGTGATTTGGTGACCGAATGTTGTTCGGAGTCCCGGATGAGATCACGGACATGACGAGGAGTCTCGAAATGGTCCTGAGGTAAAGATTGATATATAGGACGCTGGTATTCGAACACCAGAAGTGTTTCGGGGGTACCGGATACTTATCGGGTCACCGGTAGGGGTTCCGGGAACCCCCGGCAAAAGATTTGAGCCTTATGGGCCAAGATGGGAAACGCACCAGCCACAAGGGGCTGGTGCGCCCCCATAGCAGGCCGGCTTCAGGAGGGGAAGGAAAGGGGGAAGGGAAAGGAAAGTGTGGATTAGGATTCCTACTTCCTTTCCTCTCCCCCTTCTTTCTTTCCCCCCTAGGGAGCCGGCGGCCAGCCCTAGGGCGCGCCCTGGCCTCTCCTCTGCCCCTCCTACCTGTATATATGTGGGAGGGGGGCGCCTAGCACACACGAGATCAATTGTTAGCCGTGTGCGGCTGATGACCCATAAGTATAATGGATCAATTGTAGCTCTTTTCGATAAGTAAGAGTGTCGAACCCAACGAGGAGCAGAAGGAAATGACAATTGGTTTGCAGTAAGGTAATGTCTGCAAGTGCTGAAATTGTAAGTAGCAGAGTAGTTTGATAGCAAGATAATTTGTAACGAGCAAGTAACGATAGTAGTAACAAAAGTGCAGCAAGGTAGCCCAATCCTTTTGAGGCAAAGGACATGCCAAAATGGTCTCTTATGATAAGCAAAGCGTTCTTGAGGGTACACGGGAATTTCATCTAGTCACTTTCATCATGTTGGTTTAATTCATGTTTGGTACTTTGATAATTTGATATGTGGGTGGAACGGTGCTTAGGTGCTGTTCTTACGTGAACAAACCTCCTACTTATGATTAACCCTCCCGTAGCGATCCGCAACTACGAGAAAAGTATTAAGAATAAATTCTAACCATAGCATTAAACTTTTGGATCCAATCGGTCCCTTACGGAATAGCGCATAAACTAGGGTTTAAGTTTCTGTCACTCTCGCAACCCATCATCTAATTGCTACTCCACAATGCATTCCCTTAGGCCCAAAATATAGTGAAGTGTCATGTAGTCGACGTTCACATGACACCACTAAGGGAATCACAACATACATACTATCAAAATATCGAACACATATCAAATTCTCATGATTACTTGCAACATGATTTCTCCCGTGACCTCAAGAACAAAGGTAACTACTCACAAATGATAAACATGCTCATGATTAGAGGAGTATTAAATAGCATATTGGATCTGAACATATAATCTTCTACCAAATAAACCATATAGTAATCAACTACAAGATGTAATCAACACTACTAGTCACCCACAAGTACCAATCGATAGTTCCGGTAACAAGATTGAACACAAGAGATGAACTAGGGTTTGAGAGGAGATGGTGTTGTTGAAGATGTTGATGGAGATTGCCCTCCCCAAGATGGGAGAGTTGTTGGTGATGATGATGATGATGATTTCCTCCTCTGGGAGGGAAGTTCCCCTGGCGGAATCGCTCCGCCGAAGAGCAAAAGTGTTGCTGCCCAAGTTCCGCCTCGAGGTGGTGGCGCTTCGTCCCGAAAGTCCTCCTCTAATTTTTTCTAGGTCAAAATGACTTATATACCAAAATATGGGCACCAGAGGTGGGCCGAGGGGAGCACAACCCACCAGGGCGCGCTTGGGCTCCCTAGCGCGCTCAGGTGGGTTGTGCCCACCTGGTGGGCCCCCTCTGGTACTTATTGGCTCCAATTCCATAAAAAATCCTCGTGAAGTTTCAGCTTGTTTGGAGTTGTGCAGAATAGGTAGCCTGATGTAGATTTTCCAAGTCCAGATTTCCAGCTGCCGGAATTCTCCCTCATGGTGTGTACCTTGCAAATTGTGAGAGAAAAGGCATTAGAATTACTCCAAAAAGCATTATTATGGGTAAAAACATTATAAATAACAGTAATAAAACATGATGCAAAATGGATGTATCAACTCCCCCAAGCTTAGACCTCGCTTGTCCTCAAGCGAAAACCGAAATCGAAAAACATGTCCACAAGCTTTGAGAGAGAGAGGTGTGGATAAAAACAAAATATGGACATAGAAGCATCATTTTGATTACTATAACAGCAACAAAATTAAACATAGGACTTTTATCATAGACCTTTTATCATATACTTCTCATGAATAAGTAATAGTTCATCACACAATCGAAGTATAAAGCAAAAACTCTATTAGAAATCGACAAACTATGTTCTCAGTCAACTTTGCAACTACAATTCATCATCTTTTCAGGAAGGGTCACGTATCGAGGCCTTTAGGCAAGTCCAAATACTCAACCATCATATAGTCTTCTATGATTGCTAATACTCACCGCGTACACATGAGCAAAACGTTTCAACCGGACACATAGAAAGATAGGGGCTTATGGTATCGCCTCCCAACGTACTCACCTCAAGGGTGATTTCAACAATAATAACTCATGCCACCCATATTCAACTGGACATATGTACCTAGATCTTTCCTCACCACATGATGCTTGCCAAAGGAGAAAAATAAAAGGAATAGAGATAAAAACTTTGACTCTTGCATAAAGTAAAAGATATGCCCTTCGCAGAGGGAAGCAGAGGTTGCCATGCGCTTATTTGTTTGTATGTTCAATCCCTTAGTGCAAAAGAACGTCACATTACATTGCCTGTTGTGTTAGCGACCTTTATTATGTAGTCTATCGCTTTTATTCTTCACCATCACAAGTTCGTGCAACGCTCAATTTTCTCTTACACTAAATGATCTCACACTTTTAGAAGCAATTTTTATTGCCTTTTTGCACCGATGACAACTTGCTTGAGGGATCTTGCTCAGTCCCTAGGTAGGTATGGTGGACACTTGAAAATGAGATTTGGGTTTAAGGGTTTTTGGATGCACAAGTAGTATCTCTACTTAGTGCGGAATTTTTGGCTAGCAAAGATAGGGGGCAAGCACCACATGTTAAAGGATCCATGACAATACGACTTCTGTGTGAATGTGAACAAACATAAATCATTAAGTTGTCTTCCTTGTCCAACATCAACAATTTTGGCATATAATATTTTGATGAGGGCTCACAATCACAAAAGATTTCTAGCATAGCATATTTATATGTGAATCTTCTCTTCCCTTATTAATTCTTTCATTAGTTGCATGATTGACTAATGCTATGTTTGTCAATATCTAATAAAATTTTCTACTTATAATTTTCCTTATGTGGTGCCATCACCTACCATAGGATTAGTATATAATCTTTTCATTATTTCTTTCCTTTCTTTTATTTATCTCTTATTTCTACAACATGAAAGTAAACAAAGCAAAAACTCAAACTAAATTTTATCATATAACTTGCACACGATTACAAGGATAGATCACTAAGCAAACTCTCAAAGAAGAAAGGATCAAACTAAACTTTTATTCATCCAAAGCAAAAGATTGAACTAAAATAAGTAAAAGTAAAAAGATAGTGGGATGATACGATACCGGGGCACCTCCCCCAATCTTGGTAGGAGCCAAGGGGAGTGCCCATACCCGATACTTAATTCTCCTTTGGTGGTGAAGAAGGTGATGATGGTGAAGAAGAAGAGATCTTTTCCTCGGCTTTCCATGGTAGTGGTCCACCATCATAAGCTGAGGAGTGAGTCTCATGGTGTCGAATTTCGGGTTCCGGCAAAACCCTCGAGGTTCGAACACTGGGGTGTGCATGAAGATCTCTCCTCCCCCAAGACCTCACCCTCACAGCGATCTCAAGGCTTAGCGCATCGAACTCGCAGAACAAAGGGACACAAGATTTATACTGGTTCGGGCCGCCGATGTGGTGTAATACCCTACTCCAGTGTGGTGTGGTGGATTGCCTCTTGGGCTGAGGATGAACAGTTACAAGGGAAGAACAACCTCTCGAGGAGAGGTGCTCTTGTGCTTGGTGAGTTTGTGTGGTCGCCTTGGTGGAATGGATCCGGTCCAAGATGAGATGCCTCCCTACGATGGTGGCTAGTCCTATATAGAGAGGCCTGGGTCCTCTTACCAAATATTAGGCGGGAAGGGATCCCACAACGGCCAATTGAAGGGGGGCAACTAGTACAAGCTATCCTGACAAAAGATGGTCTTCGCCTGCCAAAGGCTCTGGTGATGACGCCGTCTTGGGCTCCACGGTGACCTCCGTCCTACCGTCCTGCTGGTCTTGGTCTCGTTGCACCGATATGGAAACCTTTGCTTGATGCCTCGGGACTCCGCGCCTGCGCTTGCCTCTTTAGAACCAAAGAGGAAACGAGGACATTGCGCATGCTAGCGCCCGCCTGGCCCTGGTCGTCATGGCTTGCGTCACAGGAACCTCGCGAGGCGCTCCTTGCCTTGATCTCTCCGCCCCTCGCGAGACAGTCTGGTGAGGCCGCCCCCGAGGAGGTCTTGCATCGTCCTCCTCGTGAGGCTTGGACCCTCGCGAGGGTCTTGAGTGTTTGCTGGTGAAGATGGGCCGTACGGGGCAGCTGGTGGAGCCACACCGTGGGCCGCAGGCAGGCAAGACTAGGGACCCCCCTTCCCAGGACGCCGACAGTAGCCCCCGGGCCCAAGGCACGCTTGGACTTGGTTTCGAGGCAAAGCCAAGGCCAAGTGTGGAGCGTCACGGGCCCCAACAGCCTGCGGCCTCCTTTAAGGCATGGTGATTGATAGGATGTGGGCATCTCCGCTTCCCCACGCAGCCTCGGCAACTGCCCGACTTGACGAGTCCCTGCTGCATGCAGAAAAAAGGTCATTATTACCTTAGATCATGGAGGCCGGCGGTTGGCCTCCTCTTGGCTATAAATGGGAAGGGGGGAGCGGAGCCCCCGCCACCTATCTCTTCCTTCACTCCTCCTACTTCTTCTTCTTCCTTGCTGCATCGCTAGCAGTGACACTCATGGCGCCGATACGGAGGTTTTCGGCCGCAGAGAAGGGAAAAACCCCCCTCAACGGGCCCGTGCCACTTCCACCAAAGAAGAGGCTGGCCCACTGCCGCGACATAGTGGTGAGGCCGGAGGTGTCGAGGCCTTGGTGCGAGCGGCCACCTCCCAGTTATCCGCTGCCTCTGTACGCCCGAGCCGAGGGCTCCAGCAGGAGAGGCGGCGAACGGCGCCGCCCATGCCATGCTCGTGGTCGACGCGTCGTGGTCGTGGTCGCCGCGCCTAGGTGATGCACACCGTCGTCCCAGGATCCCACGCCGCGGACTCCACGCACGAACTCGTAATGTGGGCGGCGATGCCTCCCCGCACTTGGATTCGCTTCCTGTTGTTCTTCTCGCCGAGATGCCGCCGAGGGGCCCCCTCGAGCTTTGGCTGCAGCACGCCGACTGCGACGCCCCAGCGACTGGAGCGGAGGTTGAAGTTGTTTCCCCAGGGAAGATCTTCATAACCCGTGGCTGGGCGAGGTTGCTCGAGTCTGCCGTGCGGAAGGCACCCTCGCCATCCACTTTGAGTACGACGGTGCCTCCATGATGTTCTTCATGGTCTTCGATGGGGAAGGCCGCCGCTTGGAGTGCTGTCCTAAAGGGGGTCGTCAGGATGGTGCAGCGGCCAACACCGATCCTGCCGCTGGCTTCGCCAACAGCTCCTCCAGCAGCAGCGGTGGCTCCTGGTGGTCCAGCGAATCTCCCGAGCCCGATGAGACTCCGGAGACAAGCGATGATAGCTACGTTCCCCCAAGCTCTCGCCGCGCCTGGAGCAAGGCCGCAGCGTCCGGCCGCCGCCGTCACTGATCTGGATGGGGTTGGCATCGGCCTCCCGTGGACCACTGTTGATGATGGCGTCGGCGGCGTTTGGCGCGTGTAGATAGGGCCCCTAAAAACTCCCTTCTTTTGTTCCCTGCGAGGAATCAAGACAGACCCCGTGGGGGCATGTAAAGGGTCTGTAATGTCTTTTGTTGATAGTGTCCTCATTATGAAAACTTGCAAACGCATGTCCTACTTTGGCTCGGTCTCCCCTTTCCAACCCCACGGCAACTTGGTGCTCTACGCCGACAAGTCCCGGTCCCCAGGCAGGCTGCAGCCGTCGCTGGTATGCTAGGTCATGATGCCATGGTCAAGGCCAGGAGGTGAGCAGCCCGAGGTCCAGTAAGAGCTCCTGAGGCGCAATGCTCAAGAGGCCCCCTTTAGCGTGCAAGCAGCTACCTAAAGGTGGGAAAGGGAGGAGACGTCGCCGCAGCAGGGCTGCAAGAGGTGGGAATCTTATGCCGTGGCGCTCAGCCGACCCTGGTGCGGAACTTATCTTGGTAGTCCGGAGTTGTTTCCTTGTGTTGCGCCAGACTCGTACACCGACGACCGTAGTGTAGGCAGGTTAGGCCCGTGCGAGCCTCCCCCTCTTCTCCACGCTCTTCTATGTGCTCTATGTCCTCAGGTCGCGGCCCTCGAGCGAGCTCAGCCCCCGCTGGTATGCCAGGTCACGGTGCCGTGGTCAAGGCCAGGGGGTGAGGGCTGGAGAGCCAGTAAGAGCTCCTAAGTCGCGATGCTCAGGAGCCCCCCTTTTAACGCGCAAGCGAATCGCATGGGAGAAGAGGGAGGCCGCGGTACCGCATGTTGTTGTATTCAGGAGGCTCCTGCAGGTTAGCACGAGGAGGGACACAAATTGCCACTACGACTGCCGGTCTACCACTGGTCGCTCCGCAAGAAGGTGAAGGCACTGAGGGCCTGGTGAGGTGACGTGCGCAAGCGTGCCGCGAGCCAGAGCTCGACCGCTCAGATTTGTCAGTGTTGCAGGGACAGACCCGAGCACAAGCGCCGTGCCAGCATGGGCAGCTCCCATGGTGGGTGACAATCAAGCAGGTAATGACCATAGATAGCTTATGCATGGAAAGCAAACTAGCTTAGGTAGATGCAAGAACGATACATGCCACTGGGTCGGACCCGAGCGGCCTGGGGATGATGCAGCCCAAGGGGCGCCCCCAGCAGGGTAAGCTATAGATGCAAGAGGATACACGTCGCAGGGACAGGCCCGTGCGACCTGGGAATAATGCAGCCCGAGGGGCGCTCCCAGCTGAATGAACTTGGAAAATGTCACCTAGTTTTGTTGTCGAAGGAGCATTGGGGTGGTTGAAGGTGCGCGCTAAAGAAGTCGCTCCTCATGAGCCGCCAAGACCCTGAGCCTCGGGAGGCTCTGGGGGCTCAGGTGGCCTCCTGAGGACCATCTACATCTTCGCTAGGACCGCATGATTCCTGGCTTCCTGGGTCGCCAGGATGCTCTGTAGATTGCACTGGAAGGCGGCTGCCATGCTCGGCAGGCCAAACGGCATGCGAACGTACCTGTGAGGTGGACCCTCACACCGGTCAACACGCGAAGGCCAGAAGCGCTCTTGAGATGCGGCCCTGTTGAGCCCTGGGATGTCGGTGCAGACGCGCAGCTCGCCACCCTCGCCTGGGTGGGGAGCTACACCAGGTGGGCGTCGGTCGCCACGTATTGCCCTTGCTTCCTGAAGCTCCTGGGTGGTCTTGATGATGAACTCCTGAGCGTCGGGCGCTCCTCGCCTGGTGCCCTCCTAAGGGAAATGTGCCGTGAAGCACGCCTCCATGTGGTGCCTGAGCGCCTCCCTCGTGATGTTGGCCAGGTCTGAGGCCCTCCAGAAGAGAGCCCCCGAGCCCTACCTGAGGAGGGCGCCGGGCGCGCCTTCCTATGCAAGGGAGGGTGGCGACCCAGGTGCGGGCACCGATCCTGAGGTGGCGCCGCTCCCCTGAGGCCCTGTGCGAACTAATTGCTTCTTCTTCTTCGGGGTGGCCTCAGGAGGGTACTGCGCGCCCTCGCTGTATAGGTCTTCGATTGCTATGGCTTGGAAGGCGCGCTCGAGTGAGCACACCGCATCTGTTTCTTCGCAGGGGACTGTGATGATTCCGCCACTTCCTGGCATCTTGAGGACATTGTAGCCATGGTGGGTCACTGCCATGAATTTGGCTAATGCTGGGTACCCGAGGATGGCATTGTACGACAGACTGATATGGGTGACGTCGAAGTCGACGAGCTTGGTGTGGTAGTTGTCGCGCTGATCGAAGGTGACAGGGAGACAAACTTGCCCTATCGGGGTGGTGGAGCCGCCGGTCACTCCTAAGAAGGGCTTTGTAGGCTGCAGCTGATCATAGGGCACTTGAAGGCTGTCGAATGTCTCGACGGACAGGGCACCGAGCCCCGCACCACCGTCGATGAGGGTCTTAGTGACTTGGACATTACTGATGACGGGTGAGCAGAGCATTGGGAGGAAGCAGACGGTCGCCGCGCATTTGATCTGGTCCGCCGAGCTGAAGGTGATGGCGTACTTGGACCACCTGAGCGGGCGCGTGGCCTCGAGCTTGGGGAGGGCTACATTCACCTCGCGAGAGAACTGCTTGAAGATGCGCTGGAAAGCCGGGGCCTGAGCACCACCCAAGATGCAAGCAATGGCGCGCGGCTCCTGGAAGCTCCCAGCCCCCTCGTCCTAATGGTGGTCGTTCTTCCTCCTTGGTGGTGGCGGCAGCGAAGGGAGACCAGGATTGCCCTGAGGACGGTCCTCGCGAGGCTGGTCCCTCAAGGCGCCCTCACGAGGCTGGTCCTGCCAGCAGTCCTTGCGAGGCTGGTCGCGCCACTCCTGGCGGGGGCCGTGATCATCCCAACGTCTCTGCCTCATCCTCCTCCTCGGTCGTAGCCCCGGTCGAGCTCTTGACAATCATTGGTGTTGTGGTTGTGCACGTTGTGGAAGGTGCAGAACGGACAGTTGCCCTTGGACGACTCAGGGAGGTCACGACCGCGCTTTGTGTCTAGCTCTGCCACGAGTACGGCCACTCCCTTGTGCTTCACGCCCTTGACCTTGGCCTTCTTCTCCTCTGGATCGACAGCAGGGAGCTTGAGGAGGGAGAGACGCCCTTCCTCAGCTCTCGCGCACTTGGTTGCTATGTTGAACAACTCCAGAGTCGTGCACAGCTCCTCGTGATGGAGAGCTCCTCCTTCATCTTGACGCCGTGGACGCCATCGGAAAATGCTGAGATGATGGCTTAGTCCGTCACCTTGGGGATCTTGAGGCGGACGCTGTTGAAGCGCTGGATGTACTTCTGCAGGGTCTCTCCCGGTCGTTGCTTGATGCGACGCAGGTCACCCGTGGCCGGAGGATGGTCGCAAGTACCCTGGAAGTTGGCGATGAAGCGGTCGCACATCTCATCCCAGGAGGAGATCGAGCCTGGAGGCAGGTTCAGGAGCCACGAGCGAGCGCCATACTGAGAGCCATGGGAAACCAATTCGCCGTGACTTTTTCGTCGCCGTTGACTGCCTCGATACTCAATTCGTAGAGCTGCAGGAACTCTGCAGGGCTGGGGGTGCCGTCGTAGCGAGGAGGCAGATCCGGCTTGAACTTGCCTGGCCAAACAACGGTGCGCAGCTCGGGAGCGAAGGCGCGGCAGCCAGCGGTGGCCACCGAGGCCCTATGCAGGGGCGGAGCCTGCCCTTAATGTCCACGCACCGCCGCCGCAGGCGGCATGCGGTCTTGTCGTGGTGGTGCTGGGAGCGCTGGAGCGTTTTCTTGCGGCCAGGGAACCTCTTGGCAGCTTCCTTCTTCGTGCGCGGGCACACGACACGGTGGATCACGTCGCCGGACCGCGCGTCTCGGGGCGAGGACACCGTCTTGACGTGGAGGGGGCGGTGGCACTCCGTGAGCTGCGCGTCTCGGCGCGAGGGCGCCGTCTTGATGCAGAGGTGGTGGAGGCGCTCCGTGAGCTACATCGCCCGCGACTGGAGGTGGGCAAGGCAGCGAGAGGGATGGTGCAGTAGAGCCCCCAACGGTGCTGACAAGCTCGGCGATGCGGTCTAACCAGTCCTTGTAGATGTCGTCGACCGGGCGGTAGCGCAGGAGCTCACGTGCCATGAGTAGCGTAGCCTGCATGTCCGTGGGCGCGCGGCAAGCGTGAGATGATGATCGGACCGGGGTCAGCGACGGTGTGGCGGTGCGACCGTCCCACCGCACGGAGGGGTGCAGTGATGACACCTGCTGCTCGTTTGCTGCCGGGCCGGTAGCAGCGTTGGCAACAGGAGATGCAGAACGACGGGGAGGCCCGCCGACAGGGGCTGTCTGAGCGACACGGGCGGCGAGGACGGCCCGGCACTCAGCGTGGGCTTGACGCGCGTCCGATATGGATGCGGTGGAGCAGTGGAACGTGGATCGATGGAAGGAAAGCTTCAGCGCACCCCTACCTGGCGCGCCAAATGTCGGATTTCGGGTTCCGGCAAAACTCTCGAGGTTTGAACACTGGGGTGCGCACGAAGATCTCTCCTTCCCCCAAGCACTCACCCTCACCTCGATCTCAAGGCTTAGCGCGTCGAACTCGCAGAACAAAGGGACACAATATTTATACTGGTTCGGGCCACCGATTTGGTGTAATACCCTACTCCAGTGTGGTGTGGTGGATTGCCTCTTGGGCTGAGGATCAATAGTTACAAGGGAAGAACAACCTCCCGAGGAGAGGTGCTCTTGTGCTTGGTGAGTTTGTGTGGTCGCCTTGGTGGAATAGATCCGGTCCAAGATGAGATGCCTCCATACGATGGTGGCTAGTCCTATATATAGAGGCCCGTGTCCTCTTCCCAATTATTAGGTGGGAAGGGATCCCACAACGGCCAATTGAAGGGGGACAGCTAGTACAAGCTATCCTGACAAAAGATGGTCTTCGCCTTCCAAAGGCTCTAGTGATGACGCCGTCTTGGGCTCCACGGTGACCTCCGTCCTTCCATCCTACTGGTCTTGGTCTCGTTGCACCGATATGGAAACCTTTGCTTGACGCCTCGAGACTGCGCGCCTACGCTTACCTCTTTAGCACCAAAGAGGAAATGAGGACACTGCGCACGCTGGCGCCCGCTTGGCCCCGGTCATCATGGCTTGCGTCACAGTAACCTCGCGAGGAGCCCCTTTCCTTGATCTCTCCGCCCCTCGCAAGCCAGTCTGGTGAGGCCGCCCCCGAGGAGGTCTTGCATTGTCCGCCTTGCGAGGCTTGGCCCCTCACGAGGGTCTTGAGTGTTTGATGGTGAAGATGCGCCATACGGGGCCGCTAGTGGAGCCACGCTGTGGGCCGCAGGCAGGCAAGTCTGGGGACCCCCATTCCTAGGACGCCGACACACGGGTCCTGCAACTAGCAGCCAAACTCATACTTTTAAACCTCACCTCATATTCAAAGACTTGGTTTTGAAGATCATAGATCTGGCTTTGGAGAAAGTTGATTTGCTCGTTGAGGGTGAAGATGATGTCCTTCATTGGCTTGCCATCCACCTTGAGATCACGGGAAAAGTCTGTGATCATGAGGTGCTTAGCATTGAGCCCACGCTCCACCATCCCCTTGCACCGAAAGACGTCTTGCTCCACAGTTTCAAGCCTGGCCTCCACGGTTCTCGTCCCCTTGGGACATGGCACATCGCAGAGGTGAAGCACCCCCTCATGCATCTGGATGACCTGAGGGTGCTACACCACTTCCTGCAGATATGGGTTGATGACGTTCTTGAAGAACTTATCCTTGGAGGATCTTGAAGAGGCCATGGTAGATGGGATCTGACAGAAAACAACAAGGAAAAAGAGAACAGAGGATTTCTCCGTGATATGGTGATCAACAGGTTCGGGAAGTATATATAGGCTTTTTTATCTTGGAGGACAAGCATATGGTAGAAAAACGGAGTACGGAAGGTGTCCAAGGTGGGCACAACCCACCTGCACGCGCTAGGCCCTCGTGTCTTGTGCCCACCAGGGGACGCTTCCTGGAAGTTTCTTTATATCCAAAATTCTTAAATATTCCAAAACTGATAAAAAATATTTTGCAGATTTTTCGGAGTTCGTTTACTTACCGTATCACATACCTCCTTATTTTCACAATTCTGGAGTGTTCCGGAAGGACTCTTTTATGTGTTCTTCCGGTGTCAAAGTTTGAATAATATTACTTTCAATATTAATAGGCATACCTGAGATATAATGCTTTATTCGTTGCTGATGTCGCTTGAAGCTACATCGGTATTTACTCAAAGAGGAAGGGATGATGCAACACAGCGGCTGTAGGTATTTCCCTCAGATATGAAACCAAGGTTATCGAACCAGTAGGATAACCAAGCAACACAACGTAAACAACCCCTGCACACATATAACAAATCCTCGCAACCCGACGTGTTAAAGGGGTTGTTTATCCCTTTCGGGTAACGGTGCCAGAAATTGGTGCGTGATGTTAAAAATGTTGTAATAGATTGGATAAATAGATCACAAATAAAATAAAGTGCAACAAAGTATTTTTGGGTTTTTGGATTAATAGATCTTAAAATAAAAGCAAATAAAAATAGACCGCAAAGGCAAATATATGAGAAAAAAGACCCGGGGGCCGTAGGTTTCACTAGTGGCTTCTCTCGAGAAAAATAGCAAACGGTGGGTAAACAAATTACTGTTGGGCAATTGATAGAACTTCAAATAATCATGATGATGTCCAGGCAATGATCATTATATAGGCATCACGTCCAAGATTAGTAGACAGACTCCTGCCTGCATCTAGTACTATTACTCCACACATCGACCGCTATCCAGCATGCATCTAGTGTATTAAGTTCATCGAAAAATGGAGTAATGCAATAAGAACGATGACATGATGTAGACAAGATCTATCTATGTAGAGATAGACCCCCATGGTTTTATCCTTAGTAGCAATGATACATACGTGCCATTTCCCTTTCTGTCACGGGGATCAAGCACCGTAAGATCGAACCCACTACAAAGCACCTCTTCCCATTGCAAGATAAATAGATCAAGTTGGCCAAACAAAACCCAAATATCGGAGAAGAAATACGAGGCTATAAGCAATCATGCAGAAAAGAGATCAAAGAAACTCAAATACTTACATTGATATAAAAAATATAACTGATCATAAACTTGAAGTACACCGGATCCCAACAAGCACACCACAAAAGAGTTACATAATATGGATCTCCATGAGACCATTGTATTGAGAATCAAGAGAGAGAGAGAGAGAGAGAGAGAGAGAGAGAGAGAGATGAAGCCATCTAGCTACTAACTACGACCCAGAAGGTCTACAAAGAACTACTCACGCATCATCGGAGAGGCACCAATGGAGGTGGTGAACCCCATCCGTGAAGGCTAGAAAAAGATTGAGAAGCGACCAACCAAGAAACGGGTAATCTCATAAGCAAGCATTAAGCATAAATAACATCGAATAATGCACCATAAGTAGGATATAATTTCATTGCATGACTATTGACTTTCGTACTTTCATAGGGAATCACAAACCTTAACACCAATATTATTACTAAAGCATAATTACTCATCAAGATGACTCACATATCACATCATCATATCTCAAAACTATTACTAAGAATCAAATTTGTTTTCTCCAATGATCTTCATGAAAGTTTTTATTATATCCTTCTTGGATATCTATCACTTTGGGACTAATTTTCATGTGTTGCTTTTCATAAGCTCAAACAAGTATAAGTGAAGATCACGAGCATACTATTTCTTTCTCTCAAATTAATTTAAGTGAAGCAAGAGAGAATTTCTTGAAAATTTTACTAACTCTCAAATAAATCTAAGTGAAGCAAGATAGCATTTCTTCAAAAATACTAAGCACACTGTGCTTAAAAAGAATAAGTGAAGCACTAGAGCAAGTCCATAACTCATAAATATTTAAGTGAAGCATAGAGAGAAATTCTAACAAGTCATGACATAATTTTGGCTCTCCCAAATAAGTGTGTACATCAAGGATTGATGACTTAAAACACATAATAGAACAAGCAAAGACTCATATCATACAAGACGCTCCAAGAAAAACACATATCATGTGACGAATAAAAATATAGCTTCAAGTAAATTACCGATAGCTTAGTTGTTTGCTCATTTTTGGATAATATCTTGGGATGCCGGGGCACCCCCAAGCTTAGGCTCTTCTATCCTTCCTTCATCCATCGTAAGATAACCCAAAACTTGAAAACTTCAATCACACAAAACTCAACAAAACCTTCGCGAGATCCGTTAGTATATGAATAATAAATCACTACTATAAGTATTGTATCAAACCAATTCATATTCTGTTCTTGCATTATATATACTGTATTCTAAATTTTCTATGATGAAAACTCATCAGAGAAACCATAGAGCCATCAAAATAAGCACACAACACAAAGAAAACAGAATCTGTCAAAACAGAACAGTCTGTAGCAATCTGACTATTCCGAATACTTCTGTAACTCCAAAAATTCTGAAAATTTATGAATACCTGAGAAATTTGTATGTTGATCTACTGCAAGTGGAATGAGTATTTTATCGCTCTCTGGTGGAAAATGAAAATTATTTTCGTGAGCGTAAAAGTTTCTATTTTTTCAGCAAGATCAAACAACTATCACCCAAGAAGATCCTAAAGGCTTTACATGGCACAAACACTAATTAAAACACAAAAAACATAATCATAATAGTAGCATAATTGTTCTAACACTCAAGAACAGGAAGGAAAAAACAAAAATAAATTTTATTCACTGAGTTGCCTCCCAACAAGCGCTATAGTTTTACGCCCTTAGCTAGGCATAAAGCAAGGATCTAAGTTTTGTAATCTTTGGTTTGAGATCCATAAGATGCCCTCATGATTGATTCATATGGTGGCCCAATTCTTGTTCTAGGAAAGTGTTCCATACCCTTCCTCAAAGGAAATTGGAACTTAGTATTGACTTCTTTCATATCAATCACGACATCAATAGTGCTTAAAAATGGTCTACCAAGAATAATTGGACAAGACGGATTGCAATCAATATCAAGAACAATAAAATCTATGGGCACATAATTCCTATTTGCAAAATAAGAACATCATTAATTCTTCCCATAGGCTTTTTAATAGAGAATCCGCCAAGTGAAAATTCAAAGAGCATTCTTCAAGATTAGTAAGACCAAGCACATCACATAAGGATTTCGGAATTGTAGAAACACTAGCACCTAAGTCACACAAAGCAAAACACTCATAATTTTTAATCTTGACTTTGATAGTAGGTTCTCATTCATCATGCAATTTTCTAGGAATTGATACTTCTAATTCCAATTTTTCTTCAAAAGCTTTCATCATAGCATCAACAATATGTTTAGTAAAAGCTTTATTTTGTTCATAGGCATGGGGTGAATTTATCATGGATTGCAACAAATAAATACAATCAATCAAAGAGAAACTATCATAATTAAAGTCTTTGTAATCCAAAAGAGTGGGCACATCACTAGTTAAAGTTTTGACCTCTACAAACCCACTTTCATTAATTTTCTTAATAAGATTTTCACCCTCCAACATATTAGGACACCTTCTACCTAAAGTTGACTCTTCTTTAGTCCCTTTTTATCAATATTAACTTTACTAAACAAAAACTCAATAGAAGAAACACCAATCATTTTAAGATCTTCATCACTTTTATCTTCTAATGAGAATGGTTTAGCAGCCATTTTATTTACTAATGTAGCTTGTGCATCGAATATTTTTCTGGGCAAAATTTTAGCAAAAGTGTCAGCGTCCTTGGAACGGGGGTACCCAAACCTGCCTGCCTGCGGCCCACGGTGTGGCTCCATCAGCGGCCTGCTACGACCCATCATCTGTAGCGACAAATCAAGACCCCTCGCGAGGGGCCAAGCCTCGCGAAGCAGATGACGCCAAGACCTCCCTGGGGGCAGCCTCACCAGGATGGCTCCCGAGGAGCGAAGATATCTATGCAAGGGGCACCTTGCGAGGTTCACGTGACGTGAGCCATGACGACCAAGGCCAGGCGGGCGCCAGTGGGTGCAGTGTACCAGTTTCCTCTTTGGTGCTAAAGAGGCAGTCACATGTGAGGAGTCCCGAGGCATCAGGCAAAGGTTTCCATATCGGTGCAAGAAGACCAAGGTCAGCAGGACGGCAGGGTGGAGGTCACCGACGGTGTCCTGGACTAGGGGGTACTCACCACGCCGTCTCCCAATCAGTTGGATTGGGCCAAGGACCCCCATGGCCGTATGCTCATGAGCCAGTTCGGACAGCCGATGTACACACAAGGAAGATTCCACAGGACTTGGTGATCAAGACAAGGACTCCTCTCCACCGGCGTATTCGACTAGGACTCTTGTTATCCTAAGCCACTAGTACATTATATAAGTCGAGGCCAGACTAGTCGGTAGATGATTATGACATTACTCATCATACCTGTAGGGTTTAGACCACAACATACAATCTCAAGGTAGATCAACTCTTGTAACCCCTATACTCATCAAAGTCAATCAAGCAGGAAGTAGGGTATTACCTCCATCAAGAGGGCCCGAACCTGGGTAAACATCGCGTCCCCTGTCTCCTGTTACCATCGATCCTTAGACGCACAGTTCGGGACCCCCTACCCGAGATCTGCCGGTTTTGACACCAACAATGGTGCTTTCATTGAGAGTTCTGCTGTGTGATCGACAAAGGATTAATGGCTCATCCGCAGATCAACTGCGACACCGGCATCTTCGTCGCCGGCTCAACTGGTCACCTTGGCTCGACCGAGGACCGCGCTCCATCTCCGATCGTCATGTTCGGATGGGGGCCTTCATCAAAATCAACTCCGATATATATCAAGATCATGGAGGAATCATCCATGGAGCTCGGGGGCTCAACTCAACATTGCCCTCAGGCGACCGTGCTGTTTTTTTGAACAGAGAATTTGTATCCGCTGCCACCATCTCCTCGAGCATCGCTTTGACGATTCCTTTGGTGAAATTGTGCGGAATTGAGTCTACAACAACCATGCAAAATTTTGTCGAGTTCTGATGGAGGAATCTCCGGCAATCTACGATATACTGGAGCCTTGTCAAATCTGGACGGGAATCTGGACGAGTATAGGGCGTGGTCTCCAACACCTAGCTCGGACGTCCTTTGGAAGATCCAACCGTTGATCGGCTGTGACATTCCTATATCTACCACCCCACACAAGTTCAGTTCGATCCGACCATTCAAACTCCGGGAACCTTCCGATTAGTGCATCGCTTTTTGGATCTGTTTTCTGCGCGAATACGGTTCCGACCAGAATTCATGTTTCTTTATGAACGTGATATTAGACAACATTTTTCAAGGAATTTGATTCTATGATATTGTGCGTTGTTTTTAACACGTGCCCATAAAATTTTAAGCCTTCTTTGAGGCACTGTTCACCATCGCGCTAGTGTCACACCAGTCCGGTAACATTGCTCCACGTCTGCCGACCTGCGCTAGACAGATCGTCGCTTCATCGAGCCGAGCCTAACCTTATCGGATCATCAGCTCGGCAAGCCGAATAAGAGTTCGGCATCGCGAAGGATAAATCATATGCAACACCATCGCCCCACGGATTGCACGGGTTAGGCGCGCCGACATCGCTGCTCGATCACTTCATCAATCTGGCATTGACCACGTCACAAGTTATGACCAGCATCGGCATGGCCGCACTGTTGCTTTTTCAAGCCGATGTCCATCATGCCGAACTGCTTCAACACCTCAGCTGACATGGCAGCTGCAACATCTCCTTACTGACCCGCTCCGTCATCTCGGCTAGACCGGGGACTTTGCTATTTCTTAATCAACACACTCCGGTGACTTCGGCGTCACCAGCCGACCAGCTTCGTCATGTTAGCTGGACCGGGGGCTTTGCCTCGGCGAGCCCACCTTTGCCAGCATCATCATGTCATCACTTTATCGCCCATCAGGCAATGGGTGTGCGGATCGAGTCCCAATTTTGGGAGTAACCTTTCTTCAGATTGCTACAACAAATAAACCAGGTGCTATTAATCCAAGTATTTTTTCTTGCTTGGGTTTATTTTTCTCACGGAATTATTACTCTGGTTTGTTTCATCATCTGTACACATGTCTATCAAATAGTGGCCGCCTTAACAACGATCGCGTGGTGATTCGGTCAGTTTCCGTATACAGTTCGGCGAATGCCGCATCCGGAACTCCGATCGGCCTGCGAATTCAGGCTTGGCCACACCTTCACCGCGTCATGTCGATGCCCTACATCGACATGACTCCGGCGCCAGGCCACATCTCTTTCAATAAATTATTTTTGTGAAAAGCAATTATCCTTTTTGGACCGCACTATTTATGTGTGTAGGTGATCGACTTCGACTGCGTCACGCGGTCACTTTCGCAAGCCGACGTCATTGTCCCAATCGGCTCGCGTGATCACCTTGTTGGTCGAATCGCCATACCGACATGTTCGGTTGCCTCGGGGACTTCGGCATTGCTGAGAGAGCTCTACCTCATCGAGTGTTCGGCACACGGGCCATATTTATTTTATTACTCACTTTGCGTAAATTATTAATTATGCAACAATTTTTTTATTATTCCTATTATCTCCGCCTTGCACTATTTTCTGTGCACAGGTAAAGGATCCGGGTCGGGCAGCGCTGTCACCTCGGCGTACCGACGTATCACGTCACCTCGGCTGGACCGAGGGCTTCGTCATTACTTCATTAAGCCACGCCGGGGACTTTGGTGTCACACTGCCGGCCTGCATTGGCCGTGCTATGTCGCCACTTCGGAGTGCCGAGCTCTTCGCTCCGCCACCTCAGGACCAGCTTGGGGGCTAGGACCTTGTCCCACCGTAAGCTCGGGTCGTGCATCGACACCAAGCACATTAACCAACTAAGTCACTTCCATTCTTAAAAACCTTTAGTTTTAAATTTCGTTCGGTTTGACCAAGCATTATGCTTTTTTGACAAAAAGTCATTTGCGAAAAACTTTCTTTGTCAAAATCTTGTTTGTTGCAAGCAAATTCAAATACCCCATTTACTTGGGGGCTTCCTTTAGGAAGCCTTTCCTCTTGCATATGATTATACTTGTATGGCTTCATTCCTTGTTCGTGTATTACGCCACAATATGCACCATGTTGACTTAAGTGTTCCGCAAGCTGGGTTGTCTGGCTCCTGTGCTTACCCCTACGTTCTTGATTTTTCGGCTAGGGAGTAAAGGGAGCACCTCCGCGATTGTCAAGATCGGGTCATCCGAGCTCGAACCTCAGACTGGGTGAAGCCGAAAGCTAGTGCTCTTATTGTTTTCAACCATGGTCGGCACACAACGGGACTCATGAGTACAAAAAATCTATTGCACAGTCTCATAGTAACAATGAGCAACCGAAGAAAGGTATCGGTGGGGGTACTATTTTCTTCAAAGATGCTTCTTACACTTCATCCGTAATATAGCATAAGTTCCCTGAGCGCGCTTTGTCTGTTACAGCTTTATGGCCTGATTGCCTGGTTATCGGAAACACCATCGATATTCTCGACAGGTGGAGTACATAACACTTTTCGGCCCTTGAGTGAAGAGGGAGAAGTCGACGGTCGGTTAAGACACGTTTAAAGTTCGGGTGAACACGGATATGATATAAGTACATCGGTACATACAATCATTATACATAAAATTCTTTTACCCAAGTCACTTGGGGGCTATTAAAATTTATATGAGCTGTTTAATAGTAAATGTGTTTTCTTCTTGGTCATTGCAAAGTCTTTTTCTACAGCTCCGTTTTCGACTCGAGTGTATGGTTAATACCCAGTTAGCCTGTCTTCTCTCTAAAAAGCCGCTCGAGTTTAGTTCGCTAAACTGGCCTCGAAGTAGTACTCCGCCTTTGGGATAAGGAGCTTGAAGCCATAGGCTAGCCCGCTTGAAGTGTTGAGATCGGATGTGTTATGTTAAAGCACGGCAGAAGCACATTTTTTTCCTTTTTCCAATTTTCGGATTGGCACCGAATGCTTGATCTTGTTCGGACGTCAAGTTTTTGCTGATGTTTTTTGGTTTTCCAAGACTATGGCACTTTTAAACTATTTGTATGTTTCTAGCATAAGTATCGCAGTGCAACGCCGGACACCTTTAGAGATTCAGCAAAAACATTCTCGGATATTGCTATATATGCATCGGTTTCAAATTGTGTCTTCGGTCAAATAGTTGGGTTGCCTGGCTCCTGTGCTTGCCTCCTACGTTCCGCTTTGTTTGGATAGGTGTGTAAAAGGAGAACCACTACGATTGTGCTTCCACCTCGCATGGTTAAGCACCCCAGTGGAGAAAATCGAAAACTGACTGTCACAATAAGCATAAACTGGTCAGCGATCCGATGACTATGTTAAATGACATGCCATTCATAACATTGGCCGAAGTGTTTACGGCTTGACCTTGGATGTCGCCGAACACTACCGGGGGCTCATAGCTAGCTTCCCCAGTCTAAAGCTCCTATCACTAAGTGAAAGTTATAAAGCCCGCATATCTGATTGCCTCGTTTCCGCTAACACAACCGCCTTCGGGCACCGAGACGTCGGCTAAGGGTTGTCTTGTTATTGCGGAGACACCCTGCATAGTATCTACAAAGGGGTAGAAGCTGACGATGGGCCACTTTCAACTGATAAACGGTCGCAACGGAGTCAAAATAAACATATCATCATCATTTTTATTTAACATACAAGGGCTGCCTTCCGTAATCATCGTTATAAAGCCATAAATATGCATTAATTTGACTTAAGATTTTTGCCAAGCTGGGTTGCCTGGCTCCTGTGCTTACCCCTACGTCCCCGATTGTTAGGCTAGGCGGTAAAGGGAGCACCTCTGTGATTGTTACTACCGGGTCATCCGAGTTAGTACCTCAGACTGGGTGAAGCCGAACGCTAGCGATCTTAAAGGATCACATTGGTCGGCAACGACGGAAGTAAAAATTTTGGTTCATTAATACCACAGAGTTTGGGAACATTCCCTGAACTAAATCCTCAATATTTTCCTCCCAATTGATCGGAGGTGAGGTTTCATGATCATGATAAGCATGATGACCCAAAGAAAGGAACCGATAGAGGGACTATTTTCCTTGGAAGATGTTTCTTACATTAAGTAATATAACATATCTCTCTGCGTACCTTTGTTTATAAAATCGTATGGACGGATTGCCTTGTTTTCCATAAATCTTTGCCCTTATAACGGCTTTATAAAGTAGGACAAACACTCCCCGGCTTATGGCCGAGGAGGTTGAAGCCGATGGTCGTTCAACAAAGTTTTGTACAAAGCGGATCCGAGCATTAATGATGTAAAGTACTTGGATACATAGAATCATTACACATAATTTGTGGTTTTACTCTGGATATCGATCCTTAATTCAGCCACCCGTGCTCACATTAAGGCTCGGGGGCTACTGGGCTTCGGGCTTATCATCCACTAATATTGAAAGGGGCGTATCGATCCCCTGATCTGGTGTTGCCACCCGACCAGTGTCTCGGGGGCTACTACATTGACAATCCAATGCAGAAAATTTAAAGTGCAATATAGCTTTCGAGGAGATTATGATCCTCAGGTTGGTCGGCCGCACCCAACCTGAGTCTCGAGGAATTTGCACATTGCTTTTTGTGTCCCGAAGTATTCTGCCGAGCTAGGAGTTGATCCTTAGGCCGATTTTGTGAATCAACCTGAGTCTCAGGGGCTACTGGGATCAGCGGTCTTATGTCATCCTTCAGGTGCATCTTGGGTTTTAGACCGATTCACACCTTGAGGGCTACTGGCTATATATCTCGGCAGAGAATAAATTGCACCAATCAAAAATATTGACAAAAAATCGGCCCGCAGTCGGGGTGGTGCACCACCTCGGAAGCAGTCCGGCATAAAGCTCTGGTGCTAGTGGCTGACTCCGTAGAGGGCATTTCCGGCATTAAGCTCGGCTAAACTCCTTCAACTTTTTTGAACCAAGGTGATTTATGACACCTGGATATAGTCCGGCGTTGGAGCTCGGATACAGTCCGGCGTTGGAGCTCGGATACAGTCCGGTGTTGGAGCTCGGATACATAGTTCGGCGTTGGAGCTCGGATACATTCTGGCGTTAGAGCTTGGAAGCGGTCCAGCGTTGGTGCTCGGCTGCAAAAGATACCTCGGATGCAGTTCGATGTTGGAGCTCGGACACAAGAGGACGCTGCCTCCCGGGAAAAACTTCAAACCCGAGGTGTGGCATAAAAATAACAAGGCATTGATAAAGGTCGAGAACTTGAAGGGGCTCCTCGGATACCCGATGTGTAAACTCTACGGATTTACTTCGGCGATCCTCAAGATCGAAGATGGGAAGATTTGTTGAACCGGTTTTCAAGACCGATGACCGAAGATGAAGAACAGTTCGGAAGAATCGAGGAGCATCCTCAACTTGAAGACCGGTTCAGGGGGCTACTGACGGTGTCCTGGACTAGGGGGTACTCACCATGTCGTCTCCCAATCAGTTGGATTGGGCCGAGGACCCCCATGGTCGTATGCTCATGGGCCAGTTCGGACAGCCGATGTATACACGAGGAAGATTCCACAAGACTTGGTGATCAAGACAAGGACTCCTCTCCACCGACATATTCGACTAGGACTCTTGTTATCCTAGGCCTCTGGTACATTATATAAGCCAAGGCCATGCTAGTCGGTAGATGATTATGACATTACTCATCATACCTGTAGGGTTTAGACCACAACATACGATCTTGAGGTAGATCAACTCTTGTAACCCCTATACTCATCAAAGTCAATCAAGCAGGAAGTAGGGTATTACCTCCATCAAGAG
Organism: Triticum dicoccoides; assembly: GCF_002162155.2. Classification (NCBI taxonomy): domain Eukaryota; kingdom Viridiplantae; phylum Streptophyta; class Magnoliopsida; order Poales; family Poaceae; genus Triticum; species Triticum dicoccoides. Next base: position 275,115,459 of record NC_041388.1, read on the forward strand.
GGCCCGAACCTGGGTAAACATCGCGTCCCCTATCTCTTGTTACCATCGATCCTTAGAAGCACAGTTCGGGACCCCCTACCCGAGATCTGCCGGTTTTGACACTGACAGTCACCGAGGAGCCCACAACAGCGTCAACACCAGAGCCTTTGGCAGGCGAAGACCACCTTTTGTCAGGATAACTTGTACTAGTTCTCCCCCTTCAAACTTGGCCATTGTTGGATCCCTTCCCACCTAACATTTGGGAAGAGGACCAGGGCCTCTATAAATAGGGCTAGCCACCACCGTAGCAAGGGATGGATCATTCAGACCATCCTCACATACACCAGCTCATCGAGCTCAAGAACACCTCTCCTCAGGAGGCAGTTCATCCATTGTAGTAGTTCATCCCCGGCCCTCGAGGCAATTCACCACCAGCACACTGGAGTAGGGTATTACACCACAACGGTGGCCCGAACCAGTATAAACCTATGTGTCTCGTGTTCCTTGGGTTCGTGGAGCTAGGCCGTGGGATCGTCGAGCGAGCGAGATAGAGAGGAGGAATACTTCGTGCGCACCCCTGTGTTCGAACCTCAAGGGTTTGCCGGAACCCATGACCCGACATTTTGGCGCGCCAGGTGTATCATCCCAAAATTTCAATTTGGAATGTTATACACTAGATCATCATTGCATATCATATTTATTGCATTTTGGTTGATCCTAGAAATTTTCGCAACTCAAGGACCCTCGGAGAGAGTTGGGGATTTCGTTATTTTCATTTTTGAGTTGTCTCAAATTTTGAAAATAGGATCATTTGATTTTATTTATTTTATCTTCAATTATTTTTAATATAAAAATATAAGAGAGGGAATAAAATGACTTTTCCAAAATAAAGAAATATTGAGGATTTAATAAAAAATCAAACAAGATTTTATTTGGTTTTGTTTGCTATTTTATTTGAATTTAGGAAAAATGCGCGTTTTCAAAATTGCATTTAGGACCCAAATAAATGTTCATCCCGTGCGGCTTGATTTTAGAAGCCGGGGAAAATTTATTTCGGGATTTTTGGAGTCCGTTTAGTAGTCCTTTTGTTTTTTTATCTGAGCGTAACTATTTAAAAAAAGCAACCGACCTACGGGCCGTGTCCGACCCGGACACGAGGCCCGTTCGGCTTTATAAGCCGGGGAGGCCCAGCCGGAAGCCCCACCCCAAACCCTAGCCGCCCCAAGCCGCCGCCACCGCCGCCGCCCCGCACCGCACGCCGCCCTGCCGCCGCCGCCGCCCGCCGCCACCGTCGCCGGAGCCGCCGCCACCGCCGCTGGACCCGCCGCCCGAGGTTTACCTCGATCCCGCCGCCGTTTTTATAGAAAAACCGTTCAATTTTCCGACGGGTTTGTTCGTTTTTTTAGTTTCGGGTTTTTTTTAAAATAGATTGGTTTTCCGGATTATTTAATTACTGAGCGTTCGTCCGTTCGTTCGTTTTAACGAACGTTCGTCGTTTTTCTTTTTCTCGGATTAAATCCGCGATTTTTCTGATCGTGATTTCTGATCTGATTTTCGTTTTAGTTTAACTTTTCGCTCGTTTATCGGAATCAGGCGATTCAAGCGCCTGGAGTTTCGTCTCGAAACTCTCTTTCCGTTTAACCAACTCAAACAAGTTTTTGCCACTGTAAAAATTGCCCTAGATCCAGAATAGCAAACAAAGCTTGTTTCTTTTGTCGTTTTGTCTTTCGTTGCTTCATTCTATTTGATTCTTTTTGCCAACCGGAGTTATTAAGTTGAACCTTCTGGTTAGATCTCTTATTTGAGTTTTACCTGTGCACTAGTTGAGTACTTATTGTATGCTTGTTTGTTTGCGATAGAGTACCCGGAGTGCGCCACTTGCTACTTCGAATCGCTAGGTTTCTCGGATAATCAGCAAGGTAAGTAACACTTTGATCATACCTCCTACTACCCAGTTTTATTGCATTAGATCAATCCTTACACATTGCATGATTAGGATCTAATTAAATTGTGGGTTTGGGAAGTAGTTGAGGTAGTACCTATTACCTGTTTACTGTCAAACCTTTGGGAGTCACTTCTACGTTTGCTTATTATGCCATGCTATGCTAGTAGACGTGGATTGGGTGAGTGTATCCATGACAGATGTGAGATTGTTAATTAATGGATTATTTAAGGTGGCAACTTAAATACACATCTGGGTGGATTGAGGTACCTGGGTATTCCAGGATTGCCTATTTTTCTTTATGGACCGCCACCCAGGCTCAAAGGGATCATGGGATTTTTCATGCTTGAAACTTCCGTGTGCAGCCACAAGCTATTATGGGCTCTAGCATAGTTGACTAAGTCATGCGAACTTTTATAGTTGTAGACTAGCAGATGTAGGGGATGTAGGTGGTACGGTCTACCCATCCTAAGGTGCTAGCGCTTCTGAAAGACTATGTATCGGTCATCCGTCTTCTCAAACACCTTGTAGTGCGAGGAACCAAACGGAGGCGATCGAGTCTTGTGGGGAAAAGTGCGCAAACCTCTTCAGAGTGTATAAACTAATATGGTTAGCCGTGTCCCCGGTTATGGACATCTTGAGTATCTAGTACCTGGATTATCATGTGAATCTCAACATGTTACTCTAAATTAATTTTGACGGGTTTGTTAATGATGTTGCTTAATTGGGATTGAGAATGCTGTCAACCATTCTCAATGTTTAACAACCACCATGATAGTTAAATAAATTTATTCCTTTGCAGTAGGGAAAAATTGGCTTTACGCAAAACTATAACCATAGAGCTTTCCACCAGCCAAATATGCATATAGATTAGCTGTTTCATTTCATTACTCTCTATGTGTTACATTGCCAGCATATTCCATGTGCTGACCCGTTTCGGGCTGCAACGTTAATGTTGCAGACTTTTCAGACGATGATTAAGGAGTTTTAGGTCGTGGTTCTATACTCAGTGATGCCGTTGGAGTTGATGGGCTCACTTATCTTCCAAGCCTTCCGCTGTTATCGTTATTAGACGGCCTTAAGCCATATCAATTGTAATAAGTTCTCTTTTGAGACACTTGATGTAATAAGTGTGTGATTGCTACTCTGTTATAAATCCTTCAAGTACTGTGTGGTGTCAGCATTACTGATCCAGGGATGACACCGGAGCACAGAGATTGGACCGTTTGAGGTCTGGTCGCTACAAGATGGTATCAGAGCACACGCTGACTGTAGGACACGACCACTAAGCTAAAGACCTAGATCACTACTCACTCTCTTCTCTTCTGACTCCTCATCTTTTCTACTCTTTTAGGATGTCGGATGCAAGGAACAAGTTCACTCACACCCTTTGGACGTCACTTGAAGGAAGTCACTAGATACCTGAACATAGTAGTACCAAGCTTCACCGGAACCTACAACGCCACCTTACCTGAAGAAGAGCGCTGGATGATTCAAGTTCAAGTTCCACGAAGGACGTTCATGCCAGTCACTGAGCCCATAGAGTTTTATTTTGATGCACCAACTTCGAATTTAGGAAAGAGCATGGCAGCTCACATCGCCATGGGACGCATTGGAGAAGTCTACCGCAATGATCTCAAGGATACTATCTACCAGATTTGTGGGCGCCGAGATGAGCACTGGGAGATGATCGACACCAGGAAGGATAGATCAATTGCAGCTTTCATCCAGGAGTTAAACCAGCACATTAGACGTCAGGAGAATCAGATGTGCGCCGACATGATAGACCTGAAGAAGGCAAAGACAAGAATCAAGGAACTGGAGGAAGAACTCAAGGCTACTCGTGAAGATTATGAAGAAGAAATTGAAGTATTAGTGGATAAGAATGCCGACCTAACAATGAAGATCGGAATAATTATGGGAGGCCCTACACCAGTAGAAGAAGACGAAGAACCCAAGGAGATTCGCCCGGAAGACTACATAATCATCGACGACACCGACTCGGATCCCGACGATAGCGATGATGACTATGTTGATGAAGCCGGAGCAGATATCATGGAGTCTGCAACTTAAGAATATTTCTAGTAGTCCACCTCATCAGTAGTAGTAGTCCACCATGTAAATATTATAGTCCGAGCACTTTTGCGATAGTTAGATCGATTGTATGCCCTTGTTTGATTGAATGAATGAAGTGAATTGTTTGCTTTTGCCTCATGTGCATATGGGTAGTGTTTTCTCTTTAGACCCCCTCTATTCTTAAATCTCATCTTTTCTAAACCCTCAGATGCCTTCGAGACGTGACCCCGGATTTACCTTTCCACCGGAGCTCACTCAGTTATTCCAGCAGCAGAACACATTGATGCAATTGCTAGTCAAGAATCAGAATCAAGGGAACAACAACAACAACCCACCACCACCACCACCTGTTTATCACTTAGCCCGTTTTCTTAGGCTGAATCCACCGGTGTTTTCCAGTAGCACTGAGCCGATAGTAGCAGATGATTGGCTCCGCAAGACAGCTAGAGAGTTGACCACAGCAGGATGCACGGATGCGGAGAAGGTGAAGTTTGCCGCACATCAACTTGAAGGACCCGCGGCCTCATGGTGGGAGCATTTCACAGCCACTTTCCCTGTCGATACTATCACATGGGACCAGTTTCAGCGGGCTTTTCGTACTGCCCATGTTTCAGCAGGAGCTATGGCCATGAAGAAGCGAGAGTTTCGCAACTTGCGCCAAGGAGGACGGATAGTTGGCCAGTATGTGGAAGACTTTAGTAAATTAGCACGTTATGCCCCAAATGACATTGCTATGGATGCAGCAAAGCAGGAGAAGTTTCTGGAAGGACTGAATGATGAGTTGAGCATGCAGTTGATGGTAGCAACCATCAACAACTACCAGGAGTTGGTAGATCGTGCTCTCATGATTGAAGGGAAGCAGCAGCAAATTGCGAATCGCAAGAGGAAGTATGCTCAAGGAAAGCACAATTCAGGAGCTCAGCAGAAGCCACGATTTACCCCTAGGACGGGAGGACATTTTCAGCATACCCATGGAGGAGGTAGCTCGCACAATCACAATGGCCCCAGGAATGGTAATGGGAATGGAGGAAGCAACGGCCAGAACCGCACCAACCCATCAACCCCAGCCAAGAAAGACTTGAGCCAAGTCACTTGCTTTAAGTGCCAGAAGACCAGACATTATGCCAATGAATGTCCTGAATCCCAGAATGGGAATGGCAATGGAAGCTCTGGGAAGAAGCCGAACCCTTTCAACAGGGGACAGGTGAACCACGTTAACGTGGAGGAGGTTGAAGAGTAGCCGGATGCAGTAATCGGTAAGTTTTTGGTTAAGTCATTTACTGCACTCGTTCTTTTTGATTCTGGTGCATCGCATTCATACATATCAAGGGGATTTGTGGATAAGTATAAACTGCCAACCCAAGCCCTTAGGTGACCCATGTTAGTAACCTCGCCTGGAGCAGAATATATGGCTAGTCTATGGTGTGATCGGTTACCATTAAGGATTGGTAACTACGTATTCCCATCAGACCTAATAGTGTTGGAATCTCAAGGATTGGATGTGATATTAGGCATGGATTGGTTGTCAAAGTATGAAGAGAATATTGAATGTGCCAGTAAATCAATTTTGCTTACCACCCCAGAAGGGAGAAGGATCAAGTATGTATCTCGACATGTGCCAAAGAGGACGCAAGTAAATTGTTTAACAGGAGTTGTGCAGGAGGAAGTACCAGTAGCGAAGGATTTCCCTGAAGTATTTCCAGAAGAGTTGCCAGACATGCCACCGGATAGAGATATTGAGTTTTTGATTGAGCTTTTGCCAGGCACAGGGCCAATATCAAAGAGACCATATAGGATGCCTGCAAAGGATTTGGTGGAAATTAAGAAGCAAATTAAGGAGTTACTGGATAAAGGTTATATTCGCCCAAGTTCTTCACCTTGGGGATCGCCAGTACTTCTAGTAGAAAAGAAGGATTGATCGTTAAGGATGGTTGTCGATTATCGAGGATTGAATGAAGTAACCATCAAGAACAAGTACCCACTACCGATGATCAATGATCTATTTGATCGATTGCAAGGAGCTAAGGTATTTTCCAAGATCGATATGCGATCAGGATACCACCAGTTGAAGATTCGGGAACAGGATATACCCAAGACGGCTTTTACCACCAGGTATGGGCTGTACGAGTATACTGTTATGTCATTTGGTCTGACTAACGCACCTGCATATTTTATGAAAATGATGAACAAAGTGTTTATGGAGTTCTTGGATAAGTTCATCATAGTGTTCATTGATGATATCCTGGTTTACTCGAAGAATGAAGAGGAGCATAAGGAACATTTGCGTTTGGTTCTTGGAAAGCTCAAAGAACATCAGTTATATGCCAAGTTTAGCAAATGTGAGTTTTGGTTGAAAGAAGTTGGATTTCTCGGACATGTTATATCCGGAGAAGGTATAGCAGTTGATCCCACTAAAGTTGATACCGTGACCAAGTGGGAAGCACCAACCACCGTGGGAGAGATCCAGAGTTTTCTTGGACTCGCAGGATACTACTGGAGGTTTATTGAGAATTTCTCAAAGATTGCGAAGCCTATGACAGAGTTGTTGAAGAAGGATACCAAGTTCATATGGATAGAGGAATGTGAGGCTAGTTTTCAGGAGTTGAAGAAACGTTTGGTTACCTCACCAGTGTTGATTTTACTGGATCAGACCAAGGACTATGAGGTGTATTGTGACGCTTCAAGTCGAGGACTTGGAGCAGTGCTGATGCAGGAAGGAACAATTGTTTCATATGCCTCACGACAACTTAAGCCTCATGAGTTGAATTATGCTACAAATGATTTGGAGTTAGCAGCCGTAGTGCATGCATTGAAGACATGGAGACATTTTCTGATTGGAAACCATTGCAAGGTGTGCACGGATCATAAGAGTTTGAAGTATATTTTCACACAGAAGGAGTTGAATCTCAGACAAAGGAGATGGTTGGAGCTCATCAAAGATTGTGATATGAAATTGCATTATCACCCTGGAAAGGCTAACGTAGTAGCTGACGCGTTGAGCCGTAAGAGCCACGTTAACACCCTAATGACGGGAGATTTACCAAGGGAGTTAGCTGAAAATCTTCGAGAGCTATGTTTGGAAATATTCCTGAGAGGCTATGTAGCGGCATTGGAGATTCAGTCTACTTTGATGGATAAGTCAGAGAAGCTCAAAGGACTGACAAGGAGATTGCTTCTATTAAGGAGAAAATGAACAAAGGAAAAGCTAAGGGATTTCGTGAGGATGAGAACGATACCTTATGGTTTGAAGACCGTGTCTATGTACCAAATGATCTGGAGATCAGGAAGTTAATTTTACAAGAGGCCCATGATTCACCATACTCGATTCACCCAGGAAATACCAAGATGTATTTGGATTTGAAGGATATTTTCTGGTGGACCGGAATGAAGAAGGATATTGCCGTATGTACCAGTTTGTGATGTATGTCAGAGAGTGAAGGCAGAGCATCAGAAGCCAGCCGGATTGCTACAACCATTGCCGATACCCGAATGGAAGTGGGATAAGCTAGGCATGGATTTTGTTACAGGATTACCTAGAACACGTTCAGGCTATGACTCGATATGGGTTGTAGTCAATCACTTGAAAAAGGTAGCTCATTTCATTCCAGTAAAGACTACCTATACCAGTGCAAAGTCGGCAAAGATATACATGACCAGAATCGTATGTCTGCATGGAGTTCCAAGGAGCATTGTATCAGACAGAGGAACCCAGTTTACCTCAAAGTTCTGGAATTAGTTGCATGAGACTTTGGGAACCAGACTAGAGTTTAGCACAACTTTCCAACCACAAACAGATGGACAGACTGAGAGAGTCAACCAGATTTTGGAGGATATGCTAAGAGCTTGTGCGCTAGATTACGGATCTAGTTGGGATAGGAATTTGCCATATGCAGAGTTCTCTTACAACAACATCTATCAATCCAGTTTGAAGATGGCCCCTTTCGAAGCCTTGTACTGTAACGCCCTCAATGCGGCTATATCTCCCACGTGTCGAGGCACGACTTAGAGGCATAACCGCATTGAAAGCAATGTCGCAAGTTAGGCAATCTTCACAACATCACATGTAATATAGATAATAAAAGGGGAGGTACATAGTTGGCTTACACTCGCCACGTCAATCAAAGTACATAAATAGCATTATCAAACAAACACTCATGGCCCGACTACGGCGCCAAAATAAAAGACAAACCCAACATGCGACACGATCCCGATCGTCCCAACTGGGCACCACTACTGATCATCAGGGAAAGACACATAGTAACGGCGTGAGTCCTCGTCGAACTCCCACTTGAGCTCAAGCACGTCATCTGGAAAGGAGTCATCAGGCCCTGCATCTGGTTTGGAAGTAATCTGTGAGCCACAAGGACTCAGCAATCTTGCACCCTCGCGATCAAGACTATTTAAGCTTATAGGTAAGGCAAGGTACAATATGTGGAGCTGCAGCAAGCGACTAGCATATATGGTGGCTAACCTGTTCGCAAAAGAGAGCGAGAAGAGGAGGCAAAGCGCGAACAAATAACTAGAGAACAACCTGCGGCAAGCATTACTCCAACACCGTGTTCACTTCCAGGACTCCGCCGAGAAGAGACCATCACGGTAACTCACACAGTTGATTCATTTTAATTAAGTTAAGGTTCAAGTTATCTACAACCGGACATTAACAAATTCCCATCTTCCCATAACCGCGGGCACGACTTTCGAAAGTTCAAATCCCTGCAGGGGAGTCTCAACTTAGCCCATGACAAGCTCTCACGGTCAACGAAGGAATAGACCTTCTCCCGAGACATTCCGATCAGACTCGGTGTCCCGGTTCTACAAGACACTTCGACAAGTTAAAACAAATCCAGCAACATCGCCCAAATGTGCCGAAAAATCCCGATAGGAGCTGCACATATCTTGTTCTCAGGGCACACTCAGATGAGACATCCTACGAGTAAAACCAACCCTCAAGTTGCCCCGAGGTGGCCCCGCAGTCTACTTGGTCGGACCAACACTCGGAGGAGCACTGGCCCCGGGGGGGGGGGGTTTAAATAAGATGACCCTCAGGCTCCGGAAACCCAAGGGAAAAAGAGGCTAGGTGGCAAATGGTAAAACCAAGGTTGGGCATTGCTGGAAAAGCTTTATTCAAGGTGAACTATCAAGGGGTTCCCATTATAACCCAACCGCGTAAGGAACGCAAAATCCGGGAACATAACACCGATATGACGGAAACTAGGGCAGCAAGAGTGGAACAAAACACTAGGCGAGAGGCCGAGCCTTCCATCCTTTACCAAGTATATAGATGCATTAAGATAACAAGATAATATAATGATATCCCAACAAGTAAATAATGTTCCAACAGGGAACAGTCTTCAATCTTCACCTGCAACTAGCAACGCTATAAGAGGGGCTGAGCAAAGCGGTAACATAGCCAATCAACGGGTTGCTAGGACATGGTGGGTTAGAGGTTTGACATGGCAATTTGGGAGCATGATAAGCAAGTGGTAGGCATCGTAGCATAGGCATAGCAAAAGAGCGAGCATCTGGCAAAGCAAAGATAGTAGTGATTTCGAGGGTATGATCATCTTGCCTGCACAGTTGTCAGATTTGACTGGATTCTCGAAAGCAAACTCAACGGGCTCCTCATTAGCAAACTCATCTCCCAGCTCTACCCAAACAAGACAAACAAGCAATAAGGACACAATCAACCACGTGCAAGGCTCAAACAATATGATGCAAACATGGTATGCTATGCGGGATGCGATATGTGATGCATATGCAAGATTTGACAAGGAATGAATGAACCTGGCCTCAACATGGAAATCCAAGTGTGCCACTGGAAAGGTGAGATGAAATCGCTTGAAAACGATATAAAGAAAACGCCGGAATCGGAGTTACGGTTTGGAAATGGCAAGCAATTCAAATATGACCACGTTCTGCGATATACAGCACGTAGCCATCTAAATGCAACAAGATGAACATGCTACAACACTCAAACATGACAACAAAATACATGGCAGGGATCCATTCATGATGCTTAACAATAGAGGAACACTGAGCTACGGCCAATTCATCCATTAACAGGGTCAAACAAGCATGGCAAAAATGCATTTGGTAAACAGATTTCAGACTTAGTGAAATTAACACTTCTTTGGAATTTCAGATCAGGTAGCACACTTCGGAGCATGAAAACTATATGCTACAGGGCCTGAACATGGCAAAGTAAAGCATGGCATGGAGCTACTCAAAGAGCTTAACAAAAGTCCCTTAGTGACCTTGAGCCAAAAGGGATCAGAAAATACATTTGCAAGCATGTGAACATGGCAAAAACATAAGCAATTCTCAGACTTGGTGAAAAACTGGAGCATGCAAATCAGATATCAAGTAGGCATGTTTACGTGCTCGATGCACTCACTACAGAGCATATCATGACAAGCTAAGCATACACCCACCAAGAATACACATTATACAAGCTAGACATGGCAAGAACAATAGCATAGCATGCACGGATCAACTACAACATCCTCGGCAAAATCGCTAACAAGTAGACAATCTGCCCAGATTCACGAAATGACAAAAGTAGAGCTCGATTGACTCAAGCTAGGGTGCTCTATAATTGCAAACAAAGACATGGATGGATAGAGCACTACAATAATAACAAAACATCCTTACTGATCATCCTCAAAAGAGGCATGGATCACTAGGAAACAACATGAATATATGGCATATTGAGATAAATAGATCAAGGACTTAGTGGAAATGCTAAGTCCCTGAAATCAACATTAACGAATGCTCCACTTTGCAAGCTTGTGATAGTCACCACACACATCACAAAAATACATGGGTTGCATCTCTGGATAGATGGCAAAACATATAACAAAACACATGTAGAGCTCAGGGGCATATCATGCACACAATAATCATGGCAAAAATGACAAATATCTAATTGGAGCAGCAGATCTGACAATTATCTCAAATGACACTCTTCCAACAGTATCTCGGGCATCAAGATGAACTGAAATGAAAATGATCCAATGAGATGAAATGATGTGCTCTCTGAGACGAACATTTTGATATGCTATATGCCCAAAACGGAGCTACGGATGCGGAGTTACGACATGATGAACATGGGCAAAATAATTAGGGTTTCGGGAAAAAAGTCAACTGATCCCGATCTGGATCTGGAGGGTACTGTAGCGGCGGCGCGTATTCCGAGGTTCACCGGGGAGGCCGGCGCCGGAGTCGGACTTGCTGGCGTCGAGGAGGGAGGAGGAAGGCCGGGCCTCGCCGGGGCGTGCGGCGGCGCGGCCGCGGTGTCGGGAGGCGAGGGCGCGGCGGGGGCGGCGACCGGAGCTCGCCGGAGTTGCTGCCGCGGGCTCCGGCGGCGAGGAGGTGCGGCGGCCGGCGAGCGGGAGCACGGCGGCGCGGCGAGGAGGAAGCACCGGGCGGCGGCGGTGGTGACCCGGGCCGGGAGGGCCGCGCGCGGGCTCTCCGGGCCGGTGCGGTTGGTGGAGGCGGCGGCGACACGTGGCGCCCTGTGATTGGTCGCGGGCGGCGGCGGACGGAATGGATCTAGGGTTAGGGGAGAGTGTGACCGCGAATTTTGAGGAGGGGGTCTATATATAGAGGTAGAGGGAGCTAGGAGTGTCCAAATGAGGTGCGGTTTTCGGCCACGTGATCGTGATCGAACGCTCTAGATGATGGAGAGGGTTTTGGTGGGTTTTGGGCCAAAATAGAGGGGTGTTGGGCTGCAACACACACGAGGCCTTTTCGGTAACCGTTGGAGCATCAAACGAAGTCCAAATGGTACGAAACTTGACAGGCGGTCTACCGGTAGTAAACCAAGACCGCTTGGCAAGTCTCGGTCCAATCCGGAAATATTTAATCCCCACACATGAAACAAAGGTAGAAATGACCACCGGAGGAGAACGAAGCACCGGAATGCAAAACGGACAACGGGGAAAATGCTCGAATGCATGAGATGAACACGTATGCAAATGCAATGCACATGATGACATGATATGAGATGCATGACAACGACAACAACACACGGAGACAAAAACCCGAACCCAAGAAAATAAAATAACTTAACGCCGGAAACGGCAAGAGTTGGAGTACATATTGGGTAAATCATATCCGGGGTGTTACAACACTCCACCACTACGAAAGAATCTCGTCCCGAGATCTAGGACTGAAAGAACGCCGGGTATTCAGAACGGAGGTGATCCTCGCGTTCCCAGGTAGCTTCACGGTCGGAATGGTGTGACCACTTGACTTTGAGGAATTTGATTGACTTGTTGCGAGTCTTGCATTCAGTCTCTTCAAGAATAGCAATGGGGTGTTCACGATAAGATAGATCTTCTTGGAGCTCAATGTCCTCGAAGTTGACGGTGTGGTCAGGAGTCTTGAAGCACTTTCGAAGCTGAGAGACATGGAACACGTCATGCACATTTGCAAAGTTTGAAGGAAGCTCGAGTTGATAGGCGAGATCGCCTCTCTTGCTGACGATCTTGAAAGGTCCCACGTATCTGGGGGCAAGCTTCCTTTTGATACCGAAGCGACGAGTACCTTTCATTGGAGAGACGCGGAGGTAAACATGATCTCCGATCTTGAAAGCCAAATCACGGTGCTTACTATCATAGTAGCTCTTCTAGCGGGATTGGGCTGCTTTGAGGTTATCTCGAATGACTTTGCACATTTCCTCTACCTCTGAGATTAAGTCATTACCCAAAAGCTGACGTTCACCGGTTTCAGACCAGTTGAGAGGGGTACGACACTTCCTGCCATACAGAATTTCAAATGGGGCCTTGCCAAACTGTTGTTGTAGGAGAATTCAGCATATGGAAGACAATCCTCCCACTTCATGCCGAAGGAGATCACACAAGCCCTGAGCATATCTTCAAGAATCTGGTTGACACGCTCGACTTGACCGCTAGTTTGAGGATGGAAAGCTGTACTGAAGCGGATGTTGGTGCCCATGGCCTTCTGAAAAGAATCCCAAAACTTGGAGGTAAAGATGCTGCCACAGTCTGAAGAGATCACTTGTGGAATACCGTGCAGCGAGACAATCCGAGAGGTATAGAGCTCCGCCAATTGAGCTGCAGTGATTGACTCTTTGATAGGCAGAAAATGAGCCACTTTAGTGAGTTTGTCGATGACAACGAATATAGCATCATTGCCACGCTTGGACTTTGGAAACCCAGTCACGAAGTCCATCTCAATGTGGTCGAACTTCCATTCTGGAATGGCAAGAGGTTGGAGGAGACCAGCTGGCCTTTGGTGTTCTGCCTTCACTCTTCTGCAGACATCACATTCATTCACGAACTGAGCAATCTCGCGCTTCATTCGAGTCCACCAATAAGCCTGCTTGAGGTCCTGATACATCTTCGTGCTCCCAGGGTGGATGGAGAGGAGAGAATTGTGAGCCTCGTTCATGATCACTTTATGAAGGTCACCTTTGGGCACAACAATACGATCCTCGAAGAAGAGAGTATCCTTGTCATCAAGGCGGTAGCACTTGTACTTGGGTTGACTCTTGGCAATCCCAATCTTCACCTTTTTCACCATAGCATCAAGAAGCTGGGCTTGGCGAATCTGGTCTTCCAAGGTAGGAGAGACTTGAAGGTTGGTGAGGAAACCTTGAGGAACAACTTGCTGATTAAGTTTGCGGAAAGCTTCACAAAGATCGGGTTGATAAGGCTTTAGAATCAGGCTGTTGCAATAAGCCTTCCTGCTCAATGCGTCAGCAATCACATTAGCCTTGCCTGGAGTATACTCGGTTCTCGGATTATACTCTTGAATCATTTCGACCCATCGAGTCTGCCTGAGGTTGAGATTAGGCTGAGTGAAGATGTACTTGAGACTCTTGTGGTCAGTGAAAATGTCCACTTTTCTTCCCAATAAGAGATGTCTCCAAGTCAAAAGAGCATGCACAACTGCCGCCAACTCGAGGTCATGAGTGGGGTAGTTCTTCTCATTGGGCTTCAACTGGCGAGAGGTATAAGCCACAACTTTCTTCTCTTGCATCAACACTGCGCCAAGACCTTGGAGAGAGGCATCGCAAAAGACCTCGTACGGTTTGGATTCATCAGGAGGAGTCAGAACTGGAGCAGTGACCAATTTCTCTTTCAAAGTGTTGAAAGCGATGTCACACTCCGGAGACCAAACGTACTTGACGTGCTTCTGGAGAAGATTTGAGAGAGGCTTCGCGATCTTAGAAAAGTTTTCAATGAATCTTCGATAGTAGCTTGCGAGACCGAGGAAGCTACGGAGTTGCTTCACGTTCTGAGGTGGTTCCCAATTCACAATTGCAGACACCTTCTCAGGATTCACCGCAATGCCCTTGGCAGAGATGATATGACCAATATAAAGAACCTCATCGAGCCAAAATTCGCACTTGGAGAACTTGGCATAGAACTTGTGTTCCCTGAGCTTATCGAGTACCAAACGCAAGTGCTTGGCATGATCTTCCTTGTTCTTCGAAAAGACCAGAATGTCGTTGAGATAGACCAAAACGAAGTCATTGGTGTAGGCGTTGAAGATGAAGTTCATCATGCGAGAGAAAGTCGGAGGAGCGTTGACGAGGCCAAAAGACATGACAGTGTATTCATATGAACCAAAGCTTGTCCTGAAAGCCGTCTTGGGAATATCTTGCTCATGGATTCGAATCTGATGATAACCCATACGGAGATCAAGCTTGGAGAATACTTGGGCACCTTTGAGTTGTTCGAACAGCTCGTTGATGTCGGGAAGTGGGTATTTGTTCTTGATAGTCTTCTTGTTCAATGGACGGTAATCAACACAGAGTCGGTCCGTTCCATCCTTCTTCTTCACAAAAAGAACACCACAACCCCATGGAGAAGAACTAGGTCGGATGAGGCCCATTCTCTCTTGAACATCGAGTTGTTTCTTCAGCTCCTTCAACTCTTCAGGTCTGAGCTTGTAAGGACGCTTGCACACTGGTTCCGTGCCAGGCTCAAGATCAATGACGAATTCAACTGGCCGGTGTGGAGGCATTCCTAGAAGCTCTTCTGGAAAGACGTCTTGATATTCGCAAACGACTGGAATTTGCGAGATAGCATCCAGTTCACCCTTCTCATTGAGAGAAAACAGACGGATGGTATCATCACGAGCGGCAAAGACAATTACATCCTCAGACGAATGAGTCAATTTAATCCGCCTTGCAGCACAATCAAGATGCGCCTTGTGCTTAGAAAGCCAATCCATTCCGAGAATAAGATCAATACCTGAGTTGCCAAGAACCACCGGAGAAGAAAGAAACTTGTAGTCGCCCAACATGATAGAGATATCAGGAGAAACCAAACTATAAGTCAAAAGCTTGCCGGGAGAAACAACTTGCATGACTTTGGGCATGACCTCAGTATCAACATTGTGCTTCGATGAAAAAGAGCATGACAAGAAAGAATGCGATGCACCAGTATCAAAAAGTACTTTTGCAGGAACATCGTTAACAGGAAGGTTACCCATGATGACATCTGACGAGTCCTCTGCCTGAGCTGCGTTCATGAAGTTGATGTTGGCGTGCTTGGGGTTATGCTTGACCACATCTGTACTTGCCGATCTCACAGGAGGAGGAGGAGGAATACGCCTCTGATTGAAGCATTTGTTGGCATAGTGACCCTTCTGTTGGCACTTGTTGCACATGACCTCTGAAAGCGGATGGTGATACGGAGCACTCGATCTTGGAGCTTGAGACGAAGTCTTGTTCTGAAAGCCAGGGTTGGGTGGGTGGGAAGATCCACTGCCACCTTTTCTCTTCTGTTGATACGGCTGACGGAACGGAGGAGGAGGAAGCCAATACTTCTGCTGCTTGGCCACTTGAGTAGAGGAAGAAGGAGTAGCATCTCTGACTCGCTTCTTGGAAGCATCACACCTCAGTTGAGCGGCCTCTTGCTTCAATGCCATGTTGTAGAACTCGTCATACCTCAAGGGCTCAAAGAGAACAAGAGCTAGCTGGATTTCTTCTTTGAGACCACCCCTGAACTGGTATATCATGCTCTTCTCATCAGGGACGTCCTGCTTAGCAAAGCGGGCGAGCTTCTGAAACAACTTGTTGTAGTCATAGACAGACAAAGAGCCTTGCTTCAGGTTGCGGAATTCCTCATGCTTGCTTTCAACCACGCTCTGAGGAATATGATGAGCTTTGAAGTCTTGACGGAATTCATCCCAAGTAATCACACGGCCTCCTCTTGAATCCATGTACTGCTGGAACCATTCTGCAGCTTGGTCTTTGAGCTGGAAGGAAGCGAACTTGACAAAGTCCTCAGGCCTGACATTACTGCACTCGAAATGCTTGCACAGATCCACGAGCCAATCGTCAGCATCAGTTGCCTCAACACAATTGCTAAAAGTCTTTGGCCCGTTAGCAAGGAACTGTTTGAGTGTAGCAAAGTTATTCTGATTGTTGCCTTGGTTGCCTTGGTTCGCTTGATTGCGCTCTTAAAGAATTTGCATGATCAACTGTGTGTTTGCATTGGTTGCGGCCATCACAGCTTGCCATGCCTCCGAAGGAGGAGGAGGTGGTGGCGGATCCTGATTCCGATTTTGGTTGGTGCTCTTAGCGGGAGCCATCCTGAAGAGGGTGACAACCATTAGCACATTGACAGATGAAATGAAGCTGAATCAAAACGGGTTGAAATTGCAACCTAAAGTCTTCACATCCGAACATAAGAATGAATGCATTCCACTTGAAATGGTCACACATCCATAAATTGAGAAGCCACTTAGAATTTAGATAGAGGAATAGATCAACAAGGTATGGATCAAGAACGAATACTCGGTAAGAAATCCCAATCTCAAACCAAATATCCGTGGAAGAAGAACTAGAGCTACAAGAATTCCCACCTATGAAACTCCCGAACCTTTCCGGTTATGCAATCAGGTGTTGGGGATACAGGGGAAGTATAAAATCTCACCCAAATCTAGCAAATCCTACATCCAGCTGTATCCATCCTTCAACACATAACCGAGAAAACTTCGGAAACCATCTACCTCAACCTTCGAAAAGCATCCGTTATACAAGTTATGGCGATACTCCCGAACTCCCGCCCCAGTACTAGGTGGCGTCGAGGTTATCTCACCAATGAACTGCATAAAAGAGATTTTCGATGTCGGCGTACTAAACTCAGGTATTCCAGAACTGCAACGATAAAATTGTGACGACAACACCTCGGAGCTCAAATCCCCGGGACACTACCACAACCCCTAAAGACAGGAGGCACCAAGAACAATGTTCTTGTCACAAAACCATCGGAACGATTCCAAGATACCTGCGTGATCCTAAATTTTTTTTAGTGAAATCTGAGAAGAGAAGAGTCAAAACTCTACGTCAGGATGCCTTACCAGAGCGATGAGGAGACTGGGAAGTAAAAAGAATTCCTAAACTCTCCGATATATAATTCCTAAATGACTCAAAACATTTTTTCTAGACTCAACAACGGCTGCTAAAAACGATCAAGCAATGGGGGCTCCTAAGGTCGGGGAAGGCTCTGATTACCAACTTGTAACAACCTCGATGCAGCTATATCTCCCACGTGTCGAGGCACGACTTAGAGGCATAACCGCATTGAAAGCAATGTCGCAAGTTAGGCAATCTTCACAACATCCCATGTAATATAGATAATAAAAGGGGAGGTACATAGTTGGCTTACACTCGCCACGTCAATCAAAGTACATAAATAGCATTACATCAAACAAACACTCATGGCCCGACTACGGCGCCAAAATAAAATATAAACCCAACATGCGACACGGTCCCGATCGTCCCAACTAGGCACCACTACTGATCATCAGGGAAAGACACATAGTAACGGTGTGAGTCCTCGTCGAACTCCCACTTGAGCTCAAGCACGTCATCTGGAACGGAGTCATCAGGCCCTGCATCTGGTTTGGAAGTAATCTGTGAGCCACAGGGACTCAGCAATCTCGCACCCTCGCGATCAAGACTATTTAAGCTTATAGGTAAGGCAAGGTACAATATGTGGAGCTGCAGCAAGCGACTAGCATATATGGTGGCTAACCTGTTCGCAAAAGAGAGCGAGAAGAGGAGGCAAAGCGCGAACGAATAACTAGAGAACAACCTGCAGCAAGCATTACTCCAACACCGTGTTCACTTCCCGGACTATGCCGAGAAGAGACCATCACGGTAACTCACACAGTTGATTCATTTTAATTAAGTTAAGGTTCAAGTTATCTACAACCGGACATTAACAAATTCCTATCTGCCCATAACCGCGGGCACGGCTTTCGAAAGTTCAAATCCCTGCAGGGGAGTCTCAACTTAGCCCATGACAAGCTCTCACGGTCAACGAAGGAATAGACCTTCTCCTGAGACATTCCGATCAGACTCAGTATCCCGGTTCTACAAGACACTTCGACAAGTTAAAACAAATCCAGCAACACCGCCCGAATGTGCCGACAAATCCTGATAGGAGCTGCACATATGTCGTTCTCAGGGCACACTCAAATGAGACATCCTACGAGTAAAACCAACCCTCAAGTTGCCCCGAGGTGGCCCCGCAGTCTACTCGGTCGGACCAACACTCAGAGGAGCACTGGCCCGGGGGGGTTTAAATAAGATGACCCGCAGGCTTCGGAAACCCAAGGGAAAAAGAGGCTAGGTGGCAAATGGTAAAACCAAGGTTGGGCATTGCTGGAAAAGCTTTATTCAAGGCGAACTATCAAGGGGTTCCCATTATAACCCAACCGCGTAAGGAACGCAAAATCCGGGAACATAACACCGATATGACAGAAACTAGGTAGGCAAGAGTGGAACAAAACACTAGGCGAGAGGCCGAGCCTTCCACCCTTTACCAAGTATATAGATGCATTAAGATAACAATATAATATAATGATATCCCAACAAGTAAATAATGTTCCAACAAGGAACGGTCTCCAATCTTCACCTGCAACTAGCAACGCTATAAGAGGGGCTGAGCAAAGCGGTAACTTAGCCAATCAACGGTTTGCTAGGACATGGTGGGTTAGAGGTTTGACATGGCAATTTGGGAGCATGATAAGCAAGTGGTAGGCATCGTAGCATAGGCATAGCAAAAGAGCGAGCATCTGGCAAAGCAAAGATAGTAGTGATTCTGAGGGTATGATCATCTTGCCTGCACAGTTGTCAGAGTTGACTGGATCCTCGAAAGCAAACTCAACGGGCTCCTCGTTAGCAAACTCGTCTCCCGGCTCTACCCAAACAAGACAAACAAGCAACAAGGACACAATCAACCACGTGCAAGGCTCAAACAATATGATGCAAACATGGTATGCTATGCGGGATGCGATATGTGATGCATATGCAAGATTTGACAAGGAATGAATGAACCTGGCCTCAAATTGGAAATCCAAGTGTGCCACTAGAAAGGTGAGATGAAATCGCTTGAAAACGATATAAAGAACGCCGGAATCGGAGTTACGGTTTGGAAATGGCAAGCAATTCAAATATGACCATGTTCTGCGATATACAGCACGTAGCCATCTAAATGCAACAATATGAACATGCTACAACACTCAAACATGACAACAAAATACATGGCAGGGATCCATTCATGATGCTTAACAAAAGATGAACACTGAGCTAAGACCAATTTATCCATTAACAGGGTCAAACAAGCATGGCAAAAATGCATTTGGTAAACAGATTTCAGACTTAGTGAAATTAACACTTGTCTGGAATTTCAGATCAGGTAGCACACTTCGGAGCATGAAAACTATATGCTACAGGGCCTGAACATGGAAAAGTAAAGCATGACATGGAGCTACGCAAAGAGCTTAACAAAAGTCCCTTAGTGACCTTGAGCCTAAAGGGATCAGAAAATACATTTGCAAGCATGTGAACATGGCAGAGACATAAGCAGTTCTCAGACTTAGTGAAAAACCGGAGCATGCAAATCAGATATCAAGTAGGCATATTTACGAGCTCGATGCACTCACTACAGAGCATGTCATGACAATCCAAGCATACACCCACCAAAATACACATTATATAAGCTAGACATGGCAAGAACAATAGCATAGCATGCACAGATCAACTACAACATCCTCGGCAAAATCGCTAACAAGTAGACAATCTGCCCAGATTCACGAAATGACAAAAGTAGAGCTCGATTGACTCAAGCTAGGGTGCTCCATAATTGCAAACAAAGACATGGATGGATATAGCACTACAATAATAACAAAACATACTTACTGATCATCCTCAAAAGAGGCACGGATCACTAGGAAACAACATGAACATATGGCATATTGAGATAAACAGATCAAGGACTTAGTGGAAATGCTAAGTCCCTGAAATCAGCATTAACGAATGCTCCACTTTGAAAGCTTGTGCTAGTCACCACACACATCACAAAAATACATCGGTTGCACCTCTGGATAGATGGCAAAACATATAACAAAACACATGTAGAGCTCAGGGGCATATCATGCACACAATAATCATGGCAAAAATAACAAATATCTAATTGGAGCAGCAGATCTGACAATTATCTCAAATGGCACTCTTCCAACAGCATCTCAGGCATCAAGATGAACACAAATGAAAATGATGCAATGAGATGAAATGATGTGCTCTCTGAGACGAACATTTTGATATGCTATATGCCCAAAACGGAGCTATAGATGCGGAGTTACGACATGATGAACATGGGCAAAATAATTAGGGTTTCGGGCAAGAACTCAACCGATCCCGATCTGGATCTAGAGGGTACTGTAGCGGCGGCGCGTATTCCGAGGTTCGCCAGGGAGGCCGGCGCCGGAGTCGGACTTGCCGGCGTCGAGGAGGAAGGAGGAAGGCCGGGCCTCGCCGGGGCGTGCGGCGGCGTGGCCGCAGCGTCGGGAGGCGAGGGCGCGGCGGGGGCGGCGACCGGAGCTCGCCGGAGTTGCTGCCGCGGGCTCCGACGGCGAGGAGGTGCGGCGG
>NC_041388.1:275136861-275340105 GCF_002162155.2 Triticum dicoccoides
GAGCGTGAGGAGGCATGGCGAGGAGGAAGCCCCGGGCGGCGGCGGTGGCGATCTGGGCCGGGAGGGCCGCGCGCGGGCTCTCCGGGCCGGCGCGGTTGGTGGAGGCGGCGGCAACACGTGGCGCCCTGTGATTGGTCGCGGGCGGCGGCGGACGTGTCCGGCGGCCGGCGGACGGAATGGATCTAGGGTTAGGGGAGAGTGGAACCGCGAATTTTGAGGAGGGGGTCTATATATAGAGGTAGAGGGAGCTAGGAGTGTCCAAATGAGGTGCGGTTTTCGGCCACACGATCGTGATCGAACGCTCTAGATGATGGAGAGGGTTTTGGTGGGTTTTGGGACAAAATGGAGGGGTGTTGGGCTGCAACACACACGAGGCCTTTTCGGTCCCTCGGTTAACCACTGGAGCATCAAACGAAGTCCAAATGGTACGAAACTTGACAGGCGGTCTACCGGTAGTAAACCAAGGCCGCTTGGCAAGTCTCGGTTCAATCCGTAAATGTTTAATCCCCACACACGAAAGAAAGGTAGAAATGACCACCGGAGGAGAACGAAGCACCGGAATGCAAAACGGACAACGGGGAAGATGCTCGAATGCATGAGACGAACATGTATGCAAATGGAATGCACATGATGACATGATATGAGATGCATGACAACGACAACAACACACGGAGACAAAAACCCGAACCCGAGAAAATAAAATAACTTAACGCCGGAAACGGCAAGAGTTGGAGTACATATTGGGTAAATCACATCCGGGGTGTTACATGTACGGAAGGAGGTGCAGGACCCCATTGTCCTGGGATGAAGTTGGAGATCGCCAGTTGTTTGGACCGGATCTGATAAAGGAATCTGAGCAGAAAGTGTAATTAATTCGCGACAGGCTGAAGGTAGCTCAGTCCAGGCAGAAGAGTTATGCAGATTCTAAACGCAAGGAGACAGTTTACGAAGTAGGAGACCGAGTTTATCTTCGAGTATCTCCACTTCGAGGAGTTAAGCGCTTTGGAGTTAAGGGAAAACTAGCGCCACGTTTTGTAGGCCCATACAAAGTTTTGGAGCGTATGGGAGAAGTAGCCTACAAGTTGGAATTACCCGAAGGACTGTCAGGAGTTCACGACGTGTTTCATGTATCCTAGTTGAAGAAGTGCCACACAGAGATGGCTGACATACCACTGAGAGATACGGTACCATTGGAAGCAATTCAGTTGGACAGTGATTTGATCTATGAGGAGAAACCAGTTAAGATTCTAGAATATGCCAGTCGAGTCACCCGCAGCAAGGTTATCAAGTTTTGCAAGGTTCAGTGGAGCCACCACACAGAGGATGAAGCCACCTGGGAACGAGAGGAAGAATTGCTGAAAGACCACCCTCACCTATTTTCTAGCCAACCCGAATCTCGAGGGCGAGATTCATCTTAAGGGGGTAGGTTTGTAACATCCCAAATTTTCAATTTGGAATGTTATACACTAGATCATCATTGCATATCATATTTATTGCATTTTGGTTGATCCTAGAAATTTTCGCAACTCAAGGACCCTCGGAGAGAGTTGGGGATTTCGTTATTTTCATATTTGAGTTGTCTCAAATTTTTAAAATAGGATCATTTGATTTTATTTATTTTATCTTCAATTATTTCTAATATAAAAATATGAGAGAGGGAATAAAATGACTTTTCCAAAATAAATAAATATTGAGGATTTAATAAAAAAAATCAAACAAGATTTTATTTGGTTTTGTTTGCTATTTTATTTGAATTTAGGAAAAATGCGCGTTTTTCAAAATTGCATTTAGGCCCCAAATAAATGTTCATCCTGTGCCGCTTGATTTTAGAAGCCGGGGAAAATTTATTTCGGGATATTTGGAGTCCGTTTAGTAGTCCTTTTGTTTTTCTTTCTAAGCGTAACTATTTAAAAAAAACGCAACCGACCTACGGGCCGTGTCCGACCCGGACACGAGGCCCGTCCGGCTTTATAAGCCGGGGAGGCCCAGCCGGAAGCCCCACCCCAAACCCTAGCCGCCCCAAGCTGTCGTCGTCGCCACCGCCGCTGCGCGCCACCCGTGCCGCGCGCCGCCGCTGGACCCGCCGCTCGAGGTTTACCTCGATCCCGCCGCCGTTTTTTTAGAAAAACCGTTCGGTTTTCCGACGGTTTTGTTCGTTTTTTTAGTTTCATTTTTTTAAATAGATCGGTTTTCCGGTTTATTTAATTAGTGAGCGTTTGTCCGTTCGTTCATTTTAACGAACGTTCGTCGTTTTTCTTTTTCTCGGATTAAATCCGCGATTTTTCTGATCGCGATTTCTAATTCGATTTTCGTTTTAGTTTAACTTTTCGCTCGTTTATCGGAATCAGGCGATTGAAGCGCCTGGAGTTTCATCTTGAAACCCTCTTTCCGTTTAACCAACTCAAACAAGTTTTTTCCATTGTGAAAATTGCCCTAGATCCAGAATAGTAAACGAAGCTTGTTTCTTTTGTCGTTTTGTCTTTCGTTGCTTCGTTCGATTTGATTCTTTTTGCCAACCGGAGTTCTTAAGTTGAACCTTCTGGTTAGATCTCTTATTTGAGTTTTACCTGTGCATTAGTTGAGTACTTATTGTATGCTTGTTTGTTTGCGATAGAGTACCCGGAGTGCGCCGCTTGCTACTTCGAATCACTAGGTTTCCCGGATCATCAGCAAGGCAAGTAACACTTTGATCATACCTCCTACTACCCAGTTTTATTGCATTAGATCAATCCTTACACATTGCATGATTAGGATCTAATTAAATTGTGGGTTTGGGAAGTAGTTGAGGTAGTACCTATTACCTGTTTACTGTCAAACCTTTGGGAGTCACTTCTACGTTTGCTTATTATGCCATGCTATGCTAGTAGACGTGGATTGGGTGAGTGTATCCATGACAGATGTGAGATTGTTAATTAATGGATTATTTAAGGTGGCAACTTAAACACACATCTGGGTGGATTGAGGTACCTGGGTATTCCAGGATTGCCTGTTTTTCTTTATGGACCGCCACCCAGGCTCAAAGGGATCATGAGATTTTTCATGCTAGAAACTTCCATGTGCAGCCACAAGCTATTATGGGCTCTAGCATAGTTGACTAAGTCGTGCGAACTCTTAGGGGATGTAGGTGGTACGGTCTACCCATCGTAAGGTGCTAGCGCTTCTGAAAGACTATGTCTTGGTCATCCGTCTTCTCAAACACCTTGTAGTGCGAGGAACCAAACGGAGGCGATCGAGTCTTGTGGGGAAAAGTGCGCAAACCTCTGCAGAGTGTATAAACTAATCATGGTTAGCCGTGTCCCTGGTTATGGACATCTTGAGTATCTAGTACCTGGATTATCATGTGAATCTCAACATGTTACTCTAAATTAATTTTGACGGGTTTGTTAATGATGTTGCTTAATTGGGATTGAGAATGCTGTCAACCATTCTCAATGTTTAACAACCACCATGATAGTTAAATAAATTTATTCCTTTGCAGTAGGGAAAAATTGGCTTTACGCAAAACTGTAACCATAGAGCTTTCCACCAGCCAAATATGCATATAGATTAGCTGTTTCATTTCATTACTCTCTATGTGTTACATTGCCAGCATATTCCATGTGCTGACCCGTTTTGGGATGCAACGTTAATGTTGCAGACTTTTCAGACGACGATTAAGGAGTTTTACGTCGTGATTCTATACTCAGTGATGCCGTTGGAGTTGATGGACTCACTTATCTTCCAAGCCTCCCGCTGTTATCGTTATTAGATGGCCTTAAGCCATATCAATTGTAATAAGTTCTCTTTTGAGACACTCGATGTAATAAGTTTGTGATTGCTAGTCTATTATAAATCCTTCAAGTACTGTGTGGTGTCAGCATTACTGATCTAGGGATGACACCGGAGCACAGAGATTGAACCGTTTGAGGTCTGGTCGCTACACCAGGTAGGGGTGCTCCGAAGCTTCGCCTCTCCGCCTGCTTCATGCCGCTCCCATGGCAGACGCCACTCCTCCGGTTAGGTCGGCGAGCACGTGCGGATGCGCCGCGGGCATCCGAGCTTTCATCCTCGCTTTGCGGCAAGTGCGGTGTCCGTGCAAGTTCAAGCCAGAGATGCCGCCTCGCTATGATGGGACGGCAGATCCAGCGGCCTTCCTGCTGGCGTACGAGGAGACCGTCCTGGAAGCTAGAGGCGACGACAAGGTCATGGCCAACTGGTTCCCCATGGCTCTCGCTGGCGCGCCGTGCGCCTGGTTTCTCAACCTGCCAGGATCTTCTGTGGCTTCCTAGGGGGAGTTGTGCGGCCTTTTCCTCGCACGCTTCGTGGCGCCTGTGCCACTCGCCGTTGCGGCCCTCCTTGGCGGTTCACATGCACCGCCCTCCGACCGCCACGCCAAGCAGTTCTTCCGTCAGATTGGCGTCGCCTCCACGCAACAAGGAGCCCCTCCAGGATGGGTGGCACCAAAGGTTGACCTCACCTTCAACTCGGGGGACCACCTCGCGACCACTGCTGGCTCGGGCGCACTCCTGATGCTCTGCACACCCACCATTTGCAACGTAGCTGTGACTAAGACCCTCATCGACGGTGGAGCCGGCCTCAACGTGCTCTCCGTGGAAGCTTTCAGTTTGCTTCACGTACTATACGGCCGGCTCTGCCCCACCAAGCCTTTCTCCGGAGCTGGCATAGGCTCCACCAGCCCCCTAGGGAAAATACACCTCCCGGTCACCTTCGGTGCCCGCGACAACTACCGCACCGAGCTGACCGACTTCGACATCGCCCGGATCAGCCTCCCGTACAACGCCATCCTCGGGTACCCTTCCCTGGCTCAGTTCATGGCAGCGACTCACCCGGCCTACAACCTCATGAAGATGCCGGGGAGCAGCGGCGTTCTCACCGTGGCCGGGGACACCAAGGAAGCCCTCGCGGCTCTCAAGCTCGCCTTTAGGGCAGCTGCGGCAGCGCGCCCGGCCGTCGGAGCCGCCCCGGGGGCTAAGGGAGCTGCGCCAGCGAAAAAGAAGCAGTTGTTCACTCAAGATCGGGCCGAAACAAAGCAAGTGCCGGTCGAGGAGGATGGGGCCTCGGGAGCCACCTTCACCATAGACGCCAACCTCGACCCTGACCAAGAAGAGGCACTGGTGAAGTTCCTATGCGCGAACAAGGAGGCATTCGCCTGGGAACCCAAGCAACTGGTGGGGGTCCCGAGGGGGGTAATCGAGCATCACTTGAGGGTGTGCCCCAATGTGTGCCCTGTGAAGCAGAAGGCACAATGACAGTCCATGGAGAAGCAGTCCTTCATCGTGCAGGAAACCCGCAAGCTACAAGGGGCGGGTGTCATCCATGAGGTCCAGTACCCAGAGTGGCTGGCGAACCCCGTCGTCGTGCCCAAGAAAGGCAGGAAGGAACGCTTGTGCGTGAACATCATCAACCTCAACAAAGCCTACCCTCAAGACCCGTTCCCGCTTCCGCGCATTGACCAGATCGTGGACTCCACCGCCGAGTGCGACCTATTCTGCTTTCTAGATTCTTTCTCGGGTTATCACCAGATCAAGATGGCGGTGGAGGACGTGGAGGAGACGGCCTTCCTGACCCCGTGTGGGGTATACTGCTACACCTGCATGCCGTTCGGACTGCGCAACGCTGGGGCGACTTTTCAGCGACTTTTCGGCGACTTTTCGATAACCTTGCTTTCATATCTAAGGGAAATACCTACCGCCGTTGTGCTGCATCTTCCCTTCCTCTTTGGGGAAATACCAACGTAGCTTCAAGCGACATTAAAAGGAATTTCTGGCGCCATTGCCGGGGAGAATCAAGTCAAGATTGCCTCCCATCAACACGCCATTTCTGGCACCGTTGCCGGGGAGGATCTTCAACATATACCAGGTTCCTAATCTCGAATCTCATCTCCTCGCAATTTACATTATTAGATATTTGCCTCTCGTTTTCCTCTCCCCCACTTCACAAAAAATGTTGTTTTATTTGCCTCTCTTTTCCGTTCGTTGTTTTCTTGCCGGATCTATTTTTGAGTGCAATCTTGTTGTGTGGTCATCATGACTCAAGAGAACACCAAGCTATGTGATTTCTCAAATACTAACAACAATGATTTTATTGGCACTCCTCTTGCTCCTCCCACCACTAGTGCGTAGACTTGTGATATTAATACTGCTTTGCTGAATCTTGTTATGAAATACCAATTTTCCGGAACTCCTAATGAGGATGCTACGTCCCATCTTAATACCTTCGTGGAATTATGTGATACCCAAAAGAAAAAAGATGTGGACAATGATGTGGTCAAGATGAAATTATTTCCGTTTTCCTTGCGTGATTCTGCAAAAATTTGGTTCTCTTCTTTGCCTCGCAATAGTATCGATTCTTGGAATAAGTGCATTGATGCTTTTATCACTAAGTATTTTCCTCCCGCAAAAATTATTTCCCTTAGAACCCAGATCATGAATTTCAAGCAACTTGAACATGGGCATGTTGCACAATCTTGGGAAAGGATGAAAATGATGCTAAGGAATTGCCCAACTCATGGGTTAAATCTTTGGATGATCATACAAAATTTTTATGCGGGGTTGAATTTTGTTTCCCGTAATCTTTTAGATTCCGTCACGGGTGGTACTTTTATGGAAATTACTTTGGGTGAAGCCACCAAATTGCTTGATAATATTCTGGCAAATTATTCGCAATGACATACCGAAAGGGCTCCTACCAGTAAAAAGGTTAATTCTGTTGAAGAAATTTCTTCTTTGAGTGAAAAAGTTGATGCTCTTATGAAATTTGTTGCTAGTAGAAGTACTCCTATTGATTTTAATGATATGCCTTTGTCTACTTTGATTGAGCAAAATAGTGATGCCATAGATGTGAGTTTTATCTCTCGAAATAATTTCAACAACAATTCTTATAGAGGTAATTTTAACCCTAGGCCTTTTCCTAGTAATTCCTCTAACAATTATGGTAATTCCTATGGAAATCAATCTCATAATAATAATAGTAACAAGTCTGATCTTGAGAATAATATTAAAGAATTTATCAACACACAAAAAGTTTTCAACACTTCCATAGAAGAAAAGTTGAGTAAGATTGATGATTTGTCCAGAAGTGTTGATAGAATTGCTCATGATGTGGAAAATCTCAAGACAATTTTTTGTCTAAAGTAGATGAATAAATTAAAGCTCTTTATGTTTTTATGGATGCAAGTAAGAAAATAACCGCTATGCTTAGAGCTAAAAGAGATTTTTTAGAAAAAAGCTTTTTCTAGTGATTTCTTTCATAAAAGTGATGAAGATCTTAAAATGATTGGTGTTTCTTATATTGATTCCTTGTTTAGTAAAATCAATATTAATGAAAAAGGGACTGAAGAAGAGTCACCTTTAGGTAGAAGGCGTCCCAATATTTTGGAGGGTGAAAATCTTGTTGAGAAAATTGATGAAAGTGGGTTTGGAGAGGTCAAAACTTTAGCTAGTGATGTGCCCACTCTTTTGGATTACAAAGACTTTAATTATGATGGTTGCTCTTTGATTGATTGTATTTCTTGGTTGCAATCCATGATAAATTCACCCCATGCTTATGAACAAAATAAAGCATTTACTAAACATATTGTTGATGCTATGATGAAAGCTTTTGAAGAGAAAATGGAATTAGAAGTTTCAATTCCTAGAAAATTGCATGACGAATGGGAACCTACTATCAAAGTCAAGATTACAATTATGAGTATTTTTCTTGGGTGCTAGTGTTTCTACAATTCCGAAATCTTTATGTGATGTGCTTGGTCTTACCGATATTGAATCGTGTTCTTTGAATTTGCACTTGGCGGATTCTACTATTAAAAAGCCTATAGGAAGGATTAATGACGTTCTTATTCTTGCAAATAGGAATTATGTGCCCATAGATTTTATTGTTCTTGATATTGATTGCAATCCGTCTTATCCAATTATTCTTGATAGACCATTTTACGCACTATCGGTGCCGTGATTGATATGAAAGAAGGCAATATTAAGTTCCAATTTCCTTTGATGAAGGGTATGAAACACTTTCCTAGAACAAGAATTAAGCCACCTTACGAATCAATCATGAGGGCATCTTATGGATCTCAAACCAAAGATGACAAAACTTAGATCCTTCTTTATGCCTAGCTAAGGGCGTAAAACTATAGCGCTTGTTGAGAGGCAACCCAATGAATAAAAAATATTTTTGCTCTTTGCTTCCTATTTTTTAGTGTTAGCACAATTATTCTACTATTATGATTACCAAAAGAAGAGGTAGTCTTCGCCGGGACCGTGGTATGCGCCCGGTCGGCTGTGAGAGAGCTCCTCTGGGTAGGCTACGGTGTGTTGCCGTGCCCGGGTATGTGTCTAGTAAAGTGAGGTCATTCGTGCGGCTGAGGCGCTGTTCGTGCGGCGAAGCCATTTGTGCGCCAGAAAAATTGTGTGCTCCATCTTCCACCTTCGTTTGTGCGAGTGAGAGAAAGTGAGCTGGTATCGGGTTTGTCCCAACATTTGGTATCAGAGCTTGGTTGTCTTGGGCGTGGTTCGCCGTGCCAGAGGCGTGGCGGCAATGGCGGCGTTCGTCGATGGATGCACAAAGCTCCGGGCCATGTGTCGGCCTACGAAGGTGCGCGGCGCTGCGGCTGTCATGGTGGACACGGAGGCGGCGCATGGTGAGTCGGCGACGAGCATAGCGGGCATCGAGGTCGCGGTGGCGTGGTTGCGGTGCGTGGCGAGCGCATGGAGGCGACGACACACATCAACTCCGGATGCGGTGGTGGCACACGGCTTCGACGTCGAGCGACGCGACAACCATGGCGCGGGCGTGACAAGCACACGGCACGTCGCGCCGCGCACGGAAGCACGTGATGGCATCAGGCGAAAATCGCAGTGACTACAACGACGGCGATGGCGAGCTCGTGGTTTAGGAGGAGATTGTTAGGAATAAACCACGTTTCACCGTGGTCATCTGTGTGTGTCGCGTGTCAGTGGGTGTGCACTCAGTCCAGCGCGTGGGCAGGGGCCGTTGGCGAGTGTGCCGGCTAGATTAGCTAGTGCATGCACGTAGTCGACAGGTTAGTTAGTGCATGGATCTCTGCTGGATAAGGTTGAGAGCCTAACTCAAGTGGTGGTTGAGGCCGTGCATGTAGCTAGGTTAGTGCGTGTGTGTGGTTGGGTTATGTAGTGGCCGGTGTGGCAGCCGGGTCGTGTGTGTGCAGCCGGGTATAAAACCCCTTCCCCATGTACTGATCAAGAGTGCTGGTATGAGCCGATCCTAGGAGCCAGAGAAGAGGCAGTCTCCGCCGGGACCATGGTATGCGCTCGGTCGGCTGTGAGAGAGCTCCTCTGGGTAGGCTGCGGTGTGTTGCCGTGCCCGGGTATGTGTCTAGTAAAGTGAGGCCGTTCGTGCGACCAAGGCATCGTTCGTGCGGCAGAGGCGTTTGTGCGCCGGAAAAATTGTGTGCTCCATCTTCCAACTTCGTTTGTGCGAGTGAGAGAAAGTGAGCTGGTATCGGGTTTGTCCCAACATTAATAAGTGTTTGTGCCAAGTAAAGCCTTTAGGATCTTCTTGGGTGATAGTTGTTTGATCTTGCTCAAAAAACAGAAACTTTTACGCTCAACAAAATAATTTTCATTTTTTACCAGAGGGAGATAAAATACCCATTCCACTTGCAGTAGATCAATATACAAATTTCTCAGGCTGTCCTAATTTTTTAGAATTTTTGGAGTTACATAAGTATTCGAAATAGTCAGATTGCTACACACTGTTCTGTTTTGACAAATTCTGTTTTCTTTGTGTTGTGTGCTTATTTTGATGGCTCTATGGTTTTCATTGATGAGTTTTTCCATAGAAAAGTTGGAATACAGTAGATATAATACAAAAACAAAATATGAATTGGTTTGATATAGTACTTATAGTAGTGGTTTGCGTTCTTATACTAACGTATCTCACGAAGGTTTTGTTGAGTTTTGTGTGATTGAAGTTTTCAAGTTTTGGGTTATCTTACGATGAATGAAGGAAGGATGTGTAACGCCCCGAGACCGTTGCGCCAGGTGTCTTCCAGTTATTCTCCGTCATTGCCATGTCTTTTCTTGCGTGTTGCATCTTGCCATGTCATCATGTGCATTGCATCATCATGTTTTCAAAACTAGCATCCGTCCGGGTCTCCCAGTTCTTTCCGTTGTCCGTTCTGAGCCTAGGCACACTTGCACGCGCCCGCGGCACCTCCGAAATATTATTTTATAAGTGGCGTAAAAATGTTCTCGGAATGGGTTGAAAGTTGGCATGCGGTGTTGTTATGTTGCCAGTGGGCCGCCTGCCAAGTTTCATCGCATTTGGAGTTCGTTTGATGCCCCAACGGATAACTATAGCGGCAGCATAGCCGGTCTTTTTGTTGGACATTTTCGGTCTCTGGAAACCGTGCCGGGCTGCATCTCTCCCCTCTCTTCTCAGCCCATCTCTCTCTAGCACAGCCCACCTGCAGCCAACCTACCCCCTCTTGCCCGTGTCCGAAACTTCCCTGAACCCGAACTGAACTATCGTTACCGTTGGGTCCGGATCATCTCCAAACATCTATAAATCACCTTCGGTTTCTCTTTCGATCTTCCTAACCTATTTATTCCGGACCGTCCGATTACAATCAGAAGGACCCAAACGACCCCTATCCAAATCCACTCGGTATATATACCGGAGAAACCGTAGACTAGTCGTCCCATCAATCATTTCCTCCCCGCCGCCGCAAAAGCCTCCACCTTGTCTCCTCTTCGTTTTCCCCTCGGGATCACCAGCGAGCCAATCACCAGTCTCATCCTCTCGGTCCAAATCCATCCAGTCACCCACTTGGCAACTTCCTCCCATCAATCCACTTCATGAGAGCGAGAGCTCCCTGCCTCCCTCGATCCTGCCGCGCCCGACTCCGCCCGACCCTGCCGACCACCTCGCCGGAGCACAGCACCCTCGGAGCCTGGAGTCCCGTGCCCTTCGTCGCCTCCCGTGCGCCTCTGCCCATGCTTGAGCACGGATGCCTCGCCGTCTCCCTGCCTTGCCCGCATCCGCGCAACATCAGCAGCACAACCCCGAGCCTCAATCCGAGTCGTCGCCAGCGCACCACTGCCGGAGCACCAGCAGGACCGCCACATTCCCCCTCTATTTCATTCTCGTCCTTCTCCTTTCCCTCTCTCTCTCTCTCTCTCAGGAACTCCTATAGCAGCCCTGCCATGGATGATCTCTTCAGGAGCTCTCCGCCATGGACGTTGAGAGGGACTCGCGTTCCCACGTCCAGATGCTCTGTCACCGCCTTACTCCGTCCTCTCCGTCCCCTCCGCCGGTGAGCAGTACCCGCAGCACGTTCATAACTAAATAGTCGTAGCTCCATTTTAAATAAATTGTATATGTAAATGGGCGAGAAAAATGCATAGATTAACATCGTGGCATTACTTTGCATGTTTAACAACTCTAAAATATGGTTTAGGGGAGAACAGTACCAAATTCAAATATTGCACATGAGGATTTTCCGGAATTGTTGTTTGTTGTTTCCGACCTCTTTTAAACTTGCCTAAATAGTTAGTTTAATCATGCTTCTCCTCTTGCCATATTTAACAACATTTAATATTGTTTTGTACCTAAACAGGAGTGAACTAAATAATCGAATGTGGTGTTTCATCAATATGCAACTTGTTGCATACTCAGCTCCACTTAACTTGTAGCGTTGTTTGTGCACTTTGCCATGCCATGCCTCATTAAAACGGACATGCATCATACTTGTTTGTGCATCATGCCATGATTATACTTGTGTGTTTACCATGTTGCTTGTTTCTTTCCGGTTTGCTTCTCTCGTTAGCTTCGGTTTCGTTCCGGAGTTGTGAGGATTCGTTCGACCCCGTCTGTTTGTCTTCTTCATGGACTCGTTCTTCTCGCTTGCGGGATCTCAGGCAAGATGACCATACCCTCGATGTCACTTCTATCTTTGTTGCTAGTTGTTCGCTCTATCGCTATGTCACGCTACCTACCACTTGTTTATCATGACTCCCATATTGCCATGTCAAGCCTCTAACCCACCTTCCTAGCAAACCGTTGTTTGGCTATGTTACCGCTTTGCTCAGCCCCTCTTATAGTGTTGCTATTTGCAGGTGGCTTGCAGGTTGTTCCATGTTGGAGCATGGATATGTTTGGGATATCATATTATCTATGGTTTAATTTTAATGCATCTATATACTTGGTAAAGGGTGGAAGGCTCTGCCTTTTGCCTGGTGTTTTGTTCCACTCTTGCCGCCCTAGTTTTCCGTCATACCGGTGTTATGTTCCTTACGCGGTTGGGGTTATGGGACCCCCTTGACAATTCGCCTTGAATAAAATTCCTCCAGCAAAGCCCAACCTTGGTTTTACATTTTCCTACCTAAGCATTTTCCCTTGGGTTCTGCAGAGAAATCAAGCGCAAGACTCGCAACAAGTCAATCAAATTCCTGAAAGTGAAGTGGTCACACCATTCCGACCGAGAAGCCACCTGGGAACGCGAGGATCACTTCCGTTCTGAATATTCGGAGTTCTTTTAGTCCTAGATCTCAGGAAGAGATCCTCTTGTAGTGGTGGAGTGTTGTAACGCCCCGAGACCGTTGCGCCAGGTGTCTTCCAGTTATTCGCCGTTATTGCCATGTCTTTTCTTGCGTGTTGCATCTTGCCATGTCATCATGTGCATTTCATCATCATGTTTTCAAAACTTGCATCCGTCCGGGTCTCCGAGTTCTTTCCATTTTCCGTTCTGAGCCTAGACACACTTGCACGCGTCCGCGGCACCTCCGAAATATTATTTTATAAGTGGCGTAAAAATGCTCTCGGAATGGGTTGAAAGTTGGCATGCAGTGTTGTTATGTTGTCAGTAGGCCGCCTGCCAAGTTTCATCGCATTCGGAGTTCATTTGATGCCCCAACGGATAACTATAGCGGTAGTATAGCCGGTCTTTTCGTCGGACGTTTTCGGTCTCTGGAAACCGTGCCGGGCTGCATTTCTCCCCTCTCTTCTCAGCCCATCTATCTCTAGCACAGCCCACCTGCAGCCAACCTACCCCCCCTCGCCTGTGTCTGAAACTTCCGTGAACCCAAACCGGACTATCGTTACCGTTGGGTCCGGATCATCTCCAAACATCTATAAAACATCTTCGATTTCTCTTTCGGTCCTCCTAACCTATTTATTCCGGGCCATCCGACTATGATCAGAGGGACCCAAATCACCCCTATCCAAATCCACTTGGTATATATACCAAGACAAACCCTAGACTAGCCATCCCATCAATCATTTCCTCCCTGCCGCCGCAAAAACCTCCACCTTGTCTCCTCTTCATTTTCCCCTCGGGATCACCAGCGAGCCAATCACTAGCCTCATCCTCCCGGTCCAAATCTCCAGCCACCCACTTCCTCCATCGATCCACATATGAGAGCGAGTGCTACCCTGCCTCCCTCGATCCTGCCGCGCCAACTCCGCCCGACCCTGCCGACCACCTCGCCGGAGCACACCACCCTCGGAGCCCCGAGTGCCGTGCCCTTCATCACCTCTGTGCACCTCTGCCCATGCTTGTGCACGGACGCCTCACCGTCTCCATGCCTTGCCCGAGTCTGCACAACAACAGTAGCACAGCCCCGAGTCTCAATCCGAATCGTCATCGGCACGCCACTGCCGGAGCACCAGCAGGACCGCCGTGTTCCCCCTCTATTTCCTTCTCATCCTTCTCCTTTCCCTGTCTCTCCCTCTCTCTCTCTCTCTCTATCTCTCTCTCAGGAACTCCTATAGCAGCCCCGTCATGGATGACCTCTTCAGGAGCTCTCCGCCATGGACGTTGAGAGGGACTCGTGTTCCCGCGTCCAGATGCTCCGTTGCCGCCTTACTCCATCCTCTCCGTCCCCTCCGTCGGTGAGCAGTACCCGCAGCACGTCAAGCCTCACCGGAATTCCTCCATGACGCTGGTAGGAAGCCGCTATTCCGCCATCTCTCTCTGCTTCATTCCCCTGTTCCCTCTCTGAATCTCTCTCTCCCTCCTTTCTTCAGGTAACCGCAGTTGCGTGATGTCTACTACACAACCTTCTTCTTGTAGACGTTGTTGGGCCTCCAAGTGCAGAGGTTTGTAGGACAGTAGCAACTTTCCCTCAAGTGGATGACCTAAGGTTTATCAATTTGTGGGAGGCATAGGATGAAGATGGTCTCTCTCAAACAACCTTGCAACCAAATAGCAAAGAGTCTCTTGTGTCCCCAACACACCCTATACAATGGTAAATTGTATAGGTGCACTAGTTTGGCGAAGAGATGGTGATACAAGTGCAATATGGATGGTAGATATAGGTTTTTGTAATCTAAAAATATAAAAACATAAAGGTAGAAAGTGATAAAAGTGAGCAAAAACGGTATTGCAATGCTAAGAAACAAGGCCTAGGGTTCATACTTTCACTAGTGCAAGTTCTCTCAACAATAATAACATAATTGGATCATATAACTATCCATCAACATGCAACAAAGAGTCACTCCGAAGTCACTAATAGCGGAGAACAAACGAAGAGATTATTGTAGGGTACGAAACCACCTCAAAGCTATCCTTTCCGATCAATCTATTCAAGTGTCCGTAGTAAAATAACACAAAGCTATTCTTTCCGTTCGATCTATCATAGAGTCCGTACTAGAATAACACCTTAAGACACAAATCAACCAAAACCCTAATGTCACCTAGATACTCCAATGTCACCTCAAGTATGCATGGGTATGATTATACGATATGCATCACACAATCTCAGA
Source organism: Triticum dicoccoides (assembly GCF_002162155.2). Classification (NCBI taxonomy): domain Eukaryota; kingdom Viridiplantae; phylum Streptophyta; class Magnoliopsida; order Poales; family Poaceae; genus Triticum; species Triticum dicoccoides. The sequence goes on from NC_041388.1 coordinate 275,151,601, forward strand.
CTCATCTATTCAACCAACACAAAGAACTTCAAAGAGTGCCCCAAAGTTTCTAACGGAGAGTCAAAGCGAAACGTGTGCCAACCCTTATGCATAGATTCCCAAGGTCACGGAACCCGAAAGTTGATCACCAAAACATACATCAAGTGAATCAATAGAATACACCATTGTCACCACAGGTATCCCACGCAAGACATACATCAAGTGTCCTCAAATCCTTAAAGACTCAACCCGATAAGATAACTTCAAAGGGAAAACTCAATCCATTGCAAGAGAGTAGAGGGGGAGAAACATCATAAGATCCAACTATAATAACAAAGCTCACGATACATCAAGATCGTGCCAAATCAAGAACACGAGAGAGAGAGAGATCAAACACATAGCTACTGGTAAATAGCCTCAGCCCGAGGGTGGACTACTCCCTCCTTGTCATGGAGAGCGTCGGGATGATGAAGATGGACACCGTAGAGGAATTCCCCCCTCCGGCAGGGTGCCGAAACGTGTCTAGATTGGTTTTCGGTGGCTACAGAGGCTTGCGGCGGCGGAACTCCTGATCTTGGTTTCTTTCTAGAAGTTTGGGTATATATAAGAGGTGTTGGCGTCGGGAACAAGTCAGGGGGTCCCCGAGGCACCCACGAGGTAGGGGGGCGCCCAGGGGGGTAGGGCGCGCCCCCACCCTCATGCTGGCCTCGGGACTCTTCTAGCCCACCTCCGGTACTCCATGGGCTTCTTCTGGTCCAAAAATGATCTCCGTGAAATTTCAGGTCGATTGGACTCCGTTTGGTTTTCCTTTTCTGCTATACTCAAAAACAAGGAAAAACAGAAACTGGCACTGGGCTCTAGGTTAATAGGTTAGTCCCAAAAATCATATAAAAGAGCATATAAATGCATATAAAACATTCTAGATGGATAGCATAATAGCATGGAACAATCAAAAATTATAGATACATTGGAGACATATCAAGCATCCCCAAGCTTAATTCCTGCTCGTCCTCGAGTAGGTAAATGATAAAAACAGAATTTTTGATGTGGAATGCTACCTAACATAATTTTCAATGTAATTTTCTTTATTGTGGCATGAATATTCAGATCCGAAAGATTTAATACAAAAGTTTAATATTGACATAAAAACAATAATACTTCAAGTAAACTAACCAAGCAATTATGTCTTCTCAAAATAACATAGCCAAAGAAAGCTCATCCCTACAAAATCATATAGTTTGGCCATGCTTCATTTTCGTCACACAAAATGCTCCTATCATGCACAACCCCGATGACAAGCCAAGCAATTGTTTCATACTTTAGTATTCTCAAACTTTTTCAACTTTCACGCAATACGTGAGCGCGAGCCATGGACATATCACTATGGGTGGAATAGAATATGATGATGGAGGTTGTGTGGAGAAGACAAAAAGGGAGAAAGTCTCACATTGATGCGGCTAATCAATGGGCTATGGAGATGCCCATCAATTGATGTCAATGCGAGGAGTAGGGATTGCCATGCAATGGATGCACTAGAGCTATAAATGTATGAAAGCTCAACAAAAGAAACTAAGTGGGCGTCCATCCAACTTGCTTGCTCACAAAGACCTAGGGCATTTGAGGAAGCCCATTGTTGGAATATACAAGCCAAGTTCTATAATGAAGAATTCCCACTAGCATATGAAAGTGACAAAACAAGAGACTCTCTATCATAAAGATCATGGTGCTACTTTGAAGCACAAGTGTGGAAAAGGGATAGTAGCATTGTCCCTTTTTATTTCTTTTCTCCTTTTTTGGCCCTTTCCTTTTTTAGCCTTTCCCCTTCCCTTTTTTTATTTGGGGCAATGCTCTATTAATGATGATCATCACACTCCTATTTATTTACAACCCAATGATTACAACTCGATACTAGAACAAAATATGACTCTATATGAATGCCTCCGGCGGTGTACTGGGATGGGCAATGAATCAAGAGTGGCATGTATGATAAATTATGCATGGTGGCTTTGCCACAAATACGATGTCAACTACATAATCATGCAAGGCAATATGACAATGATGAAGCGTGTCATAATAATTAAAACGGTGGAAAGTTGCATGGCAATATATCTCGGAATGGCTATGGAAATGCCATAATAGGTAGGTATGGTGGCTGTTTTGAGGAAGATATAAGGAGGTTTATTTCTTATAGAGCGTATCATATCACGGGGTTTGGATGCACCGACGAAGTTTGCACCAACTCTCAAGGTGAGAAAGGGCAATGCACGGTACCGAAGAGGCTAGCAATGATGGAAAGGTGAGAGTGCGTATAATCCATGGAGTCAACATTAGTCATAAAGAACTCACATACTTATTGCAAAAATTCTACAAGTCATCAAAAACCAAGCATTACGCGCATGCTCCTAGGGGGATAGATTGGTCGGAAAAGACCATCGCTCGTCCCCGACCGCCACTCATAAGGATGACAATCAAAGAACACCTCATGTTTCAAATTTGTTACACAACGGTTACCATACGTGCATGCTACCAGACTTGCAAACTTCAACACAAGTATTTCTCAAATTCACAACTACTCAACTAGCACGACTCTAATATTACCATCTTCATATCTCAAAACAATCATCAAGTATCAAACTTCTCATAGTATTCAATGCACTTTATATGAAAGTTTTATTATATCCCTCTTGGATGCCCATCATATTAGGACTAATTTCATAACCAAAGAAAATTATGATGTTGTTCTAAAAGACTCTCAAAATAATATAAGTGAAGCACTAGATCAAACGACAAACTACTCTGAAAGATATAAGTGAAGATCAATGAGTAGTTGAATAATTATGCAACTATGTGAAGACTATATAACATTTAAGAATTTAATATCTTGGTATTTTATTCAAACATCAAGCAAAATAAAATAAAATAAAATGATGCTCCAATCAAAACACATATCATGTGGTGAATAAAAATATAGCTCCAAGTAAGGTTACCGATGAACGAAGACGAAAGAGGGGATGCCATCCGGGGCATCCCCAAGCTTAGGCTCTTGGTTGTCATTTAATATTACCTTGGGGTGCCCTGGGCATCCCCAAGCTTAGGCTCTTTCCACTCCTTATTCCATAGTCCATCGAATCTTTACCCAAAACTTGAAAACTTCACAACACAAAACTTAACAGAAAATCTCATGAGCTTCGTTAGTATAAGAAAATAAATCACCACTTAGGTACTGTTGTGAACTCATTCTAAATTAATATTGGTGTAATATCTACTGTATTCCAACTTCTATATGGTTCATACCCACCGATACTACTCATAGATTCATCAAAATAAGCAAACAACACATAGAAAACAGAATCTGTCAAAAACAGAACAGTTTGTAGTAATCTGTGTCAAGCGTATACTTCTGGAACTCAAAAAATTCCTAAATAAATTGGTGAACGTGAGGAATTTGTCTATTAATCATCTTCAAAAATAATAAACCTAAACTCACTCTCCAGTAAAAAATGGCTTCTAATCTCGTGAGCACTAAAGTTTCTGTTTTTTACAGCAAGATCACAAAGACTTCCCCCAAGTCTTCCCAAAGGTTCTACTTGGCACAAACACTAATTAAATCATAAAACCACATCTAAACAGAGGCTAGATGAATTATTTATTACTAAACAGGAGCAAAAAGCAAATAACAAGAATAAAATTGGGTTGCCTCCCAACAAGCGCTATCGTTTAACGCCCCTAGCTAGGCATGATGATTTCAATGATGCTCACATAAAAGATAAGAATTGAAACATAAAGAGAGAATCATGAAGAATATGACTAGCATATTTAAGTCTAACCCACTTCTTATGCATAGGGATTTTGTGGGCAAACAACTTGTGGGAACAAGAATTAACTTGATAGGAAGGTAAAACAAGCATAACTTCAAGATTTTCAACACATAGAGAGGAAACTTGATATTATTGCAATTCCTACAAGCATATATTCCTCCCTCATAATAATTTTCAGTAGCATCATGAATGAATTCAAAAATATAACTATCACATAAAGCACTCTTTTCATGAGCCACAAGCATTGAATTTTTATTACTCTCCACATAAGAAAATTTCTTCTCATGAATAGTAGTGGGAGAAAACTCAACAAAATAACTATCATCTAAGGCATAATCCAACTGAAAACTAAAATCATGATGACAAGTTTCATGGTTATCATTAATCTTTATAGCATACATGTCATCACAATAATCATCATAGATAGCAACTTTGTTCTCATAATCAATTGGAACCTCTTCCGAAATAGTGGATTCATCACTAAATAAAGTCATGACCTCTCCAAATCCACTTTCATAAATATTATAAGATTCAACACCCTCCAAAATAGTGGGATCATTACTTCCTAAAGTTGACACTCTTCCAAACCCACTTTCATCAATATAATCATCATAAATAGGAGGCATGCTATCCTCATAATAAATTTTCTCATCAAAACTTGGGGGACTAAACATATCATCTTCATCAAACATAGCATCCCCAAGCTTGTGGCTTTGCATATCATTAGCATCATGGGTATTCAAAGAATTCATACTAACAACATTGCCATCATGCTCATCATTCAAGGATTTAGTGCCAAACATTTTAATACATTCTTCTTCTAACACTTTGGCACAATTATCGGAATCCTTATTTTCACGAAAGACATTAAAAAGATGAAGCATATGAGGTAACCTCAATTCCATTTTTTGTAGTTTTCTTTTATATACTAAACTAGTGAAAAAACAAGAAACAAAAAGATTCGATTGCAAGATCTAAAGATATACCTTCAAGAGCTAACCTCCCTGGCAACGTCGCCAGAAAAGAGCTTGATGTCTACTACACAACCTTCTTCTTGTAGACATTGTTAGGCCTCCAAGTGCAGAGGTTTGTAGGACAGTAGCAAATTTCCCTCAAGTGGATGACCTAAGGTTTATCAATCCATGGGAGGCGTAGGATGAAGATGGTCTCTCTCAAACAACCCTGCAACCAAATAGCAAAGAGTCTCTTGTGTCCCCAACACACCCAATACAATGGTAAATTGTATAGGTGCACTAGTTCGGTGAAGAGATGGTGATACAAGTGCAATATGGATGGTAGATATAGGTTTTTGTAATCTGAAAATATAAAAAAGAAATGTAGCAAGTGGTAAAAGTGAGCGAAAACGGTATTGCAATGCTAAGAAACAAGGCCTAGGGTTCATACTTTCACTAGTGCAAGTTCTCTCAACAATAATAACATAATTGGATCATATAACTATCCCTCAACATGCAACAAAGAGTCACTCCAAAGTCACTAATAGCGGAGAACAAATGAAGAGATTATTGTAGGGTACGAAACCACCTCAAAGCTATCCTTTCCGATCAATCTATTCAAGTGTCCGTAGTAAAATAACACAAAGCTATTCTTTCCGTTCGATCTATCATAGAGTCCGTACTAGAATAACACCTTAAGACACAAATCAACCAAAACCCTAATGTCACCTAGATACTCCAATGTCACCTCAAGTATCCGTGGGTATGATTATACGATATGCATCACACAATCTCAGATTCATCTATTCAACCAACACAAAGAACTTCAAAGGGTGCCCCAAAGTTTCTACCGGAGAGTCAAGTCGAAAACGTGTGCCAACCCCTATGCATAGATTCCCAAGGTCACGGAACCCGCAAGTTGATCACCAAAACATACATCAAGTGAATCAATAGAATACCCCATTGTCACCACACGTATCCCACACAAGACATACATCAAGTGTTCTCAAATCCTTAAAGAGACTCAATCGATAACTTCAAAGGGAAAACTGAATCCATTGCAAGAGAGTAGAGGGGGAGAAACATCATAACATCCAACTATAATAGCAAAGATCGTGATACATCAAGATTATGCCAAATCAAGAGCACGAGAGAGAGAGAGAGATCAAACACATAGCTACTGGTACATACCCTCAGCCCCGAGGGTGGACTACTCCCTCCTCGTCATGGAGAGCACCGGGATGATGAAGATGGCCACCAGAGAGGGATTCTCCCCTCCGGCAGGGCGCCAGAACGGGTCTAGATTGGTTTTCGGTGGCTACAGAGGCTTGCGACGGAGGAACTCCCGATCTAGGTTTCTTTCTAGAAGTTTGGGTATATATAAGAGGTGTTGGCGTCGGGAATAAGTTAGGGGGGGTCCCCGAGGCGGCCACGAGGTAGGGGGGCGCGCCCAGGGGGGTAGGGCGTGCTCCCCACCCTTGTGGTGGCCTCGGGACTCTTCTGGCCCACCTTCGGTACTCCGTGGGCTTCTTCTGGTCCAAAAATGATCTTCGTGAAATTTCAGGTCAATTGGACTCCGTTTGGTTTTCCTTTTCTGCGGTACTCAGAAACAAGGAAAAAACAAAAACTGGCACTTGGCTCTAGGTTAATAGGTTAGTCCCAAAAATCATATAAAATAGCATATAAATGCATATAAAACATCCTCGATGGATAATATAATAGCATGGAACAATAAAAAAATTATAGATACGTTGGAGATGTATCATTGCCCCTACCTCCGTGGAGCTCCTACGCAGGTCCTCGCCGTCGTTCCGTGCTAGATACGGTCGGGGGCCGCTGGATCTCGCTACCTCCGCCATGAACCCGTCCATCCTCGGCCTCCTGTGCGCGCCACCACTTCCCTGCATCATCTGAATCCGCCCCGCGTCTCGCCCCTCTGTCTGCTTCCTCTGCATCGAGCGAGACCAGCGCCAGCGCATGGGTCAAGCCCGCGTTGACTCCCTAGTCGCCTTCACCTACCGGGCCTTGGCCCATGGGTGAGCTCCACACAACCCCTCCTCTCTGTTGGCCCAGTCTGAGCAGATTTGGCCCGTCTTGTTTTTCTCTCTCTCTTGCGAATTTGGACATTATCCAGGGTTTTACAGATTTGCAGAAAAGCCCCTCTAGATCATGCATTTAATAACTCTAGAACCGTGCATCATATGTAAATAAGTTATATATGTAAAATGCTTATAAATTTGTGTAGATTCATATTATGCCACTTTCATCCAAGTTCAACATGTTTAAATAGCTGTTTGCACTTGTTTTGCATAATGACTTGCTAAAATGATTTATTTCATAACTAAATAATCGTAGCTCCATTTTAAATAAATTATATATGTAAATGGGGTAGAAAATGAATAGATTAACATGGTGGCATTACTTTGCATGTTTAACAACTCTAAAATATGGTTTAGGGCAGAACAGTACCAAATTCAAATATTGCACATGAGGATTTTCCAGAATTGTTGTTTGTTGTTTTCGGTCTCATTTAAACTTGCCTAAATAGTTAGTTTAATTATGCTTCGCCTCTTGGCATGTTTAACAACATTTAATATTGTTGGGTACCTAAACGGGAGTGAACTAAATAATCGAATGTGGTGTTTCGTCAATATGCAACTCATTGCATATTGAGCTCCACTTAACTTGTAGCGTTGTTTGTGCACTTTGCCATGCCATGCCTCATTAAACCGGACATGCATCATACTTGTTTGTGCACTTTGCCATGCCATGCCTCATTAAACCGGACATGCATCATACTTGTTTGTGCATCATGCCATGATTATGCTTGTGTGTTTACCATGTTGCTTGTTTCTTTCCGGTTTGCTTCTCTCGTTAGCTTCGATTTCGTTCCGTAGTTGTGAGGATCCGTTCAACCCCGTCCATTTGTCTTCTTCATGGACTCGTTCTTCTCCCTTGCGGGATCTCAGGGAAGATGACCATACCCTCGATATCACTTCTATCTTTGCTTGCTAGTTGTTCGCTCTATCGCTATGTCGCGCTACCTACCACTTTTTTATCATGCTTCCCATATTGCCATGTCAAGCCTCTAACCCACCTTCCTAGCAAACCATTGTTTGGCTATGTTACCGCTTTGCTTAGCCCCTCTTATAGCGTTGCTAGTTGCAGGTGTCTTGCAGGTTGTTCCATGTTGGAACACAGATATGTTTGGGATATCATATTATCTATTGTTTAATTTTAATGCATCTATATACTTGGTAAAGGGTGGAAGGCTCGACCTTTTGCCTGGTGTTTTGTTCCACTCTTGCCACCCTAGTTTTCTGTCATACCGGTGTTATGTTCCTTGATTTTTCGTTCCTTATGCGGTTGGGGTTATGGGACCCCCTTGACAGTTTGCCTGAATAAAACTCCTCCAGCAAGGCCCAACCTTGGTTTTACATTTGCCTACCTAAGCCTTTTCCCTTGGGTTCTGCAGACTCAAGGGTCATCTTTATTTTAACCCCCCTGAGCGCACTATCAACTTCGAAGAGATTGATCTCCAAGAAGATCTGTCTTATCATGAGCATCCCATTGCTATTCTTGAAGAAACCGAGCGCAAGACTCACAACAAGTCAATCAAATTCCTGAAAGTGAAGTGGTCACACCATTCCGATCGAGAAGCCACCTGGGAACGCGACGATCACCTCTGTTCCGAATATCCGGAGTTCTTTCAGTCCTAGATCTCGGGACGAGATCCTCTTGTAGTGGTGGAGTGTTGTAATGCCCCGAGACCGTTGCGCCAGGTGTCTTCCAGTTATTCGCCGTCATTGCCATGTCTTTTCTTGTGTGTTGCATCTTGCCATGTCATCATGTGCATTGCATCATCATGTTTTCAAAACTTGCATCCGTCTGGGTCTCCCAGTTCTTTCCGTTCTCTGTTCTGAGCCTAGACACACTTTGTAACATCCCAAATTTTCAACTTGGAATGTTATACATAGATCATTCATACACATCATATTTTGTTGCATTTCATTTTGCGATCCTCGAAATCCTAAGCAACTCAAGGACCCTCGGAGAGAGTTGGGGATTTCCCAGTTTTCATATTTGAGTTTTATCAAATATTGAAACGAGGATTTTTGGTTTTAATTATTTTTCTCTCCTAAAATATTTCATATTAAAATGTATGAGAGGAGATAATATGACTTCTCCAAAGTAAATGAAATATTGGAGGAAAAATATTAAAATCAAATATTTGATTTTATTCAGAGTTTATTGCTATTTTATTTGAATTAGAAAAATTGCATGTTTTCCAAAGTTGCATTTTAGGGCCAAGAAAATGTTCATCTTGTTCTAAATATTTTATTTAGATGGTGAAAATTTGTTTTGGCATTTTTAGTTTTTTATTTTATTTTCTAGGATTTATTTTAGTTCCGGCAAAATTATTATTTTTTTTCAAAAAAGTCTTAGCGCCCGACTGGGCCGAAGCCCAGCCGAGCCGGCCAGCTAGCCCCGAGCCGCCGTCTCCTTCCAGGGGACCGGGAGGCCGCCGCCGCTGGCGACGCCGAGTCCGGCCAGGACTCTGTCGCGCCCCCCTTGCCCCCTCCCCAAGCAAGCACCCCCTCCTTTTATACCCCGCCCCTGGAGCCCACACCACCACCAACCCCACCACCTGCCTCGCCCCGCCCCGCAGCACTGCACGCCGCCGCCCTTTGCCGCGCGCCGTTGCTCGCCGTTGCCGCCTAACGCCGCCGCTTGTCGCTGCCCCGCGCCGCCCACCGCCGCAGCCCCACCTCGCCGGAGGTAAAGCCGCCGTTACCATTGCCGTTTTTTTAGAAAATACTGATGTGGTTTTTTAGAAAAAACACTAGGTTCGTTTTTTTAGAGTAGATCGGTTTATTTTTTTCCGGTTTAGTTTAATTAGCGGATGTTCGTCCGTACATTCGTTTCAACAAACGGTGTTCACCGTTAGCCACAGACAGCGAATGTTCGTTCGTTGGCATGTTCGTCAGTTTTCTTTTTCTCGGATTTTCCTCGATTATTTTCGATCGGGATTTCTCATCCGATTTTCGTTTTAGTTTATCTTTTCGCTCGTTTGTCGGAATCAGGCGATTCAAGCGCCTAGATCTTCGTCTCGAAACCCTCTTTATGTTTAATCAACATGAACAAGATTTTCGTACTGTAAAATTTGACTTAGGTCCAGATTAGTAATCGGATCTTGTTTCTTTCGCAGTTTGAGTTTCGTTGCTCCGTTTGATTTGATTCTTTTTGCAAACCGAAGTTCTTAAGTTGAACTTTCTGGTTAGATCTTCTTATTTGAGATTTACTCATGATTCTTGCTTTATTGCTTATGTATGCTATTGTTTGTTTGCGATAGAACAGCCGGAGTGTGAAGCGTGCTACTACGAGTCTCTAGGTTTTGCGGATCATCAGCAAGGCAAGTAACACATTGATCATACTCTTTTCATACCCCGTTTTTATGCATTAGCTCCAATCCTCAAACATTGCATGATTAGGATGTGATTAACATGTGGGTTGGGAAGTAGTGATGAGGTAGAACCTATTGCCCTGTTATTATCAAACCCTTGGGAGTTACTTCTACGTAATGCTTATATTGCTATGCTATGCTCGTAGAGGTGGTTTGGGCGAGTGAAATCCATGACAGATGTGAGATTATTAATTAATGGTTCAACTTAAGGTGGCAACTTAAATACACATCTGGGTGGATTGTTTGTTGGGCACCTGGGGAATCTAGTGTTGTCCTAGGATATCCCGGAGTACCCGTGTGATAATCCTATGGTCCGCCACCCAGGCTCAAAGGGAACTGAGATATTTCATGCTAGAAACTTCCGTGTGCAGCCATATGCTATTATGGGCTCTAGCATAGTTGATTAAGTTGCATGAGCTCTTGAAGAGGTGGATCAGAAGGTAGAGGGATGTAGGTTGGTATGGTCTGCCCGGAGTAAAGAGTTAATGTTTCTTAAAGACTGTGTCTCGGTTATTCGTTTCTCAAACACCCTGTAGTGCGAGAAATCCGACGGAGGAGATCGAGTCTTGTGGGGAAAAGTGTGCAAACCTCTGCAGAGTGTATAAACTAATCATGGTTAGCCGTGTCCCCGGTTATGGACAAATCTTGAGAATTTAGTACTTGGATTATCATACGTATCCCATCACTCTAAATTAATACTGTTGGGTTGATGATTACTTTTAATTGGGATTGAGTTGGAGGAACCTTCTCAATGATGTTTCAACTACCATGATAGTTAAATAAAATCTATTCCTTTGTTGTAGGAAAAAATTGGCTTTTCGCAAAACTATAACCGTAGAGCTTTCCGCCAACCAAATATGCATGTAGTGATAGCATTATTCTGTTCTTGCTCTACTGTGTTACATTGCGAGCATATTCCATGTGCTGACCCATTTTCGGGCTGCAACATATCATGTTGCAGACTTTTCAGACGAGGAGTAAGGTTCGTTAGGTCATTGCCGTGCAGCTCAGCTATGCCATTGGAGTTGATGGACTCACTTTATCTTCCAAGCCTTCCGCTGTTATTGTATTAGATGGCCTGAAGCCATATTTATTGTAATAAGTTCTCTTTTGAGACGTTCGATGTAATAAATGTGTGATTGCTACTCTGTTATAAATCCTCGAGTACTATGTGTGTCAGCATTACCGATCCAGGGATGACACTGAAGCATAGAGACTTGACCGTTTGAGGTCGGGTTGCTACAAGATGGTGTCAGAGCACACACTGAGTGTAGGAGATGACCACTAAGCAAAAGGCCTAGATCACTATTCTCTTCTCATTTCTAACTCCTCTCCATTTTCTATTCTTTAGGATGGCGGACGCAAGGAACAAGTTTGCACAACTGGATCAAGACGCACCCTTTGGACGACACTTGAAGGAAGTCACTAGGTACCTGAACATTGGAATACCAAGCTTCACCGGGACTTACAACGCCACTTTACTAGAAGAGGAGCGATGGATGATTCAAGTTCAAGTTCCAGGAAGGACATTCACACCAGTCACTAAGCCCATAGAGTTTTCCTTTAATGCACCAACCTGGAGTCTAGGAAAGAGTATGGAAGCTCACATCACCATGGGACCTATTGGAGAAGTTTACCATAAGGAGCTTAAGGATACTATCTACCAGATTTGTGGGTGCCGAGACGAGCAATGGGAGATGATCAGCACCAGGAAGGATAGATCAATTGCAGCTTTCATCCAGGAGTTAAACCAGCACATTCGTCGCCAGGAGAACTAGATGTGCGCACGCATGATAGATCTGAAGAAGGCGATGACTAGGATCACGGAACTGGAGGAAGAACTCAAGGCTACATGCGAAGATTATGAGGAGGAAATCGTCGTACTAGTGGAGAAGAATGACGATTTGGAAAGGAAGCTAGGAGTATTCATGGGAGACCCCGCACCAGGAGGAGAAGACAGAGAACCCAAGGAGAATCGTTCTGAGGACTAAATCATCATCAGCGACACCGACTCGGACCCCGACGATAGCGATGATGACTATGAAGGCGAAGCTGGAGCGGGCATCATGGAGTCTTCGACCGATCAATATTTTTAGTAGACCACCACATCAGTAGTAGTAATCCACCATGTATATAGTATAGTCCGAGCACTTTTATAACGATAGTTAGATCGATTGTATGCCCTTGCTTGATTGATTGAGTGAAATGATTGTGTTTGTCTCATGTGCATATGGGTAGTGTTTTCCTCATTAGACCTCATTCTATTCTATTCTCTTCCCTCTAAACCCATCAGATGCCTCCGAGACATGACCCCCGATTTACTTTCCCACCGGAGCTCACTCAGTTGATCTAGGAGTAGAATACCCTGATGCAGTTGTTAGTTCAGAACCAAGGCAATAACAACAACAACAACCGCCGCCACCACCACCAGTTGACAACTTAGCACACTTTCTGAGGTTGCAGCCGCCGGTGTTTTCCAGTAGCACTGAGCCGATAGTGGCAGATGATTGGCTTCGCAGGATTGGAAGGGAGTTAACCACTGCAGGATGTACAGATGCTGAGAAGGTGCGTTTTGCCGCACATCAGTTGGATGGACCAGCAACCTCATGGTGGGAGAATTACACTGTCACCTACCCTATAACCACTGTTACATGTGACCAGTTTCAGCAAGCTTTCGGTACAGCCCATGTCTCAACTTGAGCTATGAGTATAAAGAAGTGTGAGTTTCACAACTTACGCCAGGGGAACCGTACTGTGGCTCAGTACGCGGATGAGTTTAGCAAGTTATCTCGCTATGCCCCTGACGATGTGGCCACAGATGCCGCAAAGTAGGAGAAGTTTATGGAAGGGCTGAATGATGAGATGAGCATGCGATTGATGGTGGCAACATTCAACAACTACCAGGAGTTGGTAGATAAGGCTCTTATGATTTAAGGGAAGCAGCAGCAGATTGAGAGCCGTAAGATGAAGTATGGACAAGGAAGGTATAATTCAGGAGCTCAGCAGAAGCCTCGCCTAACCCCGAACTCAGGAGGACTTTTTCATAACCATGGAGGCCACACCCACAATGGAGGAAGTACCCATAATCATACTGGCCCAAGGATTGGGAATGGGAATGGGAATGGAGCAAGCAACAATCAGAACCGTTCCAATCCAGCCACACCCGCCAAGAGAGACCTAAGCCACGTTACTTGTTTCAAGTGCGGGAAGACTGGACACTATGCCACGGAGTGCCCTGAAGCGAGAATGGAAATGGTAATGGGAGCACTGGAAAGAAGCCCAATCCATTCAACAAAGGACAAGTGAACCACGTAAACGTGGATGAGGTTGAAGAGCAGCCAGACGCGGTTATTGGTAAGTTTTTGGTTAAGTCTTTTACCACCCTTGTTCTTTTTGATACTAGTGCATCACATTCATACATGTCAAGGGGATTCGTGGATAAGTTTAAACTGCCAGCCCAAACCCTTAGGGCCCTTCTGTTAGTGAGTTCACCTGGAGCAGAGTATATGGCTAGTCGATGGTGCGACCAGATACCCTTAACCATTGGTAGCCATGTTTTCCCGTCCGACCTAATAATCTTGGAGTCACAAGGATTGGATGTGATATTAGGCATGGATTGGATGTCAAAGTATGGAGGAAGCATTGATTGTGTTAGTAAGTCAATTTGTCTCACCACCCTTGAGGGAAAAAGGATAAAGTATGTATCTAGGCATGCGCCTAGGAGTAGCCATGTAAATACTCTCACAGGAATTGTTCTAGAGGAAGTGCATGTAGTGAAGGATTACCCGGATGTTTTTCCAGAGGAGTTACCGCATGCCACCGGATCGAGACATCGAGTTTTTGATAAAACTGTTGCCAGGCACCGGGCCTATATCAAAGAGACCCTACCGGATGCCCGCGAATGGTCTGGAAGAGATTAAGAAGCAGATCAAGGAGTTATTGGAGAAAGGTTACATTCGACGGAGTTCATCACCATGGGGAGCCCCAATGCTTTTGGTCGTGAAGAAGGATAAGTCTCTAAGAATGGTTGTTGATTATCGTGCGTTAAATGAGGTGACGATCAAGAACAAATACCCACTTCCGATGATCAATGATTTGTTTGACCAGCTGCAAGGAGCTAAGGTGTTTTCAAAGATCGATCTGCGATCTGGATATCACCAGCTGAAGATTCAATAGAAGGATATACCAAAGACAATATTTACCACAAGGTACAGGTTGTATGAGTATACGGTCATGTCATTTGGACTAACTAACGCCCCTGCCTATTTCATGAGTATGATGAACAAGGTATTCATGGAATATTTGGATAAGTTTGTTGTGGTTTTCATTGATGATATAATGGTATACTCGCAGAATGAGGAGGAGCACAAGGAGCATTTGCGTTTAGTTCTCAAGAAACTCAGGGAACATTAGTTGTATGCCAAGTTCAGCAAATGTGAGTTTTAGTTGAAGGAAGACAGATTCCTTGGACATGTTATATCAGGAGAAGGTGTAGCAGTAGACCCCACCAAGGTTCAATCAGTCATTGAATGGTTGGCACCCACTTCAGTTAGCGAGATCCGCAGTTTTCTTGGACTCGCAGGATACTATCGGAGATTCATTGAGAATTTTTCCAAGATTGCGAAACCAATGACGGAGTTATTGAAGAAGGGTAACAAATTTAAATGGACGGAAGAATGTGAGGCAAGTTTTCAGGAGTTAAAGAAACGTTTGACTACAGCCCCAGTGCTGATTCTGCCGTATATACATAAGGAGTTTCAAGTGTATTGTGATGCCTCTCGCCTAGGACTTGGTAGTGTGCTTATGCAGGACGGAAGAGTTGTTTCATATGCCTCACGAGAACTAAACACGCATGAATTGAATTATGCCATGCATGATTTGGAGTTAGCAGCAGTAGTGCATGTGTTGAAGACTTGGAGACATTACCTTATTGGAAACCGTTGTGATGTGTACACGGATCATAAGAGTTTGAAATACATTTTCACATTGAAGGAGTTGAACCTTAGGCAGAGAAGATGGTTGGAGCTTATAAAGGATTATGACATGAAGCTTCACTATCATCCAGGCAAGGCCAATGTCGTAGCAGACGCCTTGAGCCGGAAGAGTTATGCTAATACCCTAGTGAGCACGGGATTGCCGAAGGAGTTAGCAGATGATCTCAGGGAACTTCAATTGGAGATTGTTCCTAAAGGTTTTTTTTGCAACAATGGAAGTTCATTCGACATTGTTAGGAAAGATTCGAGAAGCTCAGAAGGATGACAAAGAGATTGCTGAGATAAACGAGAGAATGGGAAAAGGAAAGGCCAAAGGTTTTTGTGAGGATGAGCACGACACCTTATGGTTTGAGGACCGTATTTATGTGCCCAATAACACATAGATCAGGAAGTTAATACTTCAGGAGGCTCATGACCCACCATACTCGATACACCCCGGAAACACCAAGATGTATTTGGATTTGAAGGAACATTTCTGGTGGACTGGTATGAAGAAGGATATTGCCAAGTATGTAGCCGTATGTGATGTATGTCAAAGAGTGAAGCCTGAGCATCAAAAGCCAGCAAGATTGTTACAGCCTATGCCGATACCCGAATGGAAGTGGGATAAACTTGGCATGGATTTTATCACCGGATTACCTAGGACCAAACCAGGATATGATTCTATATGGGTAGTAGTAGATCGCTTGACCAAAGTGGCTCACTTTATCCCAGTGAAAACCACCTATACAAGTGCGAAGTTGGCCAAGATATATATGACCAGGATCATATGTCTGCATGCAGTTCCGAGGACAAATGTATCAGATAGAGGAACACAATTTACCTCAAAGTTTTGGCATCAGCCACACTAGACTTTGGGAATAAGATTGGAGTTCAGTACAACATTCCACCCGCAGACGGATGGACAGACCAAGAGAGTCAACCAGATTCTGGAGGATATGTTGAGAGCTTGTGCACTAGATTATGGATCTAGTTGGGATGACAATTTGCCCTACGCAGAATTATCATACAACAATAGCTATCAAGCCAGTTTGAAGATGTCACCGTTCGAAGCCCTGTATGGATGGAGGTGCAGAACACCGTTGATGTGGGATGAAGTTAGGGACCGACAGTTGTTTGGACCAGATTTCATCAAGGAGTCTGAAAAAAGGTTAAGTTGATCCGAGACAGATGAAAGGTAGCTCAGTCCAGACAGAAGAGTTATGCAGATTCGAAACGCAAGGAAATAACCTATGAAGTTGGAGACAGAGCATATCTGCGAGTGTCACCCCTGCGAGGAGTGAAATGTTTTGGAGTTAAGGGAAAGTTAGCCTCGAGATTTGTAGGACCGTACCGAATTTTGGAACGTATGGGAGAAGTTGCCTACAACTTGGAGTTACCCGAAGGAGTGTCAGGAGTTCATGATGTGTTTCATGTTTCCCAGTTGAAAAAGTATCATGCGGAGATGGCCGATATACCGCTAAGAGATACGGTGCCCTTGGAGGCGATTCAGTTGGATAGTGATCTAACCTATGAGGAGAAGCCAGTCAGGATTCTTGAATTTGCCAGCCGAGTCAGCCGTAGCAAGGTTATCAATTTTTGCAAAGTTCAGTGGAGCCACCATACCCAGGATGAAGCCACCTGGGAACGAGAGGACGATCGTCGCAAAGACCACCCACACCTATTCTCTAGCCAACCCGAATCTCGAGGGCGAGATTCATCTTAAGGGGGGTAGGTTTGTAACATCCCAAAATTTCAATTTGGAATGTTATACATAGATCATTCATGCACATCATATTTTGTTGCATTTCGTTTCGCGATCCTCGAAATCCTAAGCAACTCAAGGACCCTCAAAGAGAGTTGGGGATTTCTCAGTTTTCATATTTGAGTTTTATCAAATAATGAAACGAGGATTTTTTGTTTTAATTATTTTTCTCTCCGAAAATATTTCATATTAAAATATATGAGAGGAGATAATATGACTTCTCCAAAGTAAATGAAATATTGGAGGAAAAATATTAAAATCAAATATTTGATTTTATTCGGAGTTTATTGCTATTTTATTTGAATAAGAAAAATTGCACGTTTTTCAAAGTTGCATTTTAGGGCCAAGAAAATGTTCATCTTGTTTTGGCATTTTTAGATTTTTATTTTATTTAGACGGTGAAAATTTGTTTTGGCATTTTTAGATTTTTATTTTATTTTCTAGGATTTATTTTAGTTCCGGCGATTTTTTTAAAAAAAGTCTCAGCGCCCGACTGGGCCGAAGCCTAGCCGAGCCGGCCCGCTAGCCCCGCGCCGCCGTCTCCTTCCAGGAGACCGGGAGGCCGCCGCCCGCGCCGCCGTCTCCTTCCAGGAGACCGGGTGGCTGCCGCCGCCCGCGACGCCGAGTCCAGCCAGGACTCTGTCGCGCCCCCTTGCCCCCTTCCCAAGCAAGCACCCCCTCCTTTTATACCCCGCCCCCGGAGCCCCCACCACCACCAACCCCGCCGCCTGCCTCGCCCCGCCCCGCAGCGCCGCACGCCGCCGCCCTTTGCCGCGCGCCGCCGCTCGCCATTGCCGCCTGTCCCGCCCCGCGCTGCCCACCGCCGCAGCCCCACCTCGCCGGAGCCGCAGCCCCGCCTCGCCGGACCTCGCCGGAGGTAAAGCCACCGTTGCCGTTGCCGTTTTTTTAGAAAAGACCGATCCCGTTTTTTAGAAAAAAAAAACCTAGGTTCGTTTTTTAGAGTAGATCGGTTCATTTTTTCGGTTTCATTTAATTAGCGGACGTTCGTCCGTACGTTCGTTTTAACGAACAGTGTTCCCCCATTAGCCGCAGACAGCGAACGTTTGTTCGTTGGCCTGTTCGTCAGTTTTCTTTTTCTCGGATTTTCCGCGATTATTTTCGATCGTGATTTCTGATCTGATTCGTTTTAGTTTATCTTTTCGCTTGTTTGTCAGAATTAGGCGATTCAAGCGCCTAGATCTTCGTCTCAAAACCCTATTTCTGATTAATCAACTTGAACAAGATTTTGGTACTGTAAAATTTGACTTAGGTCCAGATTAGTAATCAGATCTTGTTTCTTTCGCAGTTTGAGTTTCGTTGCTCCGTTTGATTTGATTCTTTTTGCAAACCGGAGTTCTTAAGTTGAACTTTCTGGTTAGATCTTCTTATTTGAGATTTACTCGTGCTTCTTGCTTGATTGCTTATGTATGCTATTGTTTGTTTGCGATAGAACACCCGGAGTGTGAAGCGTGCTACTACGAGTCTCTAGGTTTTGCGGATCATCAGCAAGGCAAGTAACACATCGATCACACGCTTTTCATACCCAGTTTTTATGCATTATCTCCAATCCTCAAACATTGCATGATTAGGATGTGATTAACATGTGGGTTGGGAAGTAGTGATGAGGTAGAACCTATTGCCCTGTTATTATCAAACCCTTGGGAGTTACTTCTACGTAATGCTTATATTGCTATGCTATGCTCGTAGACGTGGTTTGGGCGAGTGAAATCCATGATAGATGTGAGATTATTAATAATGGTTCAACTTAAGGTGGCAACTTAAATACACATCTGGGTGGATTGTTTGTTGGGCACCTGGGGAATCCAGTGTTGTCTTAGGATATCCCGGAGTACCCGTGTGATAATCCTATGGTCCGCCACCCATGCTCAAACGGAACTGTGATATTTCATGCTAGAAACTTCCGTGTGCAGCCACATGCTATTATGGGCTCTAGCATAGTTGAGTAAGTTGCATGAGCTCTTGAAGAGGTGGATCAGCAAGTAGAGGGATGTAGGTTGGTATGGTCTGCCCGGAGTAAAGAGTTAATGTTTCTGAAAGACTGTGTCTCGGTCATCCGTTTCTCAAACACCCCGTAGTGCGAGAAATCCAACGGAGGACATCGCGTCTTGTGGCGAAAAGTGCGCAAACCTCTGCAGAGTGTACAAACTAATTATGGTTAACCGTGTCCCCGGTTATGGACAAATCTTGAGAATCTAGTACTTGGATTATCATATGTATCCCATCACTCCAAATTAATATTGTTGGGTTGATAATTACTTTCAATTGGGATTGAGTTGGAGGAACCTTCTCAATGATGTTTCAACTACCATGATAGTTAAATAAAATTTATTCCTTTGTTGTAGGGAAAAATTGGCTTTTCGCAAAACTGTAACAATAGAGCTTTCCACCAGCCAAATATGCATGTAGTGATAGCATTATTCTGTTCTTGCTCTACTGTGTTACATTGCCAGCATATTCCATGTGCTGACCCGTTTTCGGGCTGCAACGTATCATGTTGCAGACTTTTCAGACGAGGAGTAAGGTTTGTTAGGTCATTGCCGTGCAGCTCAACTATGTCGTTGGAGTTGATGGACTCGCTTTATCTTCCAAGCCTTCCGTTGTTATCGTATTAGATGGCCTAAGCCATATTTATTGTAATAAGTTCTCTTTTGAGACGTTCGAAGTAATAAGTGTGTGATTGCTACTCTGTTATAAATCCTCGAGTACTATGTGTGTCAGCATTACCGATACAGGGATGACACTGAAGCACAGAGACTTGACCGTTTGAGGTCAGGTCGCTACACACTCGCACGCGCCCGTGGCACCTCCGAAATATTATTTTATAAGTGGCGTAAAAATGTTCTTGGAATGGGTTGAAAGTTGGCATGCAGTGTTGTTATGTTGTAAGTAGGCCGCCTGCCAAGTTTCATCGCATTCAGAGTTCGTTTGATGCCCCAACGGATAACTATAGCGGCAGTATAGCCGGTCTTTTCGTCGGACGTTTTCGGTCTCTGGAAACCATGCCGGGCTGCATCTCTCCCCTCTCTTCTCAGCCCATCTCTCTCTAGCACAGCACACCTGCAGCCAACCTACCCCCTTGCCTGTGTCCGAAACTTCCCTGGACTCGAACCGGACTATCATTACCTTTGGGTCTGAATCATCTCCAAACATCTATAAAACATCTTCGGTTTCTCTTTCGATCTTCCTAACCTATTTATTTCGGGCCGTCCGATTATGATCGGAGGGACCCAAACGACCCCTATCCAGATCCACTCGGTATATATACCCGTACAAACCCTAGACTATCCGTCCCATCAATCATTTCCTCCCCGCCGCCACAAAAACCTCCACCTTGTCTCCTCTTCGTTTTCCCCTCGGGATCGCCAGCGAGCCAATCACCAGCCTCATCCTCCCGGTCCAAATCCATCCAACCACCCACTTCCTCCATTGATCCACCGCATGAGAGTGAGTGCTCCCCTGCCTCCCTCGATCCTGCCGCGCTCGACTCCACCCGACCCTGCCGACCACCTCGCCGGAGCACAACACCCTCGGAGTCCCGAGTCCCGTGCCCTTCGTTGACTCCCGTGCGCCTCTGCCCATGCTTGAGCACGGACGCCTCACCGTCTCCCTGCCTTGCTCGCGTCTGCTTAACAGCAGCAGCACAGCCCCGAGCCTCAATCCGAGTCATTGCCAGCGCGCCACTGCCAGAGCACCAGCAGGACCGCCGTGTTCCCCCTCTATTTCCTTCTCGTCCTTCTCCTTTCCCTGTCTCTCCCTCTCTCTCTCTCCCTCTCTCTCTCTCTCTCTCTGAGGAACTCCTATAGCATCCCCGCCATGGATGACCTCTTCAGGAGCTCTCCGCCATGGACGTTGAGAGGGACTCGCGTTCCCGCGTCTAGATGCTCTGTCGCCGCCTTACTCCGTCCTCTCCGTCCCCTCCGCCGGTGAGCAGTACCCGCAGCACATCAAGCCTCACCGGAGTTCCTCCCTGACGCCGGTAGGAAGCCGCTATTCTGCCGTCTCTCTCTACTTCCTTCCCCTGTTCCCTCTCTGATTCTCTCTCTCCCTCCTTTCTTCAGGCAACCACTATTTCCTCTGCCTCCTGGAGCTCCCACGTAGGTCCTCGTCGTCGTTCCGCGCCAAACCCGGCCTGGGGCCACTGGATCTCGCCGCCTCCGCCATGAAACCGTCCATCCTCGACCTCTGTGCGCGCCACCGCTTCCCTGCATCGTCTGAAGCCGCCCCGCGTCTCGCCCCTCTGTTTGATTCCTCTGCATCGAGCGAGACCAGCGCCATCACATGGGTCAAGCCCGTGTTGACTCCCTAGTCGCCTTCACCTACCGGGCCTTGGCCCATGGGTGAGCTCCACGCAGCCCCTCCTCTCTGTTGGCCCAGTCTGAGAAGATTCGGCCCGTGTCTTTTTTCTCTCTCTTGCGAATTTGGACATTATCCAGGGTTTTACAGATTTGTAGAAAAGCCCCTCTAGATCATGCATTTAATAACTCCAGAACCGTGCATCAGATGTAAATAAGTTATATATGTAAAATGCTTAGAATTTTGTGTAGATTCATATTATGCCACTTTCATCCATGTTCAACATGTTTAAATTGTTGTTTGCACTTGTTTTGCATAATGACATGCTAAAATGATTTATTTCATAACTAAATAATCGTAGCTCCATTTTAAATAAATTATATATGTAAATGTGGTAGAAAAATGCATAGATTAACATGGTGCGATTACTTTGCATGTTTAACAACTCTAAAATATGGTTTACGGCAGAACTGTACCAAATTCAAAAATTGCTCATGGGGATTTTCCAGAATTGTTGTTTGTTGTTTCCGGTCTCATTTAAACTTGCCTAAATAGTTAGTTTAATTATGCTTCGCCTCTTGCCATGTTTAACAACATTTAATATTGTTGGGTACCTAAACGGGAGTGAACTAAATAATCGAATGTGGTGTTTCGTCAATATGCAACTCATTGCATATTGAGCTCCACTTAACTTGTAGCGTTGTTTGTGCACTTTGCCATGCCATGCCTCATTAAACCAGACATGCATCATACTTGTTTGTGCATCATGCCATGATTATGCTTGTGTGTTTACCATGTTGCTTGTTTCTTTCCGGTTTGCTTCTCTCGTTAGCTTCGGTTTCATTCCGGAGTTGTGAGGATCCGTTCGACCCCGTCCATTTGTCTTATTCATGGACTCGTTCTTCTCCCTTGCGGGATCTCACGCAAAATGACCATACCCTCGATATCACTTCTATATTTGCTTGCTAGTTGTTTGCTCTATCGCTATGTCGCGCTACCTACCACTTGTTTATCATGACTCCCATATTGCCATGTCAAGCCTCTAACCCACCTTCCTAGCAAACCGTTGTTTGGCTATGTTACCGCTTTGCTCAGCCCCTCTTATAGCGTTGCTAGTTGCAGGTGTCTTGCAGGTTGTTCCATGTTGGAACACGGATATGTTTGGGATATCATATTATCTATTGTTTAATTTTAATGCATCTATATACTTGGTAAAAGCTGGAAGGCTCGGCCTTTTGCCTGGTGTTTTGTTCCACTCTTGCCGCCCTAGTTCTCCGTCATACTGGTCTTATGTTCTTTGATTTTGCGTTCCTTACACAGTTGGGGTTATGGGACCCCCTTGACAATTCGCCTTGAATAAAACTCCTCCAGCAATGCCCAACCTTGGTTTTACATTTGCCTACCTAAGCCTTTTCCCTTGGGTTCTGCAGACTCAAGGGTCATCTTTATTTTAAACTCCCCCCAGGCCAGTGCTCCTCTGAGTGTTGGTCCGAACCAGGTAGCCTGCGGGGCCACCTTGGGGAAACTTGAGGACTGGTTTTACTCGTAGCTTGACCTATCCGGTGTGCCATGAGAATGAGATATGTGCAGCTCCTATCGGGATTTGTCGGCACAGTCGGGTGGCTTTGCTGGTCTTGTTTTACCATTATCGAAATGTCTTGTAACCGGGATTCTGAGACTGATCGGGTCTTTCTGGGAGAAGGAATATCCTTCGTTGACCTTGAGAGCTTGTGATGGGCTAAGTTGGGACACCCCTACAGGGTATAAACTTTCGAGAGTCGTGCCCGAGGTTATGTAGCAGATGGGAATTTTTTAATATCCGGTTGTAGAGAACTTTACACTTGACTTAATTAAAATGAATCAACCGCGTGTGTAGCCGTGATGGTCTCTTTTCGGCGGAGTCCGAGAAGTGAACACGGTCTTGTGTTATGTTTGAACGTAAGTAGTTTCAGGATCACTTCTTGATCACTTATAGCTTTTCGACCATTGCGTAGCTTCTCACCTTACTCTTATTTGCGTATGTTAGCCACCATAATTGCTTAGCGCTTGCTGCAGCTCCACCTCATTACCTTATCCTACCAATAAGCTTAAATAGTCTTGATCTCGCGGGTGTGAGATTGCTGAGTCCTCGTGACTCACGGATACTTCCAAACAGTTGCAGGTGCTGATGATACCAGTGCAGGTGATGCTACCAAACTCAAGTGGGAGTTCGATGAGGACCTTGGTCGTTACTATGTGTCGTTTCCTGATGATCAGTAGTGCAGCCCAGTTGGGACGATCGGGGATCTAGCATTTGGGATTGTATTCCTTTATTTTTTTCCCGTAGTCGGACCTTGTTTGTACTCTAGATGATGTATGTTTAACTTGTTATTTGTGTGAAGTGGCGATTGTAAGCGAACTCTTTATCCCTTTCTTATTCAGTACATGGGATTGTGTGAAGATTACCCCTCTTGCGACAAAAACCACCATGCGGTTATGCCTCTAAGTCGTGCCTCGACACGTGGGAGATATAGCCGCATCATAGGCATTACAGGATGGAAGAGCCTAAGATTGGGGATGCCCCGGCATCCCAAGCTATTATCCAAAAATGAGCAACCACCTAAGCTTGGGGATGCCCCTGAGTGGCATCCCCGCTTTCTTCCAACGATCATCGGTATTTTATTGAAACTATATTTTTATTCGTCACATGGTATGTGTTTTGCTTGGAGCGTCTTGTATGATATGAGTCTTTGCTTGTTTTATTTTGTGTTTTAAGTCATCAATCCTTGCTGGACACACCTATTTGGGAGAGCCAAAATTATGTCATGACTTGTTAAATTGCTCTTTATGCTTCATTTATACCTTTTTGAGCACGGTGTGCTTAGTATTTTTGAAGAAATGCTCTCTTGCTTCACTTAGATTTATTTGAGAGTTAGTAAAATTTTCAAGGTCTTCTCTCTTGCTTCATTTAAAATAATTTGAGAGAAAGAAGAAAAATTATGCTCATGATCTTCACTTATATTTGTTCGAGCTTATGAAAAGCAACACATGAAAATTAGTCCCAAAGTGATAGATATCCAAGAAGGATATAATAAAAACTTTCATGAAGATCATTGGACAAAATAAACTTGATTCTTAGTAAAAGTTTTGAGTTATGATCATGTGATATGTGAGTTATGTTGATGAGTAATTATGCTTTAGTAAGAATATTAGTGTTAAGGTTTGTGATTCCCTATGTAAGTACGAAAGTCAATAGTCATGCAATGAAATTATATCCTACTTGTGGTGCATTATTCGGTATTATTTATGCTTAATGCTTGCTTATGAGATTATCTGTTTCTTGGTTGGTCGCTTCTCAATATTTTGCTAGCCTTTATTTTGCACCAAGTATGATCACTACTTGTGCATCTAAAATCCTTTAAACCAGTTTTGCCACATGAGTCCACTATATCTACCTATATGCGGTATTGTTTTGCCGTTCTAAGCAAATTTGCATGTGCCATCTCTAATTTTCAAAATAAACTTCTCTTTTGTGTGTTTGTTTCACTCACGAAGCGGTGAGGGGTGGTTAGTTGTGTTATTCTCACGATGAGTGTTTATTCACTTGTCATTGCACGAGAGTAACGTAAAGGTATTAGGGATGCTCAGTCCCGAAATGCAAAAAAATGAATTTACTTTATGTTGTCAAATAATAAATTGTTGGGGAACGCAATATTTCAAAACAATTCCTACGATCACGCAAGATCTATCTAGGAGATGCATAGCAACGAGAGGGGAGAGTGTGTCTACGTACCCTCCTAGATCAAAAGCGGAAGCGTTAAGTAACGCGGTTGATGTAGTCGAACGTCTTCGCGATCCAACCGATCAAGTATCGAACGCACAGCTCCTCCGCGATCTACACATGTTCAGCTGGGTGACGTCCCTCGTACTCTTGATCCAGTTGAGGCCGAGGGTGAGTTGTGTTAGCACGACAGCGTGTTGACGATGATGATGAAGTTGCCAACGCAGGGCTTCGCCTAAGCTCTATGACAATATGACCGAGGTGGAAAGCTATGGAGGGAGGCACCGCACACAGCTAAAGATCAGCTTGCGTGTCTATGGGGTGCCCCCTCCCCCGTATATAAAGGATAGAGGAGGGGAGGGCCGGCTGGCCCCTAGGGCGCGCCCCAAGAGGGGAATCCTACTACTGGTAGGAGTAGGTTTCCCCTTTCCTAGTCCAACTAGGAGAAGAAGGAAGGAGAGGGAGAGGAAGAGGGAAAGAGGGGCCGCGCCCCCTTCCCCTTGTCGTATTCGGACTCCCCTTGGGAGGGGCGCTCCACCTCCTGGCTGCGGCCCTCTCTCTCCCCTAAGGGCCACTAAGGCCCATAACTTCCCGGGGGGTCCGGGAACCCTTCGGCACTCTGGTTTTATCCGAAGCTATCTGGAACACTTCCGGTGTCCGAATAACATGGTCCAATATATCAATCTTTATGTCTTGACCATTTCGAGACTCCTCGTTATGTCCGTGATCACATCCGGTACTCCAAACAACCTTCAGTACATCAAATCACATAACTCACAATACATATCATGATCAAACATTAAGCGTGCGGACCCTACGGGTTCGAGAACTATGTAGACATGACCGAGACACATATCTGGTCAATAACCAATAGCGGAACCTGGATGCTCATATTGGTTCCTACATATTCTACGAAGATCTTTATCGGTCAAACCGCACAACAACATATGTTGTTCCCTTTGTCATCGGTATGTTACTTGCCCGAGATTCGATCGCCGATGTCATCATACCTAGTTCAATCTTGTTACTAACAAGTCTCTTTACTCGTTCTGTAATGCATCATCCCACAACTAACTCATTAGTCACATTGCTTGCAAGTCTCATAGTGACGTGCATTATCGAGAGGGCCCAGAGATACCTCTCCGATACACGGAGTGACAAATCCTAATCTCAATCTATGCCAACTCAACAAACACCATTGGAGACACCTATAGAGCATCTTTATAATCACCAAGTTACGTTGTGACGTTTGATAGCACACAAGGTGTTCCTCCGGTATTCAGGAGTTGCATAATCTCATAGTCATAGGAACATGTATAAGTCATGAAGAAAGCAATAGCAATAAACTAAACGATCATAGTGCTAAGCTAATGGATGGGTCTAGTCCATTACATTGTTCTCTAATGATGTGATCCCGTTCATCAAATGACAACACATGACTCTGGCTAGGAAACTTAACCATCTTTGATTAACGAGCTAGTCTAGTATAGGCATACTAGGGACACTCTATTTGTCTATGTATTCACACATGTACTAAGTTTCCGATTAATACAATTCTAGCATGAATAATAAACATTTATCATGATATAAGGAAATATAA
Source organism: Triticum dicoccoides (assembly GCF_002162155.2). Lineage (NCBI taxonomy): Eukaryota > Viridiplantae > Streptophyta > Magnoliopsida > Poales > Poaceae > Triticum > Triticum dicoccoides. The sequence goes on from NC_041388.1 coordinate 275,178,227, forward strand.
ATAACAAATTTATTATTGCCTCCAGGGCGTATTTCCTTCGTAAATTCCTTGGAAAGTGTTGGTATGGAGGGCACCCGTGGATACGGTTAGCCATGGAAAGTGAAAATATGGTGGAAAAGGAATAAACTTTATTTTCTATTTGGGAACCGCCTATGATATATCTAAGCATGTAAAGTATTGGGAACTCTAAGTCGTTTTCATTGGTGGGATGGATACACCTCCCAAAAAAAATTTATCTCTAAATTTTTCGCTTTGAGCTCTAGCACCTCTACAAATCCCTACTTCCCTCTGCGAAGGGCGTTTCTTTTACTTTATGAAATTTTTATTTTTGAATTTGAGTTTCCATCTTCTCTTATAAAAGCACCAACTAGGAGGCAATGTGATCCTACTTAAGTATTGTGTGTAGCTAATATTCGAGTGTGTTTCATGAATGGATCAATGTTTGAGCATGATGGGCTAGGGATAACTCATTTTAGCATTGATATTTTGAAAGACATGGTTGCTTGTTGATATGCTTGAGTATCTAAATTATCATGTCAAAACTAGACTATTGCTTTGAACAATATAAAAGTCCATATGCCCATGCTATAAAGAAAAGAAATATCATATGACATGTTAGGCAACATTCCACATCAAAAATTCTGTTTTTACACTTACGTACTCAAGGACGAGCATTAGTTAAGCTTGTGGATGCTAATACGTCTCCAACGTATCTATACTTTTTGACTATTCCATGCTGTTATATTATCAATCTTGGATGTTTTATAATTATTTTATAGTCATTTTATATCACTTTTTGGTACTAACCTATTGACATAGTGCCAAGTGTCGGTTGCTGTTTTTTCCATGTTTTTTACATCGCAGAAAATCAATATCAAACGGAGTCCAAATGCCACGGAGCTTTACGGAGAATTTTTATGGGCCAGAAGGAACACAACGGGCCTTGGCTGCGCCTGGGGGTGCTTCGAGGGGGGCACAACCCACCAGGGTGCGCCAGGAGGCCCAAGCGCGCCCTAGTGGCCTGTGCCCACCTCGGGTGCCCCCCGCATCGCCTCTTTGCTCTATAAATACCCCTAATATTCCAGAAACCCTAGGGGAGTTTACGAAATATTCATCCAGCCGCCGAAGAGTCCAGAACCACTAGATCCAATCTAGACACCATCTCGGATGGGGTTCACCACCTCCATTGGTGCCTCTCCGATGATGCGTGAGTAGTTCTTTGTAGACCTTCGGGTCCATAGTTAGTAGCGAGATGGCTTCATCTCTCTCTCTTGATTCTCAATACAATGGTCTCTTGGAGATCCATATGATGTAACTCTTTTGCGGTGTGTTTGTTGGGGATCGATGAACTTTGAGTTTATGATCAGATCTATCTTTTTATATCCATGAAATTATTTGAGTTTCTTTGATCTCTTTTATGCATGATCTCTTATAGCCTCGTATTTCTTCTCCGACATTTGGGTTTTGTTTGGCCAACTTGATCTATTTATCTTGCAATGGGAAGAGGTGCTTTGTAGTGGGTTCAATCTTACGGTGCTTGATCCCAGTGATAGAAAAGGAAACGACACGTATGTATCGTTGCTACTAAGGATAGAACGACGGGGTCTATCTCTACATAGATAGATCTTGTCTACGTCATGTCATCATTCTTATTGCATTACTCCATTTCTCCATGAACTTAATACACTAGATGGATGCTGGATAGCGGTTGATGTGTGGAGTAATAGTAGTAGATGCAAGCAGGAGTCGGTCTACTAATCTTGGACGTGATGCCTATATAATGATCATTGCCGAGATATCATCATAATTATTTGAAGTTTTATCAATTTCCCAACAGTAATTTGTTCACCCACCGTTTGCTATTTTTCTCGAGAGAAGCCACAAAGTGAAACCTACGGCCCCCGGGTCTTTCTTTCTCATATATTTGCCTTTGCGATCTACTTTTCTCTTGCATTTATTTTCAGATCTATTAATCCAAAAACCCAAAAATACCTTGCTGCACTTTCTTTTATTTGCGATCTATTTATTTAATCTATTACAACTTTCTCCCATCCGCGCACCGTTTCTGGCGCCGTTACTCGAAAGGGATTGACAACCCCTTTAACACGTCGGGTTGCGAGTGGTTGTTATTTGTGTGCAGGGGCTGTTTACGTTGTGTTGCTTGGTTCTCCTTCTGGTTCGATAACCTTGGTTTCATATTTGAGGGAAATACCTATTGCCGCGTGATGCATCATCCCTTCCTCTTTGGGGAAATACCATTGTAGCTTCAAGCAACATCAGGCCATCCTCACCAGCATTCCCTCGGAGAGGCACTCTTCGGAAGATGCCGATCTCAACGTTTTTACAGTCTTCGAGACCTTTTCTTCAAACAAACAACACAAAGGGCATTGCGCGACCTTGCCGAAGTTAACCAGGTAGCCGCAGTAAATCCTTGGAATGACATGGCGATAACCTTCACCGCCGATGACGAGCCAATGGCCAGATCAGTCCGAGCACCAGCCGCTTTGTTCTTAAACCCAATAGTAGATGGCTTTCGGTGTTGGGGAACACAGCATTTCAAAAAATTCCTACGATCACACAAGATCTATCTAGGAGATGCATAGCAACGAGAGGGGAGAGTGTGTCTATGTACCCTCGTAGACCGAAAGCGGAAGCGTTTATCAACGCGGTTGATGTAGTCATACACCTTCATGATCCGTCCCGATCAAGTACTGAGCATACGACACCTCCGCGTTCAGCACACGTTCAGCTCGATGAAGTCCTCACCTTCTTGATCCAGCAAGAGGGGCAAAGTAGTAGATGAGTTCCGGCAGCACGACGGCGCGGTGATGGTGTTGGTGAAGAACAATCTCCGCAGGGCTTCGCCTAAGCACTATGAAAACTCTGATGGAGGATAAACTAGAGGGACGGGGTTGCCGGCACATGGCTTGGTGTTTCCTGATGTGTCTTGGGTGCTAGTCCTACCCCTCTATTTATATTTTGAGCCTTGGGGTCGAAACTTGAAGTAAAAGCCTACACAAAGTTGGTTTCACTCGAAAGGCAAGAGTCCTTCTCGGACTCCAGGACCAGATGCCAGGGTTCCTGGCGTTTGGACCCAGACGCCAGGGACCCTGGCATCTGGCCCTTCGACTCCATAAAACTTTCTTTTGCACTTTCCAAAAACCTTTTGGGCTTCCCCTTTGGCCCAAATAAAGTGTTCTTGTACCCAAACATTTCGAGAAACATCCGAAACCCCTTCCGGTGAATTTTGGAACCCTTCCAGAGACCAAACACTATTATCCCATATATCAATCTTTATATTTGGACCATTCTGAGTTCCTCGTCGTGTCCGTGATCTCATCTGGGACTCCGAACAACATTCAGTCACCAACATACATGATATGTCTCCAACGTATCTATAATTTTTGATTGTTCCATGCTATTATATTATCTGTTTTGGATGTTTATGGGCTTTATTATACAATTTTATATTATTTTTGGGACTAACCTACTAACCCAAGGCCAGTGCAAATTGCTGTTTTTTTGCCTATTTCAATGTTTTGCAGAAAAGGAATACCAAACGGAATCCAAATGGAATGAAACCTTCGGGAGAGTTGTTTTCGGAACAAACGTGATCCAAGGGACTTGGAGTAGACGTCAAGAAATCAACGAGGAGGCCACGAGGCAAGGAGGCGCGCATGCCCTGGGCATGCCCCCACCCTTGTGGGCCCCTCGTAGCTCCACCGACCTACTTCTTCCTCCTATATATGTCCATATACCCCGAAAACATCCAGGAGCACCACGAAACCCTATTTCCACTGCCGCAACCTTCTGTACCCAAGAGATCCCATCTTGGGGCCTTTTCCGGAGCTCCGCCGGATGGGGAATCGATCACGGAGGGCTTATACATCAACACCATAGCCTCTCCGATGATGTGTGAGTAGTTTACCACAGACCTTCGGGTCCATAGTTATTAGCTAGATGGCTTCTTCTCTCTCTTTGGATCTCAATACAAAGTTCTCCTTGATCTTATTGGAGATCTATTTGATGTAACTCTTTTTGCGGTGTGTTTCTCGAGATCCGATGAATTGTGGGTTCATGATCAAGGTTATCTATGAGCAATATATGATTCTTTTCTGAAATCTTTTATGTATGGTTAGTTATCTTTGCAAGTCTCTTCGAATTATCAGTTTGTTTGGCCTACTAGATTAATCTTTCTTGCAATGGGAGAAAGTGCTTAGCTTTGGGTTCAATCTTGCGGTGTCCTTTCCCAGTGATAGCAGGGGCAGCAAGTCACGTATTGTATTGTTGCCGTCGAGGATAAAAAGATGGGGTTTATATCATATTGCTTGAGTTTATCCCTCTACATCATGTCATCTTGCCAAATGCGTTACTCTGTTCTTATGAACTTAATACTCTACATGCATGCTGGATAGCGGTCGATGTGTGGAGTAATAGTAGTAGATGCAGAATCATTTCGGTCTATTTGTTGCGGACGTGATGCCTATATACATGATCATGCCTAGATATTCTCATAATTATGAACTTTTCTATCAATTGCTCGACAGTAATTCGTTCACCCATCGTAATACTTATGCTATCTTGAGAGAAGCCATAAGTGAAACCTATGGCCCCCGGGTCTATCTTTTATCATATAAAGTTTCCTATCTATTTTACTTTGCAATCTTTACTTTCAATCTATATCATAAAAATACCAAAAATATTTAATTATCTTATTATCTCTATCAGATCTCACTCTCGTAAGTGACCGTGAAGGGATTGACAACCCCTTTATCGCGTTGGTTGCGAGGTCCTTATTTGTTTGTGCAGGTATGATGGACTTGCATGTAGTCTCCTACTGGATTGATACCTTGGTTCTCAAAAACTGAGGGAAATACTTAGGCAACTTTGCTGCATCACCCTTTCCTCTTTAAGGGAAAACCAACACAATGCTCAAGAGGTAGCAAGAAGGATTTCTGGCGCCGTTGCCGGGGAGATCTATGCACAAGTCAAGACATACCAAGTACCTATCATAAACTCTTATCCCTCGCATTACATTATTTGCCATTTGCCTCTCGTTTTTCTCTCCCCCACTTCACCCTTGTCATTTCATTTGCCCTTTTTTCCATTCGCCTCTTTTTGGCTTGTTTCTTGTGTGCTTGTGTGTTGGATTGTTTGTCACGATGGCTCAAGATAATACTAAATTGTGTGACTTTTCCAATACCAACAATAATGATTTTATTAGCACTCCGATTGCTCCCCTTACCAATGCTGAATCTTGTGAAATTAATACTTCTTTGCTGAATCTTGTCATGAAAGATCCGTTTTCCGGCCTTCCTAGTGAAGATGCTGCTACCCATCGAAAAAGCTTTGTTGATTTATGTGATATGCAAAATAAGAAAGATTTGCATAATGATATTGTTAAATTCAAGCTATTCCCATTTTCGCTTAGAGATCATGCTAAAACTTGGTTTTCTTCTTTGCCTAAAAATAGTATTGATTCTTGGAATAAGTGCAAAGATGCTTTATCTCTAAGTATTTTCCTCCCGCTAAGATCATCTCTCTTAGAAACGATATTATGAATTTGAAGCAACTAGATCATGAGCATGCTGCACAATCTTGGGAGAGGATGAAATTAATGATTCGCAATTGCCCTACTCATGGTTTGAATTTATGGATGATCATAAAAAATTATGCTGGATTGAATTTTGCTTCTAGAAATCTTTTAGATTCAGAGTGGGAGGGACTTTTATGGAAATCACTTTGAGAGAAGCTACCAAACTCCTAGATAATATTATGGTTAATTATTCTCAATGGCACACCGAAAGATCCACTAGTAAAAAGGTTCATGCAGTAGAAGAAATTAATGTTTTGAGTGGAAAGATGGATGAACTTATGAAATTGTTTGCTAATAAGAGTGTTTCTTCTGATCCTAATGATATGCCTTTGTCTACTTTGATTGAGAATAATAATGAATCTATGGATGTGAATTTTATTGGTAGGAACAATTTTGGTAACAACGCATATAGAGGTAATTTTAATCCTAGGCCTTTTCCTAGTAATTCCTCTAATAATTATGGTAATTCCTACAACAATTCTTATGGAAATTATAATAAGATTCCCTCTGATTTGGAATCTAGTATTAAAGAATTTATTAGTTCGCAAAAGAGTTTCAATGCTTTGATTGAAGAAAAATTGCCTAAGATTGATGAGTTGGCTAGGAACGTGGATAGAATTTCTCTTGATGTTGATTTGTTGAACCTTAGATCTATTCCACCCAAGCATGATATCAATGAGTCTCTCAAAGCCATGAGAATTTCCATTGTTGAGTGCATAGAAAGAACCGCTAGGATGCGTGCAAAAAAGGATTGCTTTATAAAAGAGTGTTCTTCTTGTTTTGATGACAATAAGGATGAAGATCTAAAAGTGATTGATGTGTCTCCTATTAAATCTTTGTTTTGCAAGATGAATCTTGATAATGATGGGACTGGAGATGAGTCAACTTTAGTTAAAGGGACAATTCCATTTCTCCCCCTAACTTGAGCCACGACCTGACATTTGCCCCTAATTTTCAGGTATGCTAGAAAATACCCCTCTTCCCTCAATTCACCTTATAGAAATGCCCTTGCCGTCCGGTCAAAGGGATTTGACCGTTTGGTGAATAGTAACATGGTGAATAGTAAATTCGAAAAAATAGCAAAAATATCAAAAAAATCTGAAATTTTGTGGGATCGAAGATACTCAAGGGCGCAAGGTGCGTGCAAATTTTCGCGCTATTTGGACATTCCAGGAACTCCTGGCAAAGGAAAAAATATAAATCTACACCCTATGAACACTAAATTCAAAATCAATAGCAATAAAATTTTAAAAAATATGAATTTTTTTGGCATCAAAGTGGCTTGGGTGCGCAAGGTGCTTGCAAATTTTTGTCATCAAATGACATGCGAGGTGCTCTAGCAAAAAAAACAAAATAGTGCATTTTTTCAAAGTGTTTTCTATCCCAAATTTTGTTTTTTTTCTCCATGAGCTCCTACAGTGTCGAAACACAACAAAAATTTGTACGCACCTTGCGCACCCCAGCCTCTTTGATGCCAAAAAAATTCATATTTTTTGAATTTTCTAGCTATGTTTTTTGAATTTACTGCTCACAGCGTACATTTTAAAGTTTTTCCTTTGACAAGAGTTGCTGGAATGTCCAAACTACGCGAAAATTTGCACGCACTTTGATCCCTTGAGTATCTTAGATCCCACAAAATTTCAGATTTTTTTAATTTTTTCCTATTTTTTCGAATTTACTGTTCACCATATTGTCAAACCCCTTTGACCGGACGGTAACGGCACAGAAGGGCATTTCTGTAAGGTGACTTGACGGAAGAGGGGTATTTTTTAGCATACCTGAAAATTAGGGGCAAATGCCAGGTGGTGGCTCAAGTTAGGGGGAGAAATGGAATTGTTCCTTAGTTAAAAGGCGTCCTAATGATTCGGAGTTTTTAGATCTTGATGCAAAAATTAATAAAAGTGGGATTGGAGAGGTCAAAACTTTACATAGCAATGAACCCACTATTTTGGATCTCAAGGAATTTAATTATGATAATTGCTCTTTGATAGATTGTATTTCCTTGTTGCAATCCGTGTTAAATTCTCCGCATGCTTATAATCAAAATAAAGCTTTTACCAAACATATCGTTGATGCTTTAATGCAATCTTATGAAGAAAAGCTTGAATTGGAAGTTTCTATCCCTAGAAAACTTCATGATGAATGGGAGCCTACTATTAAAATTAAAATTAAAGATCATGAATGCTATGCTTTATGTGATTTTGGTGCTAGCGTTTCCACGATTCCAAAAACTTTGTGTGATGTGTTAGGTTTCCGTGATTTGATAATTGTTCTTTAAATTTGCACCTCGCGGATTCCACTATTAAGAAACCTATTGGAAGAATTAATGATGTTCTTATTGTTGCAAATAGGAATTATGTGCCCGTAGATTTCATTGTTCTTGATATTGATTGCAATCCTACATGTCCCATTATTCTTTTTAGACCTTTCCTTAGAACGATTAGTGCAATTATTGATATGAAAGAAGGGAATATTAGATTCCAATTTCCGTTAAGGAAAGGCATGGAACACTTTCCTAGAAAGAAAATTAAATTACCTTATGAATCTATTATGAGATCCACTTATGGATTGCATACCAAAGATGATAATACCTAGATCTATCCTTGCTTTTATGCCTAGTTAAGGGCGTTAAACGATAGCGCTTGTTGGGAGGCAACCCAATTTTATTTTTAGTTTTTGATTTTTGGTTCTGTTTAGTAGTAAATAATTCATCTAGACTCTTTTTAGATGTGGTTTTATGCTTTTAAGTAGTGTTTGTGCCAAGTAGAACCTTTGGGAAGACTTGGGGAAAGTCTTTGCGATCTTGCTGTAAAAAACAGAAACTTTAGAGATCACGAGATTTGCTGCCATTTTTTACTGGAGAGTGCGATTAGGTTGATTCCTTTTGAAGATGATTAATAGATAAATTCCTCACGTACAACAATTTATTTCTGAATTTTTGGGGTTATAGAAGTATTCTAAACCTACAGATTAGTACAGATTGTTCTGTTTTAGACAGATTCTGTTTTTTGCGTGTTGTTTGCTTATTTTGATGAATGTATGCCTAGTATCGGAGGGTATGAACCATAGAGAAGTTGGAATAAAGTAGGTTTAACACCAATATAAATAAAGAATGAGTTAATTACAGTACCTTATGTATGGTTTGTTTTCTTATACTAACGGAGCTCATGAGATTTTCTGTTGAGTTTTGTGTTGTGAAGTTTTCAAGTTTTGGGTAAAGATTTGATGGATTATGGAATAAGGAGTGGCAAGAGCCTAAGCTTGGGGATGCCGAAGGCACACCAAGGTAAAATTCAAGGACAACCAAAAGCCTAAGCTTGAGGATGCCCCGGAAGGCATCCCCTCTTTCGTCTTCGTCCATCGATAATTTTACTTGAGGCTATATTTTTATTCACCACATGATATGTGTTTTGCTTGGAGCGTCTTGTATGATATGAGTCTTTGATTTTTAGTTTAACACAATCATCCTTTCTGTGCACACCTATTGGTAGAGACACACATGAATCGAAATTTATTAGAATACTCTATGTGCTTCACTTATATCTTTTGAGTTAGATAATTTTGCTCTAGTGCTTCACTTATATCTTTTTAGAGCACGGTGGTGGTTTTATTTTATAGAAATTATTGATCTCTAATGCTTCACTTATATCATTTTGAGAGTCCTTTAGAACATCTTGGTAATTTGCTTTGGTTATGAAATTAGTCCTAATATGATAGGCATCCAAGATCGGTATAATAAAAACTTTCATAAAAAGTGCATTGAATACTAGGAGAAGTTTGATACTTGATAATTATTTTGAGATATAAAGATGGTGATATTAGAGTTGTGCTAGTTGAGTAGTTGTGAATTTGAGAAATAATTGTGTTGAAGTTTTCAAGTCCCTTAGCATGCACGTATGGTAACCGTTGTGTAACAAATTTGAAACATGAGGTGTTCTTTGATTGTCTTCCTTATGAGTGGCGGTCGGGGACGAGCGATGGTCTTTTCCTACCAATCTATCCCCCTAGGAGCATGCGCATAATACTTGGTTTTTGATGACTTGTAGATTTTTGCAATAAGTATGTGAGTTCTTTATGACTAATGTTGAGTCCATGGATTATATGCACTCTCACCTTTCCATCATTGCTAGCCTCTTCGGTACCGTGCATTGCCCTTTCTCACCTTGAGAGTTGGTGCAAACTTCGCCGTGCATCCAAACCCCGTGATATGATACGCTCTATCACACATAAACCTCCTTATATCTTCCTCAAAACAGCCACCATACCCACCTATTATGGCATTTCCATAGCCATTCCGAGATATATTGCTATGCAACTTTCCACCATTTCATTTATGACATGTTTCTTCATTGTCTTATTGCCTTGCATGATCATGTAGTTGACATCGTATTTGTGGCAAAGCCACCATGCATAATTTATCATACATGTCACTCTTGATTCATTGCCCTTCCCGGTACACCGCCGGAGGCATTCATATAGTCATATTGTGTTCTAGTATCGAGTTGTAATCATTGAGTTGTAAATAAATAGAAGTGTGATGATCATCATTAATAGAGCATTGTCCCAAATAAAAAAGGAAAAAATAAAGGCCAAAAAATGGCCCCAAAAAAAGAACTAAAAAGGGGCAATGCTACTATCCTTTTTTCCACACTTGTGCTTCAAAGTAGCACCATGATCTTTATGATAGAGAGTCTCTTGTTTTGTCACTTTCATATACTAGTGGAAAATTTTCATTATAGAAATTCGCTTGTATATTCCAACAATGGGCTTCCTCAAATGCCCTAGGTCTTCGTGAGCAAGCAAGTTGGATGCACACCCACTTAGTTTCTTTTGTTGAGCTTGCATACATTTATAGCTCTAGTGCATCCGTTGCATGGCAATCCCTACTACTTGCATTGACATCAATTGATGGGCATCTCCCTAGCCCTTTGATTAGCTGCGTCAATGTGAGACTTTCTCCTTTTCTGTCTTCTCCACATAACCCCCATCATTATATTCTATTCCACCCATAGTGATATATCCATGGCTCACGCTCATGTATTGCGTGAAAGTTGAAAAAAGTTTGAGATTACTAAAGTATGAAACAATTGCTTGGATTGTCGTCGGGGTTGTGCATGATGAGAGCATTCTTGTGTGAAGAAAATGAAACATGACTAAACTATATGATTTTGTTGGGATGAACTTTCTTTGGCCATGTTATTTTGAGAAGACATGATTTCTTAGTTAGTATGCTTGAAGTATTATTATTTTTAAGTCAATATTAAACTTTTGTCTTGAATCTTTCGGATCTCAACATTCATGCCACAATAAAGAAAATTACATTGAGAATTATGCTAGGTAGCATTCCACATCAAAAATTCTGTTTTTATCATTTACCTACTCGAGGACGAGCAGGAATTAAGCTTGGGGATGCTTGATACGTCTCCAACGTATCTATATTTTTTATTGTTCCATGCTATTATATTATCTATTTTGGATGTTTATGGGCTTTATTATACACTTTTATATTATTTTTGGGACTAGCCTACTAACCCAAGGCCCAGTGCAAATTGCTGTTTTTTTGCCGATTTCAGTGTTTCGCAGAAAACGAATATCAAACGGAATCCAAACGGAATGAAACCTTTGGGGAGTTATTTTTGGAACAAACGTGATCCAGGGGACTTGGAGTAGACATCAAGAAATCAACGAGGAGGCCACGAGGCAGGGAGGTACGCCCCCCACCCTCATGGGCCCCTCGTAGCTCCACCGACCTACTTCTTCCTCCTACATATGTCCATATACCCCGAAAACATCCAGGAGCACGACAAAACCCTATTTCCACCGCCGCAACCTTATGTACCCAAGAGATCCCACCTTGGGGCCTTTTCCGAAGCTCCGCCGGAGGGGGAATCAATCATGGAGGGCTTCTACATCAACACCATAGCCTCTCCGATGATGTGTGAGTAGTTTACCATAGACCTTCGGGTCCATAGTTATTAGCTAGATGGCTTCTTCTCTCGATTTGGATCTCAATACAAAGTTCTCATCGATCTTCTTGGAGATCTATTCGATGTAACTCTTTTGCGGTGTGTTTGTCGAGATCCGATGAATCGTGGGTTCATGATCAAGTTTATCTATGAACAATATTTGATTCTTCTCTGAAATCTTTTATGTATGATTAGTTATCTTTGCAAGTCTCTTCGAAATATCAGTTTGGCCTGTTTGGCCTACTAGATTGATCTTTCTTGCAATGGGAGAAGTGCTTAGCTTTGGGTTCAATCTTGCGGTGTCCTTTCCTAGTAACATCATGGGCAGCAAGGCACGTATTGTATTGTTGTCGTCGAGGATAAAAATATGGGGTTTATATCATATTGCTTAAGTTTATCCCTCTACATCATGTCATCTTGCCTAATGCGTTACTCTGTTCTTATGAACTTAATACTCTAGATGCATGCTAGATAGCGGTCGATGTGTGGAGTAATAGTAGTAGATGCAGAATCGTTTCGGTCTACTTGTCGTGGACATGATGCCTATATACATGATCATGCCTAGATATTCTCATAATTACGCACTTTTCTATCAATTGGTCGACAGTAATTCGTTCACCCACCGTAATACTTATGCTATATTGAGAGAAGCCACTAGTGAAACCTATGGCCCCCGGGTCTATCTTTTATCATATAAAGTTTCCTATCTATTTTACTTTGCAATCTTTACTTTCAATCTATATCATAAAAATACCAAAAATATTTATTTATCTTATTATCTCTATCAGATCTCACTCTCGTAAGTGACCGTGAAGGGATTGACAACCCCTTTATCGCATTGGTTGCGAAGTTCTTATTTGTTTGTGCAGGTATGAGGGACTTGCGTGTAGTCTCCTACTGGATTGATACCTTGGTTCTCAAAGACTAAGGGAAATACTTATGCTACTTTGCTGCATCACCCTTTCCTCTTCAAGGGAAAACCAACGCAGTGCTCAAGAGGTAGCAATAGATAACTCATATAATACTATATCATCAACGAACGTGAAGCGTGCGGACCCTACAGGTTCGAGAACTATGTAGACATGACCGAGAGATATCTTTGGTCAATAACCAATAGCAGAACCTGGATGCCCATATTGGCTCCTACATATTCTACGAAGATCTTTATCGGTCGAACCGCATAACAACATACGTTGTTCCCTTTGTCATCGGTATGTTACTAGCCCGAGATTTGATCGTCGGTATCATCATACCTAGTTCGATCTCGTTACCGGTAAGTCTCTTTACTCGTTCTGTAATGCAACATCTGCAACTAACTTATTAGTCACATTGCTTGCAAGGCTTATAGTGATGTGCATTACCGAGAGGGCCTAGAGATACCTCTCCGACAATCATAGTGACATATCCTAATCTCGATCTATGCCAACTCAACAAACACCATCGGAGACACCTATAGAGCATCTTTATAATCACCAGTTACATTGTGACGTTTGATAGCACACTAAGTGCTCCTCCGGTATTCGGGAGTTGCATAATCTCATAGTCATAGGAACATGTATAAGTTATGAAGAAAGCAATAGCAATAAACTCAACGATCAAAGTGCTAAGCTAACGGATGGGTCAAGTCAATCACATCATTATCTAATGATGTGATCCCATTCATCAAATGACAATGCATGTCTATGGCTAGGAAACTTAACCATCTTTGATTAACGAGCTAGTCAAGTAGAGACATACTAGTGACACTCTGTTTGTGTATGTATTCACACATGTACTAAGTTTTCGGTTAATACAATTCTAGCATGAATAATAAATATTTATCATGATATAAGGAAATATAAATAACAACTTTATTATTGCCTCTAGGGCATATTTCCTTCAGTCTCCCACTTGCACTAGAATCAATAATCTAGATTACATTGTAATGATTCTAACACCCATGGAGTCTTGATGCTGATCATATTTTGCTCGTGAGAGAGGCTTAGTCAATGGGTCTGCAACATTCAGAACCGTATGTATCTTGCAAATATCTATGTCTCCCTCCTTGACTTGATCATGGATGGAATTGAAGCGTCTCTTGATGTGCTTGGTTCTCTTGTGAAATCTAGATTCCTTTGCCAAGGCAATTGTGTTGGAAATATGCCCTAGAGGCAATAATAAAAGCATTATTATTATATTTCCTTGTTCATGATAATTGTCTTTATTCATGCTATAATTGTGTTATCCGGAAATCGTAATACATGTGTGAATAATAGACACCAACATGTCCCTAGTAAGCCTCTAGTTGACTAGCTCATTGATCAACAGATAGTCATGGTTTCCTGACTATGGACATTGGATGTCATTGATAACGAGATCACATCATTAGGAGAATGATGTGATGGACAAGACCCAATCCTAAACATAGCACAAGGTCGTATAGTTCGTTTGCTAGAGTTTTCCAATGTCAAGTATCTTTTCCTTAGACCATGAGATCGTGTAACTCCCGGATACCGTAGGAGTGCTTTGGGTGTGCCAAACGTCACAACGTAACTGGGTGACTATAAAGGTATACTACGGGTATCTCTGAAAGTGTCTGTTGGGTTGACGCGGATCAAGACTGGGATTTGTCACTCCGTATGACGGAGAGGTATCACTGGGCCCACTCGGTAATGCATCATCATAATGAGCTCAAAGTGACCAAGTGTTTGGTCACGGGATCATGCATTACGGTACGAGTAAAGTGACTTGCCGGTAACGAGATTGAACGAGGTATTGGGATACCAACGATCGAATCTCGGGCAAGTAACATATCGATTGACGAAGGGAATTGTATACGGGGTTGCTTGAATCCTCGATGTCGTGGTTCATCCGATGAGATCATCGAGGAGCATGTGGGAGCCAACATGGGTATCCAGATCCCGCTGTTGGTTATTGACCGGAGAGCGATCTCGGTCATGTCTACATGTCTCCCGAACCCGTAGGGTCTACACACTTAAGGTTCGGTGACGCTAGGGTTGTAGGGATATGTATATGCAGTAACCCGAATGTTGTTCGGAGTCCCGGATGAGATCTCGGACGTCACGAGGAGTTCCGGAATGGTCCGGAGGTAAAGAATTATATATGGGAAGTCTTGTTTCGGCCATCGGGACAAGTTTCGGGGTCACCGGTATTGTACCGGGACCACCGGAAGGGTCCCGGGGGTCCACCGGGTGGGGCCACCTGTCCCGGGGGGCCACATGGGCTGTAGGGGGTGCGCCTTGGCCAACAGGGGCCAAGGGCACCAGCCCCAAGAGGCCCATGCGCCTAGGGTTTCAAGGAGGGAAGAGTCCTAGGAGGGGAAGGCACCTACTAGGTGCCTTGGGGAGGAGGGATTCCTCCCCTTGGCCGCACCCCCCTAGGAGATTAGATCTCCTAGGGCCGGCGCCCCCCCCCCCCTTGGCCCTCCTATATATAGTGGGGGGATGGAGGACTTCTTACCTTGATCTTTGGTGCCTCCCTCTCCCTCTCCAACACATCCTCCTCCTCCATAGTGCTTGGCGAAGCCCTGCCGGAGTACTGCAGCTCCACCACCACCACGCCGTTGTGCTACTGCTGGAGCCATCTTCCTCAACCTCTCCTTCCCCCTTGCTGGATCAAGAAGAAGGAGACGTTACGCTGACCGTACGTGTGTTGAACGCGGAGGTGCCGTCCGTTCGGCGCTAGGATCTCCGGTGATTTGGATCACGTCGAGTACGCCTTCCTCATCCCCGTTCTTTGAACGCTTCCGCGCGTGATCTACAAAGGTATGTAGATGCAATCCGATCACTCGTTGCTAGATGAACTCCTAGATGGATCTTGGTGAAACCGTAGGAAAATTTTGTTTTCTGCAACGTTCCCCAACAGTGGCATCATGAGCTAGGTCTATGCGTAGTTATCTTGCACGAGTAGAACACAATTTGTTGTGGGCGTTGATGTTGTCAACTTTCTTACCGCTACTAGTCTTATCTTGCTTCAACGGTATTGTGGAATGAAGCGGCCCGGACCAACCTTACTGAAAGTGCATTATATCGACTAGAGGGGGGGGGGGTGAATAGGCGATTTTTATGAAAGTCTTCAAAACGTGAGAGTTATGAAGACAAACAGCGAAGATTATGCCTATTACTATGCAGCGGAAGTTAGATTACACTAGGCCAGCCATGGTCATGTATTTAATAGAGTGAAAGCACAATGACAAACAACTGCGGTGTAATAAGGATCAGGTAGGAAGAAGTTATGAAGCCAAACAGTTCATACATTCATGTTGTGAAGACAAAAGATAAAGCAAGCATGCAATGGCTTCACAATATGTAACAGTAAGAAAAGGAAGTGAAGATGAAACCGGTGACTCGTTGAAGACAATGATATGTTGGACCAGTTCCAGTTGCTGTGACAACTGTACGTCTGGTTGGAGCTGCTAGGTATCTAAACCTTAGGACACACAGTCCCGGACACCCAGTCCTGAACACACAGTTCAGGACACCAAGTCCTTACCGTATTCTCCTTGAGCTAAGGTCACTTAGTCCTCGCCCAATCACTATGGTAAGTCTTCAAGGTAGACTCCCAAACCTTCACAAACTTCGTTCACTGGCAATCCACAATGTCTCTTGGATGCTCTGAACGCGACGCCTAACCGTCTGGAGGATTCACAGTCCTCAAGTGTAATAAGTCTTCAGATCACACAGACAAGAAGACCTAAGTGATGCCCAATTTTCTCTGGCTCTGGGTGGTTAGGGCTTTTCTCCTCACTAGGGATTTTCTCTCAAAGGCTTCGAGGTGGGTTGCTCTCAAACGACAAAAGTCGTGCACTGAAATCTGAGCAGCCACCCGTTTATGTTTGTGAGGGTGGGCTATTTATAGCCACTTGGCACCCCGACCTGATTTGTCCAAAATGACCCTGGGTCACTAAGGAACTGACACGTGTCTCAACGGTCAGATTTCGAACTCTCACGGCAACTTTACTTGGGCTACAAGCAAAGCTGACTTGTCCGGCTCTGGACAAGATTCGCTCTCATTGTCTTCGCTCGAAGACATAGGTTTTTGATATAGGCATCACTTTAGTCATTCTGACTGGTTCTCCTGGACCCCACTTAACAGTACGGTGGTTCCTATGACTCAACACAAAATAAAAAGAACTACGAAAGATCTAAGTCTTCGAGCTCCATAGGCTTCATACCGTGTCTTCTTTTGTCATAGTCTATAATGTGAATATCTTCATATACCACCTTTGTCTTCAATGTCTTCATACATTTTTAGGGGTCATCCCTGGTAGTGAAACCGAATCAATGAGGGACTTCTATCTGTGATTTCCTGCAATTCTCACAAACACATTAGTCCCTCAACTAGGTTTGTCGCCAATACTCCAAAACCAACTAGGGGTGGCACTAGATGCACTTACAATCTCCCCCTTTTTGGTGATTGATGACAAACTAGTTGAAGTTTTTAACGGGTAATATAAGGTGTGAAGTTTGTAAAGGATAGAGAATTGTCTTCATAAGTTGCAAGGGCTCCCCCTGAAGATGTGCATATAAGTTAATTTGCTTTTGGAATGCAAATGCACATGGCAGGTTGTACTTGTGGAGATCCACTTCAGCTTATGATGACAATCCACTATGCATGTGAAAGTATATGAAGATAATGACATGCATAATGGAAAATGGACGTCTGCAGAATGAGATAAGTGCGGAATTTATCGTCGCACATGCGGAATTTATCTTCGCAAACAGAGTGGCAAACAAGTAGCAGACGACCATCAAGTTTTAGTGTTTACAACTCAAAGAACCAAATGAAGCAAAAACAAGAGTTGTAAACACGAAGCAAAATATAACCAAACATAAGGCACCCGCCCATACTGACCCGCTTGAAGACTATAAACATCATATGCTTCTCCCCCTTTTGTCAGTAATGACCAAAAAGGTTTGAAGACATAGAGTTTTCTACGCGTTTCCAGGCGCAGCAGGGTCGGTGGAGTTGTTTGTTGGTGCAGAGCTTTGAGGTGCAGACGTAGGTGGTGGTGAAGTAGCATCATCATCGTCATCAATGATTCTTGCAGTGACTGTGGCAGCAGATGAAGAAAACTCAGAGTCTTCAAGTGACGGTGTGTTGCGCATCACAGCCCTTCTAGGAGGTGTGGTGTCAAACTTGAAACGCTCTGTGAAGCCATCCTCTTCAAGTTCAGCTTCAGTGCAGATCATTGAGAGCCCTTTCCATGTTCGACAGCAAGTCTCATGTGTAACGAAGGCATTCTTGGTGGCAAGGTTTTGAAGTCAATTGACATCCACCAAGAGGCTCTTCATCTGACGTTTGAGCCAGCGTGATGCCTATCTTGCTTTTGGTGAAGGGCCACAAGAAGCTCTCGATCAGTGAGGACACGAGCACGCTTCTTGGGTCTTGGAGCATTTGTGTTGTCTGTGGCTTCAGTTAATGCTGGTGCACGTGTAGTGCCAGCCAACGGATATACCCTGGATATGGCTTCAACACCTTCAACATTCTGCGTGAAGCTCTGGTGTTCTGCATTCTGAAGATTTATTGGTTGCTTGTCCGGCTCAGGATATATTGCTTCAGCAGAGGTATCCACATCTGGCAGAAAGATCCTATGGTTTCGGGCAGAGGGCTGATACGAGATTGTAGAGTGCAGTTTGATCAGCCTCATCACCCAAGGGGCATAGAACTTCAAACCAAATAATTCCGAGCCTGACGCTGCAAGGTGGCGTATGAAGAGATCCTGTGCGTTGAAGCATTTGCCATGCAGGATATAGAATATGAGAGTCTTCATTGCACCTTCAATCTTTGCATGTGGAGAGTGCCCCTTAATGGGCCAGAGAGTCCGCCAGATGATGTGATATATGGTCCTGGGCAGGTACTCTAGGTCTTCAACGAAGAACTCAGTAGGATAAGGTGCATCATGAGGCAATGGCTTCATCATTGAGAGCATCTGACTCATATTGGGTTCTGGCCTCTGGAAGATACTCTCAATAGCTTCAGAATGTGATTGACAGCCTTCCTCGAAGAATTCGCCTGGAGTGGGCAGACCGGTGAGCTCAATGATATCAAACGCATTGGCTTCATGATGGACATTGCCGGTCATCCACTCCAGGATCCAAGTCTTCGGATCTCTGTTGTATCCTCTTATATGAAGGGTGGCATAGAACTGAAGCAGAAGCTCTTCATTCCAGTGCTCTTCATCAGTCACAAACGGCAGCAGACCCACTTGCCTGAAGCAATCCAAGGCTTCCTCAAGACATGGCAGACCCGCAATGGCTTCAACCTCAAGGCGCTTGTGCGGAAAGATGCGGCCTTGGTTGTATAAGATGCATGAATAATAGCTGTGCTGAGAATAGCTCCAGAACCTGTCTGATACAATCCTTTCCTTTGAATAGGGGTTCTTGGAGCTATTGAAAAATGTATTGTCTGCCTTGAAGCTGTTGATGTTAAAGGAACCAGGTGCTGATGCAGGACCTGGGAATCTTGGCAGCCTTGGGACTAGCTTCTGAACATGAGGCATGTGCTCAATATGATAATCGAATTGAGGACCTGCAGCAGACTCAGGAACAGAAGTGTCTGGCTCGGTAGCTTCGCTGTCCGCTGAAGCATTTGGTGGGGTGGGCTCCACATTGGCTTCAGTATTTGTGGTGGGAGCCGCAACATTTTCTTCCTCCGCGTGTGTAGTTGGAGGTACAACCTCAGGCACGTTCTCATGGAGAACTGCATCTTGATGGAGCGGGGAAGTGGGTTCTGGTGGTGTTTCTTCATTGTCTTCGGCTGATGCAGCCGGAATTTCTGCAGTATGGACTTGAGGCCGTGGACCTTTGTGAAGCCTACGGAACGCAGACGACGCTTGTGGTGTCGGAGTGGGCTGGACCTCAAAGTCTTCTTCCTCCTGAGGGCGATCCGCCCATGACTCATCTTGTGCCATTGGCGTCAGAGGACGGCCAATGCTGATGAGTTCGCTTGTTTCAAGCTGAGGAAGGGCTGCATCATCTTGTACATTGTCTTGACGACCAATGTCTTCAGCAGCTATTGGGTCGGCTGCTGGAATATCTTCAGCTTCAGGAGCCTCTGTGGGAGCAGGCTCATGAACTGTCAGTCTTCTTTCTGCATTGGGGTGAATGACAGAAAGGGGTTCAACCATCAAGGGCTCTGTGGGATCAGCCCTAGATTTCTTGGTCTTGCGTTTCTTTTTGCTGGGGGCAGTAGGAGAGGCTTCAGAGCTCTTCCTTTTTCTAGCTTCAGCCTCGGCAGTTCTTGTCTTCTTTAGCTCTGAAGCTGTTGACCGGCTCTTTGGCTTCGAGCCAGTCGTTGCAGTGGGGAAGGCAATTTGAACCACTTCTTGCCGAGGTGCCTCTGGTTCATTCACAGCAGGCTTCTTCTTCTTCTTCGCGGCCATCTTGGGGTCGATGCCAGGACGCCCAAGTGCCTTGCGCTTTTCCGCCTCGTTGTAGGCTTGAACACATTTTTTTGCCAAAGACTTCATCCTTTCACGCGAGCCCTGAGCTTCAGCATGCTTCTTCCGAAAGTTTTCTTTGAGCTCATGCAGCATGATTTTGAAGCTCCTCACTTCCTGCACGCTGAGGTTGGCCATGTTCTTCTTGAACTGAGCCTTTTCGTGATCAATTTTCTGCTTCAGCTCAATGATGCGCTGAGCAATGGCCAGTTCTGAAGCAATTGCGCCTTGGAAGGCGACACTGAGGTCAACTGGCAGCTGCAGGTCATTGAAGCTTATGTCTGGTGAGTCAAACCATTCATCAATGAAGCTGTGGATGATGGCGACATCAAAGAGAGGCAGATTGTTGAAGATTTCAGCTTCTTCTTTGCTTTTGATAAGCTGCTCTAGTGCGTCATCTCCCAGATCTTCATCGCTTGATAGATCAATGGCTTCACTGCGCAGAATGGCAGCAGCAGTGAGCTCTTTGCCTGTGTGTTGCTGGGGCTCCTTTTTCTTCTGGGGCTTGGAGACGCGAGATACGTCTTCAGACTGCACACTGACTTCAGGAGGTGCAGTTTTCAAAGGCTTCGCCCTTGAGATTTTTGAGGCAGGGGCCGGCTTTGAAGCTTTTGGTTTCTTCGTCTGCTTTGGCTTCGGCACAGCTGGAGCTTCATCAGACTCAGAGTCAGCTGGGGGGTCATTTACGGCAGCCCCTTGTACTAAGATGTGAGTGATTAGGCCCACAAGATTGGCAAACGGACCAATGATATTGGGTTCGGCGTTGCGTGTGCCATCTGCCCTTGGTGAGGAGGGACCAGGGTTGAAGTCAAGCCCAAATTTCTTCTTGTTTAGCTTCGCTGACTGTTGGGCAAACTGAAAGTTGCGCTTGAAGAGATTGTCGTCACGACACCAGAGAAGTGACGACGGATGTGCATCATCAGGCTGTGGTCCTCGGACCATGCATGGGTAGAAGCCTTGAGCAATGGTTTCATCTCTGGTCCTGGGTACAAGGTTCTTGTATAAGATATCCCCCCATGGACTCTTGATAGCATTCTTTTCAGCATACTCCTGGGTGACGAAGCGGTATTTGAACCACTGTTCTGCCCAATAGCGTCGAATCCATTGGATTCGGGTTTTGCGCTGTCCATAGCTCTCTTCTGGATCTGTTTTGTACATTTCTGCCAAGTCTTCTGGCAGATCCTTGGATGTTCCCTCACGTCTCTGTCTGCCCCCCTTTCTTGCTGTTGCGACTGAAGCCATAAACTTTAACTTGAAAGGTTTCAAAACTTTCAAATGCTTCAAGGGCTTTCTTTTTCTGGACCAACAGGAACTGGCTTTAGGAGAGTTTATGTGATGCTGTAGGAATTCTGCAAATGAATGCAGACTATGAGAACCGAAGGATTCTCCCACGGACATGTACCTGTGACAGCATTAAGGTGCGAGGGAAGGGGAAGAGGTCATATGCATTCTCAGAAGGTTTTGAAGATTAATCAGTTTAGAAGACATTGACCTCATCGTGCGAAGACATTCACTCATAGATAAGAAGTAGGTTCCAGATTTGTACGAACCCACATATCAGTACAAGTGAGGAATCTAACTACTTTATGAAGCACAAGTGAATATACTGGGCATGTTATGAGATGCAGTGAGAGATCTAACTAGTATGACGAGAAACTTCTTATGGTAGAAAGTGACAGAACCATGAGATCAAAAGAGCCTGTAAAAAGAAGTTTTATTTACCACACTGGAACTGCTAGACGGAAGGGAGTGGATGCCAAGCAGTTCAGTCCTCCGTGCCCTAACTTGGCGACGGAAAACACCTACGGCGACGGCGGAGAGGACGATGTCCGCGGTCGGCGTGAGGACGGCGTTGGAGAGGTTGCGGCAGCGAAGCGCTTCGTCTCAGGCGTCGTCGAGTGCTAGCGGTGGCGCTAGGGTTCGTGCGAGGGTGGAAGAAGGAGATAGTGACTGCGGTAAGTGTGAACTTATAGGCATAGGGGCGGCACTGTGCTATTACATAGGTGCCCCTGGCGGTTCACATTTGAGGAACGCGTGGCCAGTTAGCGGATGTTTGGGGTTTGTTCCACGTCCTACGCACGCCTAAATTGTCGGGCGGTCGTTCCTGCTTCTCCGGATTTTATGTGGAGGAATGAGCATTAAAAACATACTTTATGGTTGTCTCTATATCTTCAGCTGACAAGGACGCAGTGAAGACATTCGATAGTTTCAATAGAATGCATATGACTTGGAGAGATAGAATTTGAGATAGAAAGCATAGAGAGATTAGGGTCCGATCACATTCACTTAGTTCAAAAGATTCAACCAAGAAGACATAGCTATAAGTGAATGTTGTAGAGGACAGAACACTAGTATGTATATATCTATATAATCAACGTAGTGAAGATATCATGAAGACATGTTGAGTTCTAAGCCAAACCAAATGTGAAGATATTGTAAGGTAACGCCATGAGTGAAACACTTCGAAATGGAACGTTTGGTGGTGGCGTTACCCACCGTATAGGAAGTATTAGACCCAGACACGGCGCACAATTATCGTGGTGCTCCGAAGTCAAATTCCACATTAATGTATTCACACTTAGAATGTATGTCTTCATTGATTGAAGATATACTTTACTTTGTGTGTTGCACATCTAAGTCGTCAATATGCATAAGTGTTAGGATGTGTGCCTGATCACGGGACATTTGAGGATTCCAAGATATTTATCTCACACCGTAACTTGCAAAATCTCTTCTCATCCAAGGGCTTGGTGAAGATATCCGCTAATTGCTCTTCAGTGTTGACGTGTATGATATCAATGTCTTCCTTCACAACATGATCTCTGAGAAAGTGATGATGAATTTCAATGTGCTTTGTCTTCGAGTGCTGAACTGGGTTGTTGGCAATCTTGATGGTGCTTTCGTTGTCGCAGTAGAGTGGCACTTGCTTCAGATGAATGCCATAGTCCTTGAGTGTTTGCTTCATCCACAGAAGCTGAGCGCAGCAAGATCCAGCAGCAATGTATTCAGATTCAGCAGTGGAGAGAGATACACAGTTCTGCTTCTTTGAAGACCAACATACAAGTGATCGTCCCAGAAAGTGACATGTGCCTGATGTAGACTTGCGATCAACCTTGTCTCCAGCATAATCAGCATCCGAAAATCCAACCAAATCAAACTTTGAGCCCTTTGGATACCATAATCCTAGAGTTGGGGTGTGAGCCAAATATCGAAGAATTCGCTTCATAGCTAAGTGATGCGACTCCTTTGGTGCCGCTTGAAATCGAGCACACATGCAAACACTAAGCATAATATCTGGCCTAGATGCACATTAATAAAGCAAAGACCCAATCATGGAGCGGTATACCTTTTGATCGAACTCTTTACCATTGTCGTCAGGACCTAGATAATGTTTGGCTGGCATTGGTGTTGTGAAGCCTTTGCAGTCTTGCATACCGAACTTCTTCAGGCAATCTTCGAGATACTTCTCTTGAGATATGAAGATGCCATTGTGTTTTTGTCGTATTTGAAGACCAAGGAAGAACTTCAGCTCCCCCACCATGGACATCTGATATTGCTCTTGCATCATATATCCAAACTCTTCACTGTACTTCTGATTGGTGCAGCTGAAGATAATGTCATCCACATAGATTTGGCACACAAACAGTTCACCATCATATGTCTTCGTGAAAAGAGTGGGATCCAGGGAATTAGGTATGAAGCCTTTGCTCTTCAGGAAGTATTTGAGTGTGTCATACCAGGCCCTAGGGGCTTGTTTGAGGCCATACAGTGCCTTGTTGAGCTTGTATACCATGTCAGGATGTTTTGGATTTTCAAAGCCAGGTGGTTGTGCACCATACACTTCTTCTTCAATCTTGCCATTTAGAAAGGCGATTTTCACATCCATTTGATATAGAAGTATGTTATGATGATTTGCATAGGCCAGCAGTATGCGTATATCTTCAAGCCTTGCCACAGGAGCAAATGTTTCATCGAAGTCAATGCCCTCCACTTGAGTGTATCCTTGAGCAATGAGACAAGCTTTGTTTCTGACAACTTGACCATGCTCATCTTGCTTGTTGCGGTATATCCATTTGGTGCCTATTATGTTGTGCTTCCGTGGATCAGGACGCTTAACTAGTTCCCATACATTATTCAGCTCAAACTGTTGAAGCTCTTCTTGCATATCTTGAATCCATTCAGGTTCCATGAAGGCTTCTTCAACTTTCTTGGGTTCTGAAATTGACATGAATGCGAAGTGCCCACAGAAATTTGCTAGCTGAGTTGCCCTTGAACGAGTGAGTGGACCAGGTGCATTGATGCTTTCAATTATTCTGTCAATCTGCACTTCATTAGCAACACGAGGATGTACAGGGCAAAGACTTTGTTCTTGCTGATCTGCGTTGTTGTTGGGAGGAATGTCTTCAGGTTGAGCATTGTCTTCATGTTGATCAGGTGCTGAGATGATAAGTTCTTCTTCAGGATGAGCTTCAGAAGGTATAATCTCTCCAGTTCCCATAAGCTTGATTGATTCACTAGCTGGAACTTCATCTAGCACATTTGGCAGTTGCTCTCTTTGTGAACCATTTGTCTCATCGAACCACACATCCACTGTTTCAACAACTTTGTATTGAAAGAGATTGAAGACTCTGTATGAGTGCGAGTCCTTTCCATATCCAAGCATAAAGCCCTCATGTGCTTTAGGTGCAAATTTTGAAGTGTGATGTGGGTCCTTGATCCAGCACCTTGAGCCAAATACTCTAAAGTAACTGACATTTGGCTTCTTGCTAGTTAGGAGTTCATAAGATGTCTTGTTCAGAAGCTTGTGAAGATAAACACGATTGATTGTATGGCATGCAGTATCAATGGCTTCAGTCCAGAATTTTCTTGGAGTCTTGTATTCATCTAGCATCGTTCTGGCCATCTCAATGAGTGTTTTGTTCTTGCGTTCGACGACGCCATTCTGCTGTGGCGTGTACGGAGCTGAGAATTCATGTGTGATGCCCAAGGTATCAAGATATGTATCAATGCCAGTGTTCTGGAATTCAGTGCCATTGTCACTTCTGATGTGCTTTATCTTAGCGCCAAAATTGTTCATGGCTCGATTGGCGAAGCGTCTGAAGACATCCTGCACTTCAGTCTTGTAAAGGATTATGTGCACCCAAGTATATCTAGAGTAATCATCAACAATCACGAAGCCATAGAGGCAAGCAGTAGTAGTAAAAGTTGAGTAGTGAGTGGGACCGAAAAGATCCATGTGGAGCAGTTCGAAGGGTTGTGTTGTAGTCATGATTGTCTTCGAAGGATGTTTTGCCCTTGTCATCTTCCCTGCTTCACAGGCACCGCATAAGTGATCTTTCTTGAACTTGACGCCCTCGATGCCTATGACATGCTTCTTCTTCGCAAGGGTGTGGAGGTTCCTCATGCCAGCATGCCCAAGCCTCCGATGCCAAAGCCAGCATTCTGAAGCTTTTGCAAGAAGACATACTGCAAGTTGTGGTCCTGCTGAGAAATCTACCACGTACAAATCACCTTTCCGATACCCTTCAAACACTAGAGACTTGTCAGATTCCATTAGTACCAGGCAACGACATTTCCAAACATTACGATCATATTCAAATCGCAAAGCATTGAGACAGACATTAAGTTGAAGCCAAGGGATTCAACAAGCATGACTTTATCCATGTGTTGATCCTTTGAGATTGCAACTCTACCTAGACCCAATACCTTACTTTTACCAGTGTTAGCAAATGTGATGTGGCTTTTGTCGGATGGACGTAATGTTGAGTCCATAAGAAGGCTTCTTTTGCCAGTCATGTGATTTGTACACCCACTGTCAATAATCCATTCTGAAGACTTTGAAGTCGCTGGTGTCGTACCCTACAGTGCAGTTAGGGGGATAGGCTTCATGAAGAGAATTGTGAAGCATAAACATTTGACGAACCAGTGGGTTATGAAAACTTAGATCCAGATTAGGACTAATAGGAAGAGTAGCATGCGATTCAGGAATGAAGTACATAATGATGTCATTCGGGCATTTTATCTTGCGCCCTACAAGATTATTAAGGTCCCCAGCAATAGCGTCAGAAGATTTTGTTTTTCTGCTGGAGACCTTTCCCTGCAAAAGAGAGTTAAGCTTTCTTAACCACCCACATCTTCAAGGGTGGCTTAGAAGCAATAAGTCTAAGTGCAACATCTGAGAATTTTTGGCTTTGAAGCCTTAGCAAACATTCTAGCAGGTGGACAATAATACTCATAGGAATAAGCAGAATAATTTTTGGTCATATGGACATGATGATTCGAAGAACAGCTCTCATATTCATATGCCTGAGTATGGTTTCCCTGCAAAACATTTGCGTTAGTGTGACTCAGGTGAGTCCTCTGTTTGTATGAAGCCTTTGGACCATATGAAGCCTTTGGTCTGATGTTCGTCTTCTTCAAGTGAGGTGTCATGAAGACATTCACAGGAAGACTTTCCAGACACTTTTTCGGAACCCAGATCTTCTTCATAGGTGGTCCAATCCTGCAGTTAGTACCAATGTACCTGGCAAACACTTCACCATTCTGATTCTTAAACAGTTTATAGTTTGCATCAAAGGATTCATCAATGATAATGGGGTTAGCACAAGTGAAGCCAGATAAATTGGATGGATCTACTGAAAGTTCCTTTGAAGCAACCCATGTGGTTTTGGGGTACTGCTCAGGTTTCTAGTAAGATCCATCTGCATTTATTTTCCTCACAAACCCAACACCCTCTTTCCTAGGGTTTCGGTTCAGAATCTGCTTCTTGAGGATATCACATAATGTCTGATGTCCTTTAAGACTTTTGTACATCCCTGTTTCAAGCAATGTCTTCAACCTAGCATTCTCATCAGCAATAGCAGTGGTATCCTCAGCAGAGGGGTTAGTTACCACATCAACAGTTGAAGATATTGGAACAGCAGTAGCAGTGGAACATTCAGCAACAGAAGTAGCATTATCACGCTCAATGCATTTAAGACATGGTGGTTCAAATCCTTCCTGAGTGGGACTGATCTGTTCGGCGCGAAGTGACTCATTTTCCTTTTGAAGATCTTCATGAGCCGCTCTCAATTTCTCAAGTTCTTGCTTCCTTTGAAGATAGTCATAGGAAAGCTTTTCATGAGTTGTTGAGAGAGTATCAAGACGATCTTCAAGTTCCTGATACTTAACGTGAAGGTTTTTTATGTCTTCAATTAAGGATTCAGATCGAGTCATTTCAGCACCCAACAGATCATCGCTTCTGTCTAACAGTTTTTGAATATGTTCCATAGCTTTCTGTTGTTCAGTTGCAATTTTAGCAAGTGTTTTGTAGCTGGGTTTTGAATCACAGTCAGAGTCATCTTCACTAGAAGTTTGATAGCGAGTAGTGCGTGTGTTTACCTTGGCACCGCGTGCCATGAAGCAGTAGGTAGGAGTGGAGTCGTTCTTGTCATTTGCGTCGGTGTCGGTGATGCAGTCATTGTCTTCAATGTTGAAGATGGACTTGGCGACGTATGCTGTAGCCAGACTCGCAATGCCAGAATCAGACTCCTCCTCAGACTCCACCTCTGCCTCCTCAGATGCGGACTCCTCCTCTGAATCCATCTCCTTGCCAACAAACGCACGTGCCTTGCCAGATGAGCTCTTCTTGTGTGATGAAGACTTTGAAGAAGACTTGGAAGAAGACTTTGAGTATTTCTTCTTCTTCTTGTCGTCAGAATCATATTCCTTGCTTGATCGTGAAGATTTTCTGAAGCCTTTCTTCTTGGTGAATTTTTGGAACATCTTCACTAGCATTGCAAGTTCTCTTCCAATATCTTCAGGATCATCAGAACTGCAGTCAGATTCTTCTTCAGATGAGGAAACAGCTTTTGCCTTCAAGGCACGAGTTCGCCCATAATTTGGACCGTAGATATCTCTTTTCTCAGAAAGCTGAAACTCATGTGTGTTGAGCCTCTCAAGTATGTCAGACGGATTGAGTGTCTTGAAATCAGGACATTCTTGAATCATCAGGGCCAGGATGTCAAACGAACTATCAAGTGATCTCAGCAGCGTCTTGACGATTTCATGTTTGGTGACCTCAGTGGCGCCGAGGGCTTGAAGCTCATTTGTGATGTCAGTGAGCCGGTCAAAAGTGCTGGACATTCTCATTGTCATTTCGCTTGAAGCGGTTGAAGAGGTTGCGAAGAACACTGATCCTTTGATCTCTCTGGGTTGAGACGCCTTCATTGACCTTGGAGAGCCAGTCCCAGACTAGCTTGGATGTCTTCAAAGCACTCACACGGCCATACTGTCCTTTTGTCAGATGACCACAGATGATATTTTTGGCAGTAGAGTCCAGTTGAGTGAACTTCTTGACATCAGCAGCAGTGACACCTTCTCCAGCCTTGGGAACGCCGTTCTCGACAACATACCATAGGTCGACGTCAATGGCTTCAAGATGCATGCGCATCTTATTCTTCCAGTAGGGATATTCAGTTCAATCGAAGACGGGGCACGCAGCGGAGACTTTGATTATCCCTGCAGTCGACATAGCTAAAACTCCAGCTGGTTAAACTGAATCACACAGAACAAGGGAGCACCTTGCTCTGATACCAATTGAAAGTGCGTTATATCGACTAGAGGGGGGGTGAATAGGCGATTTTTATGAAAGTCTTCAAAACGTGAGAGTTATGAAGACAAACAGCGAAGATTATGCCTATTACTATGCAGCGGAAGTTAGATTACACTAGGCCAGCCATGGTCATGTATTCAATAGAGTGAAAGCACAATGACAAACAACTGCAGTGTAATAAGGATCAGGTAGGAAGAAGTTATGAAGCCAAACAGTTCATACATTCACGTTGTGAAGACAAAAGATAAAGCAAGCATGCAATGGCTTCACAATATGTAACAGTAAGAAAAGGAAGTGAAGATGAAACCGGTGACTCGTTGAAGACAATGATATGTTGGACCAGTTCCAGTTGCTGTGACAACTGTACGTCTGGTTGGAGCGGCTAGGTATTTAAACCTTAGGACACACAGTCCCGGACACCCAGTCCTGAACACACAGTTCAGGACACCAAGTCCTTACCGTATTCTCCTTGAGCTAAGGTCACTTAGTCCTCGCCCAATCACTATGGTAAGTCTTCAAGGTAGACTCCCAAACCTTCACAAACTTCGTTCACTGGCAATCCACAATGTCACTTGGATGCTCTGAACGCGACGTCTAACCGTCTGGAGGATTCACAGTCCTCAAGTGTAATAAGTCTTCAGATCACACAGACAAGAAGACCTAAGTGATGCCCAATTTGCTCTGGCTCTGGGTGGTTAGGGCTTTTCTCCTCACTAGGGATTTTCTCTCAAAGGCTTCGAGGTGGTTTGCTCTCAAACGACAAAAGTCATGCACTAAAATCTGAGCAGCCACCCGTTTATGTTTGTGGGGGTGGGCTATTTATAGCCACTTGGCAACCCGACCTGATTTGTCCAAAATGACCCTGGATCACTAAGGAACTGACACGTGTCTCAACGGTCAGATTTCAAACTCTCACGGCAACTTTACTTGGGCTACAAGCAAAGTTGACTTGTCCGGCTCTGGACAAGATTCGCTCTCATTGTCTTCGCTCGAAGACATAGGTTTTTGATTTAGGCATCACTTCAGTCATTCTGACTGGTTCTCCTGGACCCCACTTAACAGTACGGTGGTTCCTATGACTCAACACAAAATAAAAAGAACTACAAAAGATCTAAGTCTTCGAGCTCCATAGGCTTCATACCGTGTCTTCTTTTGTCATAGTCTTCAATGTGAATATCTTCATATACCACCTTTGTCTTCAATGTCTTCATACATTTTTAGGGGTCATCCCTGGTAGTGAAACCGAATCAATGAGGGACTTCTACCTGTGTTTTCCTGCAATTCTCACAAACACATTAGTCCCTCAACTAGGTTTGTCGTCAATACTCCAAAACCAACTAGGGGTGGCACTAGATGCACTTACACTTACACGTACGCTTACGTGAGACCGGTTCCACCGACTAACATGCACTAGTTGCATAAGGTGGCTGGCGGGTGTCTGTCTCTCCCACTTTAGTTGGAGCGGATTCGATGAAAAGGGTCCTTATGAAGGGTAAATAGAAGTTGACAAATCACGTTGTGGCTTTCACGTAGGTAAGAAAACGTTCTTGCTAGAACCCTACTTCAGCCACGTAAAACTTGCAACAACAATTATAGGACGTCTAACTTGTTTTTGCAGCAAGTGCTTTGTGATATGATATGGCCAAAGTTGTGATGAATGATGAATGATCTATATGTGATGTATGAGATGTTCATGCTATTGTAATAGGAATCACGACTTGCATGTCGATGAGTATGACAACCGGCAGGAGCCATAGGAGTTGTCTATATTTTTTGTATGACCTGCGTGTCATTGAGAAACGCCATGTAAATCACTTTACTTTATTGCTAAACGCGTTAGCCATAGAAGTAGAAGTAATAGTTGGCGAGCAACTTCATGGAGACATGATGATGGAGATCATGATGATGGAGATCATGGTGTCATGCCGGTGACAAGATGATCATGGAGCCCCAAGATGGAGATCAAAGGAGCTATGTGATATTGGCCATATCATGTCACTATTATTATTTGATTGCATGTGATGTTTATCATGTTTTTGCATCTTGTTTACTTAGAACAACGGTAGTAAATAAGATGATCCCTCATAATAATTTCAAGAAAGTGTTTCCCCTAACTGTGCACCATTGCGACAGTTCGTTGTTTCGAAGCACCACGTGATGATCGGGTGTTAGATTCTAATGTTCACATACAACGGGTGTAAGACAGACTTACACATGCAAACACTTAGGTTGACTTGACGAGCCTAGCATGTACAGACATGGCCTCAGAACACAGAAGACCGAAAGGTCGAGCATGAGTCGTATAGAAGATACGATCAACATGAAGATGTTCATCGATGTTGACTAGTCCGTCTCACGTGATGATTGGACACGGCCTAGTTAACTCGGATCATGTTATACTTAGATTACAGGAGGGATGTCTATCTAAGTGGGAGTTCATTGAATAATTTGATTAGATGAACTTAATTATCATGAACTTAGTCTAAAATCTTTACAATATGTCTTGTAGATCAAATGACAACGTAGTCCTCAACTTCAACGCGTTCCTGGAGAAAACCAAGCTGAAAGACGATGGCAGCAACTACACGGACTGGGTCCGGAACCTGAGGATCATCCTCATAGCTGCCAAGAAATATTATGTCCTACAAGCACCGCTAGGTGACGCACCTATTATCCCTGCAGAACAAGATGTTATGAACGCTTGGCAGGCACGTACCGATGACTACTCCCTCATTCAGTGCGGCATGCTTTACAGCTTAGAGCCGGGGCTCCAAAAACATTTTGAGAGACACGGAGCATATGAGATGTTCGAAGAGCTGAAAATGGTTTTCCAAGCTCATGCCCGGGTCGAGAGATATCAAGTCTCCGACAAGTTCTTCAGCTGTAAGATGGAGGAAAACAGTTCTGTCAGTGAGCACATACTCACTATGTCTGGGTTACATAACCGCTTGACTCAGCTGGGAGTTAATCTCCCGGATGACGCGGTCATTGATAGAATCCTTCAGTCGCTTCCACCGAGCTACAAGAGCTTTGTGATGAACTTCAATATGCAGGGGATGGAAAAGACCATTCCTGAAGTATTTGCAATGCTGAAATCAGCAGAGGTAGAAGTCAAAAAGGAACATCAAGTGTTGATGGTGAATAAAACCACTAAGTTCAAGAAGGGCAAGGGTAAGAAAGCCTTCAAGAAGGACGGCACGGGAGTTGCCGCGCCCGGCAAGCAAGCTGCCAGGAAGAAGCCAAAGAATGGACCCAAGCCCGAGACTGAGTGCTTTTATTGCAAGGAAAGTGGTCACTGGAAGCGGAACTGCCCCAAATACTTAGCGGACAAGAAGGCCGGCAAAACGAAAGGTATATGTGATATACATGTAATTGATGTGTACCTTGCCAGTACTCGTAGTAGCTCCTGGGTATTTGATACCGGTGCAGTTGCTCACATTTGTAACTCAAAGCAGGAGCTGCGGAATAAGCGGAGACTGGCGAAGGACGAGGTGACGATGCGCGTCGGGAATGGTTCCAAGGTCGATGTGATCGCCGTCGGCACGCTACCTCTACATTTACCTACAGGATTAGTTTTGAACCTCAATAATTGTTATTTAGTGCCAGCTTTGAGCATGAACATTGTATCAGGATCTCGTTTAATTCGAGATGGCTACTCATTTAAATCCGAGAATAATGGTTGTTCTATTTATATGAGAGATATGTTTTATGGTCATGCTCCGATGGTGAATGGTTTATTTCTAATGAATCTCGAGCGTAATGCTACACATGTTCATAGTGTGAGTACCAAAATATGTAAGATTGATAATGATAGTCCCACATACTTGTGGCACTGCCGCCTTGGTCACATAGGTGTCAAACGCATGAAGAAGCTCCATGCTGATGGACTTTTAGAGTCTCTTGATTATGAATCATTTGACACGTGCGAACCATGCCTCATGGGTAAAATAACCAAGACTCCGTTCTCAGGAACAATGGAGCGAGCAACCAACTTATTAGAAATCATACATACTGATGTGTGCGGTCCAATGAGTGTTGAGGCTCGCGGTGGCTATTGTTATGTTCTCACCCTCACTGATGACTTGAGTAGATATGGGTATGTCTACTTAATGAAACACAAGTCTGAGACCTTTGAAAAGTTCAAGGAATTTCAGAGTGAGGTTGAGAATCAACGTGACAGGAAAATCAAGTTCCTACGATCAGATCGTGGAGGAGAATACTTGAGTCACGAGTTTGGCACACACTTAAGAAAATGTAGAATAGTTTCACAACTCACGCCGCCTGGAACACCTCAGCGTAATGGTGTGTCCGAACGTCGTAATCGCACTCTATTGGATATGGTGCGATCTATGATGTCTCTTGCCGATTTACCGTTATCTTTTTGGGGCTATGCTTTAGAGACTGCCGCATTCACTTTAAATAGGGCTCCGTCGAAACCCGTTGAGACGACACCGTATGAATTATGGTTTGGGAAGAAACCTAAGCTGTCGTTTCTAAAAGTTTGGGGATGCGATGCTTATGTCAAGAAACTTCAACCTAAAAAGCTCGAACCCAAGTCGGAAAAATGCGTCTTCATAGGATACCCTAAAGAAACTATTGGGTATACCTTCTACCTCAGATCCGAAGGCAAGATCTTTGTTGCCAAGAATGGATCCTTTCTAGAGAAAGAGTTTCTCTCGAAAGAAGTAAGTGGGAGGAAAGTAGAACTTGATGAAGTATTACCTCTTGAACCAGAAAAAGGCGCAACTCAAGAAAATGTTCCTGAGGTGCCTGCACCGACTAGAGAGGAAGTTAATGATGATGATCATGAAACTTCAGATCAAGTTGCTACTAAAATTCGAAGGTCCACAAGGACACGTTCCGCACCAGAGTGGTACGACAACCCTGTCTTGGAAATCATGTTGTTAGACAACGGTGAACCTTCGAACTATGAGGAAGCGATGGCGGGCCCGGATTCCGACAAGTGGCTAGAAGCCATGAAATCCGAGATAGGATCCATGTATGAAAACGAAGTATGGACTTTGACTGACTTGCCCGTTGAGCGGCGAGCCATAGAAAATAAATGGATCTTTAAGAAGAAGACAGACGCGGATGGTAATGTGACCATCTATAAAGCTCGGCTTGTCGCTAAGGGTTATCGACAAGTTCAAGGGGTTGACTACGATGAGACTTTCTCACCGGTAGCGAAGCTGAAGTCCGTCCGAATCATGTTAGCTATTGCCGCATTCTATGATTATGAAATATGGCAAATGGACGTCAAAACGACATTCCTTAATGGTTTCCTTAAGGAAGAATTGTATATGATGCAGCCGGAAGGTTTTGTCGATCCTAAGAATGCTGACAAGGTGTGCAAGCTCCAACGCTCGATTTATGGGCTGGTGCAAGCATCTCGGAGTTGGAACATTCGCTTTGATGAGATGATCAAAGCGTTTGGGTTTACACAGACTTATGGAGAAGCCTGTGTTTACAAGAAAGTGAGTGGGAGCTCTGTAGCATTTCTCATATGATATGTAGATGACATACTTTTGATGGGAAATGATATAGAACTCTTGGACAACATAAAGGCCTACTTGAATAAGAGTTTTTCAATGAAGGACCTTGGAGAAGCTGCTTATATATTAGGCATCAAGATCTACAGAGATAGATCAAGACGCCTCATAGGTCTTTCACAAAGCACATACCTTGATAAGATATTGAAGAAGTTCAATATGGATCAGTATAAGAAGGGGTTCTTGCCTGTGTTACAAGGTGTAAAATTGAGCTCAGCTCAATGTCCGACCACGGCATAAGATATAGAAGAGATGAGTGTCATCCCCTATGCCTCAGCCATAGCTTCTATTATGTATGCCATGCTGTGTACCAGACCTGATGTAAACCTTGCCGTAAGTTTGGTAGGAAGGTACCAAAGTAATCCCGGCAAGGAACACTGGACAGCGGTCAAGAATATCCTGAAGTACCTGAAAAGGACTAAGGAAATGTTTCTCGTTTATGGAGGTGACGAAGAGCTCGTTGTAAAAGGTTACGTCGACGCTAGCTTCGACACAGATCTGGATGACTCTAAGTCACAAACCGGATACGTGTATATTTTGAATGGTGGGGCAGTAAGCTGGTGCAGTTGCAAGCAGAGCGTCGTGGCGGGATCTACATGTGAAGCGGAGTACATGGCAGCCTCGGAGGCAGCACATGAAGCAATTTGGGTGAAGGAGTTCATCTCCGACCTAGGAGTCATACCCAATGCGTTGGGGCCGATCAAGCTCTTCTGTGACAACACTGGAGCTATTGCTCTTTCAAAGGAGCCCAGGTTTCACAAGAAGACAAGGCACATCAAGCGTCGCTTCAACTCCATTCGTGAAAATGTTCAAGATGGAGACATAGATATTTGTAAAGTGCACACGGACCTGAATGTAGCAGATCCGTTGACTAAACCTCTCCCTAGGGCAAAACATGATCAACACCAGAATTCCATGGGTGTTCGATTCATCACAATGTAACTAGATTATTGACTCTAGTGCAAGTGGGAGACTGTTGGAAATATGCCCTAGAGGCAATAATAAAAGCATTATTATTATATTTCCTTGTTCATGATAATTGTCTTTATTCATGCTATAATTGTGTTATCCGGAAATCGTAATACATGTGTGAATAATAGACACCAACATGTCCCTAGTAAGCCTCTAGTTGACTAGCTCGTTGATCAACAGATAGTCATGGTTTCCTGACTATGGACATTGGATGTCATTGATAACGAGATCACATCATTAGGAGAATGATGTGATGGACAAGACCCAATCCTAAACATAGCACAAGGTCGTATAGTTCGTTTGCTAGAGTTTTCCAATGTCAAGTATCTTTTCCTTAGACCATGAGATCGTGTAACTCCCGGATACCGTAGGAGTGCTTTGGGTGTGCCAAACGTCACAACGTAAATGGGTGACTATAAAGGTATACTACGGGTATCTCGGAAAGTGTCTGTTGGGTTGACATGGATCAAGACTGGGATTTGTCACTCCGTATGACAGAGAGGTATCACTGGGCCCACTCGGTAACGCATCATCATAATGAGCTCAAAGTGACCAAGTGTTTGGTCATGGGATCATGCATTACGGTACGAGTAAAGTGACTTGCCGGTAACGAGATTGAACGAGGTATTGGGATACCAACGATCGAATCTCGGGCAAGTAACATATCAATTGACGAAGGGAATTGTATACGGGGTTGCTTGAATCCTCGACATCATGGTTCATCCGATGAGATCATCGAGGAGCATGTGGGAGCCAACATGGGTATCCAGATCTCGTTGTTGGTTATTGACCGGAGAGCGATCTCGGTCATGTCTACATGTCTCCCGAACCCGTAGGGTCTACACACTTAAGGTTCGGTGACGCTAGGGTTGTAGGGATATGTATATGCAGTAACCCGAATGTTGTTTGGAGTCCCGGATGAGATCCCGGACGTCACGAGGAGTTCCGGAATGGTCCGGAGGTAAAGAATTATATATGGGAAGTCCCGTTTCGGCCATCGGGACAAGTTTCGGGGTCACCGGTATTGTGCCGGGACCACCGGAAGGGTCCCGGGGTCCACCGGGTGGGGCCACCTGTCCCGGGGGGCCACATGGGCTGTAGGGGGTGCGCCTTGGCCTACATGGGCCAAGGGCACCAGCCCCAAGAGGCCCATGCGCCTAGGGTTTCAAGGGGGGTAGAGTCCTAGGAGGGGAAGGCACCTCCTAGGTGCCTTGGGGAGGAGGGATTCCTCCCCTTGGACGCACCCCCCTAGGAGATTAGATCTCCTAGGGCCGGCGCCCCCCCTTGGCCCTCCTATATATAGTGGGGGGATGGAGGACTTCTTACCTTGATCTTTGGTGCCTCCCTCTCCCTCTCCAACACATCCTCCTCCTCCATAGTGCTTGGCGAAGCCCTGCCGGAGTACTGCAGCTCCACCACCACCACGCCGTCGTGCTGCTGCTGGAGCCATCTTCCTCAACCTCTCCTTCCCCCTTGCTGGATCAAGAAGAAGGATACGTTACGCTGACCGTACGTGTGTTTAACACGGAGGTGCCGTCCGTTCGGCGCTAGGATCTCCGGTGATTTGGATCACGTCGAGTACGCCTTCCTCATCCCCGTTCTTTGAACGCTTCCGCGCGTGATCTACAAAGGTATGTAGATGCAATCCGATCACTCGTTGCTAGATGAACTCCTAGATGGATCTTGGTGAAACCGTAGGAAAATTTTGTTTTCTGCAACGTTCCCCAACAAATTGCACCAGTATTGTCACAAAAGATTTTTATTGGACCCGATGCACTAGGTATGACACCTAGATCGGATATGAACTCCTTCATCTAGACTCCTTCATTTGTTGCTTCCAAAGAAGCTATGTATTCCACTTCGCATGTAGATCCCGTCACGACGCTTTGCTTAGAACTGCACCAACTGACAGCTCCACCATTCAATAAAAATATGTATCCAGTTTGTGACTTAGAGTCATCTGGATCAGTGTCAAATCTTGCATCGACATAACCGTTTACGATGAGCTCTTTGTCACCTCCATAAACGAGAAACATATCCTTAGTCCTTTTCAGGTATTTCAGGATGTTCTTGACCGTTGTCCAGTGATCCACTCCTGGATTACTCTAGTACCTCCCTGCTAAACTTATAGCAAGGCACACATCATGTCGGGTACACAGCATTGCATACATGATAGAACCTATGGCCGAAGCATAGGGAATGACTTTCATTTTCTCTCTATCTTCTGTAGTGGTCGGGCATTGAGGCTGACTTAATTTCACACATTGTGACGCAGGCAAGAACCCTTTCTTTGCTTGATCCATTTTGAACTTCTTCAAAACTTTATCAAGGTATGTGCTTTGTGAAAGTCCAATTAAGCGTCTTGATCTATCTCTATAGATCTTGATGCCCAATATATAAGCAACTTCACCGAGGTCTTTCATTGAAAAATTCGTATTCAAGTTTCATTTTATGCTATTCAAAAATTCAGTATCATTTCCGATCAACAATATGTCATCCACATATAATATCAGAAATGCTACGGAGCTCTCACTCACTTTCTTGTAAATACAAGCTTCTCCAAAAGTCTGTATAAAACCATATGCTTTGATCACACTATCAAAGCGTATATTCCAATTCTGAGATGCTTGCACCAGTCCATAAATGGATCGCTAGAGCTTACACACTTTGTTAGTACCTTTTGGCTCGACAAAACCTTCTGGTTGCATCATATACAACTCTTCTTTAAGATATCCATTAAGGAATGCAATTTTGACATTCATTTGCCAAATTTCATAATCATAAAATGCGACAATTGCTAACATGATTCAGACGGGCTTAAGCATCGCTACGGGTGAGAAGGTCTCATCGTAGTCAACTCCTTGAACTTGTCGAAAACCTTTCGTAACAAGTCAAGCTTTGTAGACAGTAACATTACCGCCAGTGTCAGTCTTCTTCTTGAAGATCCATTTATTCTCTATGGCTTGCCGATCATTGGTCAAGTCAACCAAAGAACACACTTTGTTCTCATACATGGATCCCATCTCAGATTTCATGGCCTCAAGCCATTTTGTGGAATTTGGGCTCATCATCGCTTCCTCATGGTTCATAGGTACGTCATGGTCAAGTAACATGACCTCCAGAACAGGATTACCGTACCACTCTGGTGCGGATCTTACTCTGGTTGACCTACGAGGTTCGGTAGTAACTTGATCAGAAGTGTCATGATCATCATCATTAGCTTCCTCATTAATTGGTAAAGGAATCACTGGAACTGACTTCTGTGATGAACTACTTTCCAATAAGGGAGCAAGTACAATTACCTCATCAAGTTCTACTTTCGTCCCAGTCACTTCTTTCGAGAGAAACTCCTTCTCTAGAAAGGATCCATTCTTAGCAAATTCAAACCGTGAGCAGGGCAATTACGTATCATTAATTTCATCCTCTCCCAAGCTTGTGCAACATGTTCATGATCAAGTTGCTTAAAATTCATAATATCGTTTCTAAGAGAGATGATCTTAGCGGGAGGAAAATACTTAGAGATA
This sequence comes from Triticum dicoccoides, assembly GCF_002162155.2. Lineage (NCBI taxonomy): Eukaryota > Viridiplantae > Streptophyta > Magnoliopsida > Poales > Poaceae > Triticum > Triticum dicoccoides. The sequence continues at coordinate 275,216,867 of NC_041388.1, forward strand.
AAAGCATCTTTGCACTTATTCCATGAATTAATACTATTTTTAGGCAAAGACGAAAACCAAGTTTTAGCATGATCTCTAAGGGAAAACGGGAATAGCTTCAATTTAACAATATCATTATCCACATCTTTTTTCTTTTGCATATCACACAAATCAACAAAGCTATTTAAATGGGTAGCGGCATCTTCACTAGGAAGGCCGGAAAACGGATCTTTCATGACAAGATTCAGCAAGGCAGCATTAATTTCACAAGATTCAACATCGATAAGAGGAGCAATCGAAGTGATAATAAAATCATTGTTGTTGGTATCGGTAAAGTCACACAATTTAGTATTGTCTTGAGCCATCGTCACAAGCAAGCAATCCAACACACAAGCAAACAAGAAGCAAGCAAAAAGAGACGAACTAGAAAAGAGAAGGGGAACGGAAAAAGAGGGCGAATAAAACAATAAGGGTGAAGTGGCGGAGAGGAAAACGAGAGGCAAATGGCAAATAATGTAATGCGAGGGATAAGAGTTTGTGATGGGTACTTGGTATGTCTTGACTTGTGCGTAGACTCCCCGGCAACGGCTCCAGAAATCCTTCTTGCTACCTCTTGAGCACTACGTTAGTGTAACATCCCAAATTGTCAATTTGGAATGTTATACAGTAGATCATCAATACATATCATATTTTATTTTACATTTTGGTTGATCCTAGAAATTCTACGCAACTCAATGACCCACAGAGAGAGTTGGGGATTTCGTTATTTTCATATTTGAGTCTTCTCAAATTTTGAGAATAGGATCATTTGATTTTATTTATTTTATCATCAATTATTTCTATTACAAAAATATGAGAGAGGGAATAAAATGACTTTTCCAAAATAAAGAAATATTGAGGATTTAATAATAAAATCAAATAAGATTTTATTTCGAAGTTTTTCGGTGTTTTATTTGAATTTAGGAAAAAGTGCGTTTTTCAAAATTGCATTTAGGGCCCAAATAAATGTTCACCTTGTGCGGCTTGATTTTAGAAGTCCGTGAAAATTTATTTCGGAATTTTTGGAGTCAGTTTAGTATTTCTTTTTATTTTTCTTCCGAGCGGAATAATTAAAAAAACGAACCGACTTCAGGCCGTACCCGAGCGGGACACCGCCTGCGGGCAGCCTTTAAATAGCGCCGCCCCGAGCCGCCCCAGCCCATCAGCCCTGCCTCGATCCGCGCGCGCCGCCGGAGCCGACGACGATCCCGCCGCCCGAGGTTCGTCGCGCCACGTTTTCCGTGCCAAAAAAAGAGAGAAAAAAAATTCGGCGTTCATCGTTTTTCTTTTTCTCGGATTAAATCCGCGATTTTTCTGATCGCGATTCCTGATCCGATTTTCGTTTTAGTTTAACTTTTCGCTCGTTTATCGGAATAAGGTGATTCAAGCGCCTAGGGATTCGTGCCCTAGATCTAGATTACTAGAACGAAGTTGTTTTCTTTCGCAGTTTGATTTGCGTTGCTTCGTTCGATTTGATTCTTTTTGCCAACCGGAGTTCTTAAGTTGAACCTTCTGGTTAGATCTCTTATTTGAGTTTTACCTGTGCATTAGATGAGTACTTATTGTATGCTTGTTTTTTTGTCTGTGATAGAATACCCGGAGTGCGCCGCCTGTTACTTCGAATCGTTAGGTTTCGCGGATCATCAGCAAGGCAAGTAACACTTTGATCATACCTTTTCTACTACCCAGTTTTATTGCATTAGATCAATCATCACACATTGCATGATTAGGATCTAATTAAACTGTGGGATGGGAAGTAGATGAGGTAGTACCTATTACCTGTTTATTATCAAACCTTTGGGAGTTACTTCTATGTTTGCTTATTATGCCATGCTATGCTAGTAGACGTGGATTGGGTGAGTGAAATCCATGACATATGTGAGATTGTTAATTAATGGTTTATCTAAGGTGGCAACTTAAACACACATCTGGGTGGATTGAGGCACCTGGGTATTCCAGGACTTGCCTGTTTTCTTTTGGACCGCCACCCAGGCTCAAAGGGATCATGAGACTATTCATACTAGAAACTTCCGTGTGCAGCCACAAGCTATTATGGGCTCTAGCATAGTTGACTAAGTCGTGCGAACTCTTACAGTGGTAGACTAGCAGATGTAGGGGATGTAGGTGGTACGGTCTACCCATCGTAAGGTGCTAGCGCTTCTGAAAGACTATGTCTCGGTCATCCGTCTTCTCAAACACCATGTAGTGCGAGAAACCAAACGGAGGCGATCGAGTCTTGTGGGGAAAAGTGCGCAAACCTCTACAGAGTGTAATAAACTAATCATGGTTAGCCGTGTCCCTGGTTATGGACATCTTGAGTATCTAGTACTTGGATTTTCATGTGAATCTCAATATGTTACTCTAAATTAATTTTGTTGGGTTATGTTTAATGATGATGCTTAATTGGGATTGAGAATGCTGTCAACCATTCTCAATGTTTAACAACCACCATGATAGTAATTAAATTTTATTCCTTTGAAGTAGGGAAAAAATGGCTTTACGCAAAACTGTAACCATAGAGCTTTCCACCAGCCAAATACGCATATAGTATAGCTGTTCCATTCCATTACTCTCTATGTGTTACATTGCCAGCATATTCCATGTGCTGACCCGTTTTCGGGCTGCAACGTTAATGTTGCAGACTTTTCAGACAACGATTAAGGAGTTTTTAGGTCGTGGTCCTATACTTAGTGATGCCGTTGGGGTTGATGGACTCACTTATCTTCCAAGCCTTCCGCTGTTATCGTTATTGGATGGCCTTAAGCCATACTTATTATAATAAGTTCTCTTTTGAGACACTCGATGTAATAAGTGTGTGATTGCTACTCTGTTATAAATCCTCCGAGTACTGTGTGGTGTCAGCATTACTGATCCAGGGATGACACCGGAGCACAGAGATCAGACTGTTTGAGGTCTGGTCGCTACAGAGATGGTATCAGAGCACACGCTGACTGTAGGACATGACCACTAAGCACAGACCTAGATCACTATTCACTCTCTTCTCTTCTGACCTCTCATCTTTTCTACTCTTTAGGATGGCGGATGCAAGGAACAAGTTCACGCAACCGGATGAAGATACACCCTTTGGACGACACTTGAAGGAAGTCACTAGATACCTGAATATAAGAGTACCAAGCTTCACGGGAACCTACAACGCCACTTTACCTGAAGAAGAGCGCTGGATGATTCAAGTTCAAGTTCCAGGAAGGACGTTCATGCCAGTCACTAAGCCCATAGAGTTTTCTTTTGATGCACCAACTTGGAGTCTAGGAAAGAGCATGGCAGCTCACATCGCCATGGGATGCATTGGAGAAGTCTACCGCAAGGATCTCAAGGATACTATCTACCAGATTTGTGGGCGCCAAGATGAACACTGGGAGATGATCAGCACCAGGAAGGATAGATCAATCGCAGCTTTTATCCAGGAGCTAAACCAGCAAATTCGACGACAGGAGAACCAGATGTGCGCCGAGATGATAGACCTGAAGAAGGCTAAGACTAAAATCAAGGAACTGGAGGAAGAACTCAAGGCTACACGTGAAGATTATGAAGAGGAAATTGAAGTATTGGTGGAGAAGAATGACGAACTAATCAAGAAGATTGGAATATTTATGGGAGACCCTACGCTAGTAGATGAAGACGAGGAACCTCAGGAAATTAGCCCGGAAGACTACATCACCATCGACGGCACCGACTCGGAAGCAGATAGTAGCGATGATGACTATGTTGATGAAGCTGGAGCAGATATCATGGAGTCAACGACCGTAGAATATTTCTAGTAGACCACCTCATCAGTAGTAGTAGTCCACCATGTAAATATAGTAGTCCGAGCACTTTTGCGATAGTTAGATCGATTGTATGCCTTTGTTTGATTGATTGAAGTGAATTGTTTGCTTTTGCCTCATGTGCATATGGGTAGTGTTTTCTCTTTAGACCCCCTCTATTCTTATATCTCATCTTTTCTAAACCCTCAGATGCCTCCGAGACGTGACCCCGGATTTGCCATTCCACCGGAGCTCACCCAGTTGATCCAGCAGCAAAACACATTGATGCAATTGCTAGTCCAGAATCAGAACCAGGGGAACAACAACAACAACCCACCACCACCACCCCCACGTGTTGGCCACTTAGCCCGTTTTCTTAGGCTGAATCCGCCGGTGTTTTCCAGTAGCACCGAGCCGATAGTAGCAGATGATTGGCTCCGCAAGACAGCTAGGGAGTTGACCACAGCAGGATGCACATATGCGGAGACGGTGAAGTTTGCCGCACATCAGCTAGAAGGACCCGCAGCATCATGATGGGAGAATTTCACAGCCACTTTCCCAGTTGACACTGTCACATGGGACCAGTTTCAGCAGGCTTTTCGTACTGCACATGTTTCAGCAGGAGCTATGGCCATGAAGAAGCGTGAGTTTCGCAACTTGCGCCAAGGAGGAAGGACAGTTGGCCAGTATGTGGAGGAATTTAGTAAGCTAGCACGCTATGCCCCAGATGATGTCGCTACGAATGCAGCTAAGCAGGAGAAGTTTCTAGAAGGACTGAATGATGAGTTGAGCATGCAGTTGATGGTAGCAACCTTCAACAACTACGAGGAGTTGGTAGATCGTGCTCTTATGATTGAAGGGAAGCACCAGCAAATTGAGAATCGCAAGAGGAAGTATGGACAAGGAAAGTACAATTCAAGAGCTCAGCAGAAGCCACGTTTTACCCCTAGACTGGGAGGACATTTTCAGCATACCCATGGAGGAGGTAGCTCGCACAATCACAATGGCACCAAGAATGGTAATGGCAACGGAGGAAGCAACGGCCAGAACCGCACCAACCCCTCAACCCCAGCCAAGAAGGACCTAAGCCAAGTCACTTGCTTTAAGTGTTCGAAGACCGGACATTATGCCAATGAATGTCCTGAAGGCCAAAATGGCAATGGAAGTTCTGGGAAGAAGCCGAACCCTTTCAACAGGGGACAGGTGAACCACGTTAGCGTGGAGGAGGTTGAAGCTCGGCCCGATGCAGTAATAGGTAAGTTTTTGGTTAAGTCATTTACTGCACTCGTTCTTTTTGATACTGGCGCATCGCATTCATACATCTCAAGGGGATTTGTGGATAAGTATGACCTACCAACCCAAGCCCTCAGGTCACCCATGTTAGTAACCTCGCCCGGAGCAGAGTATGTGGCTAGTCTATGGTGTGATCGGTTACCATTAAGGATTGGTAACTATGTTTTTCCCTCAGACCTAATAGTATTGGAATCTCAAGGATTGGATGTGATATTAGGCATGGATTGGTTATCAAAGTATGAAGGGAATATTGAGTGTGCTAGTAAGACAATTTTGCTTACCACCCCAGAAGGGAGAAGGATCAAGTATGTATCCCGGCATGTGCCAAAGAGGACTCAAGTAAATTGCCTAACAGGAGTTGTGCAGGAGGAAGTACCAGTGGTAAGGGATTTCCCTGAAGTATTTCCAGAGGAGTTGCCAGGCATGCCACCGGATAGAGATATTGAGTTTTTGATTGAGCTATTGCCAGGCACAGGGCCAATATCAAAGAGACCATATAGGATGCCAGCAAAGGATTTGATGGAAATTAAGAAGTAGATTAAAGAGTTACTGGATAAGGGATATATTCGCCCAAGTTCTTCGCCTTGGGGATCGCCAGTACTTCTAGTGGAGAAGAAGGATGGATCGTTAAGGATGGTTGTTGATTATCAAGGATTGAATGAAGTAACGATCAAGAACAAGTACCCGCTACCAATGATCAACGATCTGTTTGATCGATTGCAAGGAGCTAAGGTATTTTCCAAGATCGATCTGCGATCAGGATACCACCAGTTGAAGATTCAAGAACAGGATATTCTGAAGACAACTTTTACCACCAGGTATGGGCTGTATGAGTATACCGTTATGTCATTTGGTCTAACTAACGCACCTGCCTATTTTATGAACATGATGAACAAAGTGTTTATAGAGTTTTTGGATAAGTTCGTCGTAGTGTTCATTGATGATATCCTGGTTTACTCGAAGAATGAAGAGGAACATAAGGAGCATTTGCGTTTGGTACTTGGAAAGCTCAGAGAACATCAATTATATGCCAAGTTCAGCAAATGTGAGTTTTGGTTGAAGGAAGTAGGATTCCTCGGACACATTATATCAGGAGAAGGTATAGCAGTAGATCCCGCTAAAGTTGAAACCGTGACCAAGTGGGAAGCCCCAACAACAGTTGGAGAGATCCGGAGTTTTCTTGCACTCGCAGGATACTACCGGAGATTTATTGAGAATTTCTCAAAGATCGCAAAGCCTATGACTGAGTTGTTGAAGAAAGATACCAAGTTCATATGGACAGAGGAATGTGAGGCTAGTTTCCAGGAGTTGAAGAAACGTTTGGTTACCTCACCAGTGTTGATTTTGCCAGACCAGACCAAGGATTATGAGGTGTATTGCGACGCTTCACGTCGAGGACTTGGAGCAGTGCTTATGCAGGAAGGGAGAGTTGTTTCATATGCCTCAAGACAACTGAAGCCTCATGAGTTGAATTATGCTACGCATGATTTGGAGTTAGCAGCCGTAGTGCATGCTTTGAAAACATGGAGACATTTTCTCATTGGAAATCATTGTGAGGTGTACACGGATCATAAGAGTTTGAAGTACATTTTCACACAGAAGGAGTTAAATCTCAGACAAAGGAGATGGTTGGAGCTTATCAAGGATTATGATATGAAATTGCATTATCATCCTGGAAATGCTAATGTAGTAGCTGACGCATTAAGCCGTAAGAGCCATGTCAATACATTAATGACGGGAGAAATACCCAAGGAGTTAGCAGAAAATCTTCGTGAACTATGTTTGGAAATAGTTCCGAGGGGCTATGTAGCAGCATTGGAGATTCAGTCAACTTTGATTGGATAGAATCAGAGAAGCGCAGAAAGCTGACAAAGAGATTGCCGCTATAAAGGAGAAACTGAGCAAAGGAAAAGCTAAAGGATTTCGTGAGGATGAGCACGACACCCTATGGTTTGAAGACCGCGTTTACGTGCCCAATGACCTGGAGATCAGGAAGTTGATTTTGCAAGAGGCACACGACTCACCGTATTCAATTCACCCAGGAAATACCAAGATGTATTTGGATTTGAAGGATATTTTCTGGTGGACCGGAATGAAGAAGGATATAGCGGAGTATGTAGCAGTTTGTGATGTATGTCAGAGAGTAAAGGCAGAGCATCAGAAGCCAGTAGGATTGTTACAACCATTGCCGATACCCGAATGGAAGTGGGATAAGCTAGGCATGGATTTTATCACGGGATTACCCAGGACTCATTCAGGCTATGACTCGATTTGGGTTGTAGTTGATCGATTGACGAAGGTAGCTCATTTCATCCCAGTAAAGACCACTTACACCAGTGCTAAGTTGTCAAAGATATACATGACTAGGATCGTATGTCTGCATGGAGTTCCGAGGAGTATCGTATCAGATAGAGGAACCCAGTTTACCTCAAAGTTCTGGAAGCAGTTGCACGAAACTTTGGGTACCAGGCTAGAATTCAGTACAGCTTTTCATCCACAGATAGATGGACAGACCGAAAGAGTCAATCAGATTTTGGAGGATATGCTGAGAGCTTGTGCGCTAGATTATGGATCTAGTTGGGACGATAATTTGCCGTATGCAGAGTTCTCTTACAACAACAGTTACCAAACCAGTTTAAGGATGGCCCCTTTCGAAGCTTTGTACGGAAGGAGATGCAGGACACAGTTGTCGTGGGACGAAGTTGGAGACCGCCAGTTGTTTGGACCTGACTTGATTAAAGAGTCTGAACAGAAGGTGAAAGTGATTCGCGATAGGCTCAAGGTAGCCCAGTCCAGACAGAAGAGTTATGCGGATTCTAAACGCAAGGAGACAGTGTACAAAGTCGGAGATAGAGCTTATCTTCGAGTATCTCCACTTCGAGGAACAAAGCATTTTGGAGTTAAAGGGAAGTTAGCGCCACGATTTGTAGGACCATATCGAGTTTTGGAGCGTATGGGAGAAGTAGCCTACAAGTTGGAATTGCCCGAAGGATTGTCAGGAGTACATGATGTGTTCCACGTTTCTCAGTTAAAGAAATGTCACGCGGAGATGGCTGACATGCCGTTGAGAGACACAGTGCATTTGGAAACTATTCAGTTGGATAACGATTTGACCTACGAGGAGAAACTAGTCAAGATTCTCGAGTTTGCCAGCCGAGTTACTCGCAGCAAAGTTAGTAAGTTTTGCAAAGTTCAGTGGAGCCACCACACGGAGGATGAAGCCACCTGGGAACGAGAGGAAGATTTGCTCAAAGACCACCCTCACCTATTTTCTAGCCAACCCGAATCTCGAGGGCGAGATTCATCTTAAGGGGGGTAGGTTTGTAACATCCCAAATTTTCAATTTGGAATGTTATACATTAGATCATCAATGCATATCATATTTTATTTTGCATTTTGGTTGATCCTAGAAATTCTACGCAACTCAATGACCCACGGAGAGAGTTGGGGATTTCGTTATTTTCATATTTGAGTCTTCTCAAATTTTGAGAATAGGATCATTTGATTTTATTTACTTTATCATCAATTATTTCTATTACAAAAATATGAGAGAGGGAATAAAATGACTTTCCCAAAATAAAGAAATATTGAGGATTTAATAATAAAATCAAATAAGATTTTATTTTGGAGTTTTTCGGTGTTTTATTTGAATTTAGGAAAAAAGTGCGTTTTTCAAAATTGCATTTAGGGCCCAAATAAATGTTCACCTTGTGCGGCTTGATTTTAGAAGCCCGCGAAAATTTATTTCGGAATTTTTGGAGTCCGTTTAGTATTTATTTTTATTTTTCTTCCGAGCGGAATAATTAAAAAAACGAACGGACTTCGGGCCCTACCCGAGCGGGACACCGCCTGGGGGCAGCCTTTAAATAGCGCCGCCCCGAGCCGCCCCAGCCCATCAGCCCCACCTCGATCTGTGCGCGCCGCCGGAGCCGCCGCCGACAATCCCGCCGCCCGAGGTTCGTCGAGCCTCGTTTTCCATGCCGAAAAAAAGAGAGAAAAAAATCGGCGTTCATCATTTTTCTTTTTCTCGGATTAAATCCGCGATTTTTCTGATCGCGATTCCTGATCCGATTTTCATTTTAGTTTAACTTTTCGCTTGTTTATCGGAATCAGGTGATTCAAGCGCCTAGGGATTCGTCTCGAAACCCTCTATCCGGATAACCACTTAAACAAGTTTTTGTTACTGTTAAATTTGCCCTAGATCCAGATTACTAGAACGAAGTTGTTTTCTTTCACAGTTTGATTTGCGTTGCTTCGTTCGATTTGATTCTTTTTGCCAACCGGAGTTCTTAAGTTGAACCTTCTGGTTAGATCTCTTATTTGAGTTTGACCTGTGCATTAGATGAGTACTTATTGTATGCTTGTTTGTTTGTCTGCGATAGAATACCCGGAGTGCGCCGCCTATTACTTCGAATCATTAGGTTTCGCGGATCATCAGCAAGGCAAGTAAAACTTTGATCATACCTTTTCTACTACCCAGTTTTATTGCATTAGATCAATCCTCAGACATTGCATAATTAGGATCTAATTAAACTGTGGGATGGGAAGTAGATGAGGTAGTACCTATTACCTGTTTATTATCAAACCTTTGGGAGTTACTTCTACATTTGCTTATTATGCCATGCTATGCTAGTAGACGTGGATTGGGTGAGTGAAATCCATGACAGATGTGAGATTGTTAATTAATGGTTTATCTAAGGTGGTAACTTAAACACACATCTGGGTGGATTGAGGCACCTGGGTATTCCAGGACTTGCATGTTTTCTTTTGGACCGCCACCCAGGCTCAAAGGGATCATGAGACTATTCATACTAGAAACTTCCGTGTGCAGCCACAAGCTATTATGGGCTCTAGCATAGTTTACTAAGTCGTGCGAACTCTTACAGTGGTAGACTAGCAGATGTAGGGGATGTAGGTGGTACGGTCTACCCATCGTAAGGTGTTAGCGCTTCTGAAAGACTATGTCTCGGTCATCCGTCTTCTTAAACACCATGTAGTGCGAGAAACCAAACGGAGGCGATCGAGTCTTGTGGGGAAAAGTGCGCAAACCTCTACAGAGTGTAATAAACTAATCATGGTTAGCCGTGTCCCCGGTTATGGACATCTTGAGTATCTAGTACTTGGATTTTCATGTGAATCTCAACATGTTACTCTAAATTAATTTTGTTGGGTTATGTTTAATGATGATGCTTAATTGGGATTGAGAATGCTGTCAACCATTCTCAATGTTTAACAACCACCATGATAGTAATTAAATTTTATTCCTTTGAAGTAGGGAAAAATTGGCTTTATGCAAAACTGTAACCATAGAGCTTTCCACCAGCCAAATATGCATATAGTATAGCTGTTCCATTCCATTACTCTATGTGTTACATTGCCAACATATTCCATGTGCTGACCCATTTTCGGGCTGCAACGTTAATGTTACAGACTTTTCAGACGATGATTAAGGAGTTTTTAGGTCGTGGTCCTATACTCAGTGATGCCGTTGGAGTTGATGGACTCACTTATCTTCCAAGCCTTCCGCTGTTATCATTATTGGATGGCCTTAAGCCATACTTATTGTAATAAGTTCTCTTTTGAGACACTCGATGTAATAAGTGTGTGATTGCTACTCTGTTATAAATCCTCCGAGTACTGTGTGGTGTCAGCATTACTGATCCAGGGATGACACCGGAGCACAGAGATCAGACTGTTTGAGGTCTGGTCGCTACAGTTAGTTTTCCCTTGAAGAGGACATGGTGAAGTAGCGTAAGTATTTCCCTCAGTTTTTGAGAACCAAGCTATCAATCCGGTAGGAGACCACGCGCGAGTCCCTTGCACCTACACAAACAAATAAGAACCTCGCAACCAACGTGATAAAGGGGTTGTCAATCCTTTCACGGTAACTTACGAGAGTGAGATCTGATAGATATGATAATATAATATTTTTGGTATTTTTATAATATAGATAAAAAGTAAAGATTGCAAAAGAAATGGCAATAGAAATAGCTTGTTGATGGAAGATAGACCCGGGGGCCATAGGTTTCACTAGTGGCTTCTCTCAAGATAGCATAAGTATTACAGTGGGTGAAGAAATTACTGTCGAGCAATTGATAGAAAAGCGAATAATTATGAGAATGTCTAGGCATGATCATGTATATAGGCATCACGTCCGTGACAAGTAGACCGACTCCTGCCTGCATCTACTACTATTACTCCACACATCAGCCGCTATCCAGCATGCATGTAGAGTATTAAGTTCATAAGAACGGAGTAACGCCTTAAGCAATATGACATGATGTAGAGGGATAAACTCATGCAATATGATATAAACCCCATCTTTTTATCCTCGATGGCAACAATACAATACGTGTCATTTCCCTTTCTGTCACTGGGATCGAGCACTGCAAGATTGAACCCAAAGCTAAGCACTTCTCCTATTGCAAGAAAGATCAATCTAGTGGGCCAAACCAAACTGATAATTCGAAGAGACTTGCAAAGATAACAAATCATGCATAAAAGAATTCAGAAAAGATTCAAATATTGTTCATAGATAAACTTGATCATAAACCCACAATTCATCGGATCTCGACAAACACACCGCAAAAGAAGGTTACATCGAATAGATATCCAAGAGAATCGAGGAGAACTTTGTATTGAGATCCAAAGAGAGAGAAGAATCCATCTAGCTAATAACTATGGACCCGAAGGTCTGAAGTAAACTACTCACACATCACCGGAGAGGCCATGGAGTTGATGTAGAGGCCCTCCACTTTTTTACTAGTAGATCTTTCAGTGTGCCATTGAGAATAATTAACCATAATATTATCTAGGAGTTTAGTGGTTTCTCCTAAAGTGATTTCCATAAAAGTGCCCCTCGCGGCCGAATTTAAAAGGTTTCTAGAAGCAAAGTTCAATCCAGCATAAATTTTTTGTACAATCATCCACAAATTCAAACCGTGAGTAGGGCAATTACGTATCATAAATTTCAATCTCTCCCAAGCTTGTGCAACATGTTCATGATCAAGTTTCTTAAAATTCATAATATCATTTCTAAGAGAGATGATCTTAGCGGGAAGAAAATACTTAGAGATAAAAGCATCTTTGCACTTATTCCATGAATCAATACCATTTTTAGGCAAAGACGAAAACCAAGTTTTAGCACGATCTCTAAGGGAAAACGGGAATAGCTTCAATTTAACAATATCATTATTGAAAGAACATGCGGTGCCCCCATGTTTGGTTTTGGTAATTGATGACAATCTCTATGGACTAATGGTTGCTTTGAGTTATATTTGAAGGTTTTGTCCATAGGCTTTTCTTGGAGTACATGTGTTGGTTTCAAGGAGAGTTGGTGCCGACCAAGGTGCTATTCAAGGAATTATCCAAAGATGTGTCATGTGAGTGTTGAGCTTATTGCAAGCATGTCTTGAAGAATAAGATTGTGTGATCATTCATGTCTACCTTCAAGACATCATCCAAATGAAGAGAATTGGAAAGATTCAAGGTTGATCAAGATTAAGTCAAGAATGAATCAAGTTGATCAACACACAAAGCATACAAGATGTACTGAGGGATCAAGTGATCCCATGGTATGGTAAGCATTGTCAATTACGCTTTGTGTACTAACCCGTGGTCTTCGTGAGAGTTCTGTGTGGGGTTAGGTTGCCGTGTGCAAGTTCAAGTGATGCATCACGAAGAGATCAAGTGCTTGAAGCTTGCCATCCATTGTGGTGACAATGGACGTGTGAAGATGTGCGGAAGAGTTGCTCACCCATAGTGGAGTATGGGGGAGCAATCTACTAGTCTTCACCAAGCCAACGCAATCAAGAAAGGTGGTCCAACTTGAGGAAGTCAAGATCGTCATCATCTAGTTCAAGTGGACTATGTGCAAGACAAAGGTTTTCCCTTGATAGGTTTTCTATTTTACCGTCTCATAGTGGTAGTTGGGAGACCGGGTTATAGGATCGATCGCCGTACTATCAAGGGGGGATCTCTATGAGTAGCTTGATCGTATCGTTTGTAGAGGGCTCAAACCATTGCATCCTTGCATCATCTTTATTGGTTCTTGTTTGGTTCGCTTTGTGAGTCTTAGAGCTTATGGTCATCTTGATGACAAGCTCGAGTTCATTGAAAACGGAGTTCACATGCATCTTCTATGATGCATCTTCTATGATGTTTTCAATGTTGGAACTTTCGCTGTTTTGATGCTACTCGTCGTCTTGTATCCAACAAGCTTGAGTTTGCTCAATTCGGAGCTCGTATGAAGAAGTTATGGCAGTTCTGGTTTTCTCCCTGCGGTAGTACCGTGGTCGGCAGCGGTAGTACCGCTTATAGCATTAAGCGGTAGTACCGCTCTACTACCGCCTCGATTTTGGGTCCTGCTCTTTTCTTGTCGGGTTTAGCAGTAGTTGCATGGCAGTAAGGCACGGTAGTTCCGCCTTTAAGCGGTAGTACCGCTCTAGTCGAGCGGTAGTACCGCTATTGCATTACTGCCGCTGTACTCTGCTTTGCCCTGCCTCTTTTGGTCCTGTGTTCTGCTCCTCCAGCGGTAGTACCGCTGGGGTGAGCGGTAGTACCGCTTATATGCGGTACTACCACCCTAAGGTTCATGTTTTGTTGCTCCTTTTCCCTATTTCTTCCGCCCGAGCGGTAGTACCGCTCGTGTGCGGGCTGAGCACTTAACGGTTGGATTTTCCCTCCTATAAAAGGGGGTCTTCTTCCCCAATGAACCTTATCTCTTGAGCTCGTGTTCTTCCCCCATTGTTTACCTTCTTTGAGCTTGGTAACTCTCAATCCCTCCATTGATTCTTGCTAGTTTTTGAGGGAAAAGAGAGAGGAGATCTAGATCCACATTTCCACCAATCACTTTCTCCTCTTTGTGAGGGGCACCCCTTGGATCTAGATCTTGGAGTTCTTGGTGTTCTCTTTCTTGTTCTTCCTCTCATTTTCCTCCCTAGCATTAGTTGCTTCAGTGGGATTTGAGAGAGAAGGACTTGGGCACTCCGTGTGCCCTTGTCATTGCATTTGGTGCATCGGTTTGAGTTCTCCATGGTGATATGTGGAAGTTACAAGTTGAGAAGCTTATTACTCTTGGGTGCTTGGTATCCTTGAGCTTGTTCCTCTTGGGTGCTTGGGCGCCCTAGACGGTTGGTGGTGTTTGGAGCTCAATCATTGTGGTGTAAATCTCTGAGCAAGTGTCGGGGTCTCCGATTAGGTTGGGGAGATCGCCCCAAGCAATTTGACGGGTTCGGTGACCGCCCCCAAGGGTTGCCATTTGTACGGGTTCGGTGACCGCCCTCAAGGGTCCCTTAGTGGAATCACGACATCTTGCATTGTGCGAGGGCGTGAGGAGATTACGATGGCCCTAGTGGCTTCTTGGGGAGCATTGTGCCTCCACACCGCTCCAAACGTAGATTAGCATCCGCAAGGGTGTGAACTTCAGGATACATCATCGTCTCCGCGTGCCTCGGTTATCTCTTACTCGAGCCCTTCACTTATGCACTTTACTTTGTGATAGCCATATTGTTTCTTGTCATATATCTTGCTATCACATAGTTGCTTATCTTGCTTAGCATAAGTTGTTGGTGCATATAGGTGAGCCTAGTTGTTTTAGGTTTGGTGCTTGACAAATTAACCGCTAGGTTTATTCCGCATTTGTTCAAGCCTAAACCGTAATTATTTTAAAACGCCTATTCACCCCCCCCCCCTCTAGGCGACTTCCACGATCTTTCAATTATCCACATCTTTCTTCTTTTGCATATCACACAAATCAACAAAGCTATTTAAATGGGTAGCGGCATCTTCACTAGGAAGGCCGGAAAACAGATCTTTCATGACAAGATTCAGCAAGGCAACATTAATTTCACAAGATTCAGCATCGGTAAGAGGAGCAATCGGAGTGCTAATACAATCATTATTGTTGTTATTGGTAAAGTCACACAATTTAGTATTGTCTTGAGCCATCATGACAAGCAAGCAATCCAACACACAAGCAAACAAGAAGCAAGCAAAAAGAGACGAACTAGAAAAGAGAAGGGGAACGGAAAAGGAGGGTGAATAAAACGTCAAGGGTGAAGTGGGGGAGAGGAAAACGAGAGACAAATGGCAAATAATGTAATGCGAGGGATAAGAGTTTGTGATGGGTACTTGGTATGTCTTGACTTGTGCGTAGACTCCCCGGCAATGGCGCCATAAATCCTTCTTTCTACCTCTTGAGCACTGCGTTAGTTTTCCCCTGAAGAGGAAGGGTGATGCAGCAAAGTAGCGTAAGTATTTCCCTCAGTTTTTGAGAACCAAGGTATCAATCTAGTAGGAGACCACGTGCGAGTCCCTCGCACCTACACAAACAAATAAGAACTTCGCAACCAATGCGATAAAGGGGTTTTCAATCCCTTCACGGTTACTTACGAGAGTGAGATCTGATAGATATGATAAGATAATATTTTTGGTATTTTTATAATATAGATAAAAAGTAAAGATTGCAAAATAAAAGGTAATAGAAATAGCTTGTTGATGGAAGATTAATATGATGGAAGATAGACCTGGGGGCCATAGGTTTCACTAGTGGCTTCTCTTAAGATAGCATAAGTATTACGGTGGGTGAACAAATTACTGTTGAGCAATTGATAGAAAAGCGAATAATTATGAGAATATCTAGGCATGATCATGTATATAGGCATCACGTCCGTGACAAGTAGACCGACTCCTGCCTTCATCTACTACTATTACTCCACACATCGACCGCTATCCAGCATGAATCTAGAGTATTATGTTCATAAGAACGGAGTAACGCCTTAAGCAAGATGACATGATGTAGAGGGATAAACTCATGCAATATGATATAAACCCCATCTTTTTATCCTCGATGGCAACAATACAATACGTGTTGTTTCCCTTTATGTCACTGGGATTGAGCATCGAGAGATTGAACCCAAAGCTAAGCACTTCTCCTATTGCAAGAAAGATCAATCTAGTAGGCCAAACCAAACTGATAATTTGAAGAGACTTGCAAAGATAACCAATCATGCATAAAAGAATTCAGAGAGGATTCAAATATTAATCATAGATAAACTTGATCATAAACCCACAATTCATTGAATCTCGACAAACACACCGCAAAAGAAGATTACATCGAATAGATCTCCAAGAGAATAGAGGAGAACTTTGTATTGAGATCCAATGAGAGATAAGAAGCCATCTAGCTAATAACTATGGATCGGAAGGTTTGAAGTAAACTACTCACACATCACCGAAGAGGCCATGGAGTTGATGTAGAGGCCCTCCGTGATTGATGCCCCCTTCGGCGGAGCTCCGGGAAAGGCCCCAAGATGGGATCTCTTGGGTACAGAAGGTTGCGGCGGTGGAATTAGGTTTTCGTGGTTGAGGGAGTCCAGGATTAGGGGGTATCCGGACAGCCGGATTATATCCTTTGGAAGGACTGTTGGACTATGAAGATACAAGATTGAAGACTTCGTCCCGTGTCCTGATGGGACTCTACTTGGTGTGGAAGGAAAGCTAGGCAATACGGATATGTATATCTCTTCCTTTGTAACCGACCTTGTGTAACCCTAGCCCCCTCCGGTGTCTATATAAACCGGAGGATTTTAGTCCATAGGACAACATACAATCATACCATAGGCTAGCTTCTAGGGTTTAGCCTCTCTGATCTCGTGGTAGATCAACTCTTGTACTACTCATATTATCAAGAATAATCAAGCAGGACGTAGGGTTTTACCTCCATCAAGAGGGCCCGAACCTGGGTAAAACGTCGTGTCCCCTGCCTCCTGTTACCATCCGCCTTAGACGCACAGTTCGGGACCCCCTAGCCGAGATCTGCCGGTTTTGACACGACATTGGTGCTTTCATTGAGAGTTCCACTGTGTCGTCGGCATAAGGAAGGATGCCTCGTCTCGTTGTTAAAAACAACATTACCGCCGGGGGAGCCCTGGTTGTCTGCCAAACTCTCCGGCTTGGCAGTTTCATCATGACCGCCCGTGCGGCCGCTGCACCGATGATGACCTCTCGGGTCATCAAAAACAGCCTCCACGTCGGCTTGGAATTCGCCGAGCAGATGGATCCAATGGAACTCTCTTCCCTAAACGAGCTCTTGGATCGTATCGCCGCCTTGGGAGTCGCTACAGACTATGATCGGATTGGGCTTAAACCCGATCAAAGGGAGATTAATTCTCCACCGGTCACCCATCATATTGTGGTGGTGGGGGAACAATACGGCAATTCTTCCTCTATCTTGAGGACTAACTATGTCCGGATTCCTGAGCTCTCCGAGACGGATACCCGTTTACGGCAGGACATCACCGGGCAACACTCCGGAATCCGAGCTTCCAATATTGGAATCTCCTCGGCCCCTGGGTCTCAGATCGGGTAGGGCTTCGGACTCAAATCCACCCACCCACCCAGACATAAATGATCTTTCCCACATCAGGTAAGAGCCCCATGAAACAGTACATCATTATTGGGCCAGATTCCTCCTTGTGATGAACAAGGTTAAGGACTGTCGCGAGGAAGACGCAGTCTCATTTTTCTGCAATAATTACATGGACAAGGAAATCCTTAACGCCGTAAGTCATCGTGACATATCACGCTTTGCTGACTTGGCGTCCATAGTACGAAAGTACTGTGCGTTGGAAAGTGCCTGGAAAACCGAAACGAAATTTTGGGATTATCCGGCTCGGAATATACACCTAGTCCGAAGTAAAAGGGTGCACTATCATAAGACACCCGAGTTAGTTACAAAGAAACAAAAACCCTCTACAGGGCATAGAACCGTATTGGAGGGATGGCTTAACGGACCCTGCAAAATTCATAGTACAGCGGATACCATACCAACACATAGCCTTAGAGCATGTTGGATACTCCGGCAGGTGGCCAAAAGTGGTGAGGATCTTCTCATCCCAAATGCCACAGAGCACCATCCCGTGGATAACAATACGGTATTAATAGTCTTTGAAACCTTCGCATCAAATAATAGGCGCAAGCGAACACTCCGCAGCTTCTCCGAAATCTGCCACGTGGCACCAATGAATCCATGGAGTGACATGGCTATTACCTTTAATGCCAGTGACGAACCTAAATTCCAAACAGCCCGAGCACCAGCTGCACTGGTCCTCAATCCAATTGTGGACGGCTTTCAACTCACAAAAGTACTCATGGACGGCGGTAGTGGATTAAACCTCATATATGAGGAAACTCTTCAAAAAATGGAAATAGTCTGGAACCGCATTGAGCAAAGTAGCACAACCTTCAGAGGAATCATCCCCAGTCGGGAAGCATGCTGTGCTGGGAAAATCACACTATATGTGGTATTCGGCACGCCGGAGAACTATAGGTCCGAAGAAATTACATTCCAAGTGGCCTCGTTCAGTAGTGGATACCACGCCCTTTTAGGACGGGAGGCGTTCACGATCTTCCAAGCCATACCCCATTATGGGTACATGAAGCTAAAAATGTCGGGGCCCAACAGAATCATCACTCTCGCTAGTGATCGGACACAGCACTCCGCGTCGAAAACAAAACAGCCGCATTGGCCCTCGAGGCATTATCCGAAGCCCTTTCGGCCGAGGAATTAACTGCGCTATGCTCCATAGTGGACAGGGACGACGTGATACTTGACAAGAGATCCAAGTCCACCTCTTTTAAACCAGCGGATGAAATAGTCAAATTCCAAGTCCACCCAACGGACCCTACAAAAACAGCCTCCATCGGGGCACAGTTAACCCCCACCGTGGACGCCGCACTATGAGAGTTCTTGCGCAAGAATTGGGACATATTCGCCTGGCACCCCTAAGACATGCCAGGAATCCCACGCAGGCTGGCCGAGCACAGCCTCAATATCCTAAAGGGATTCAAGCCGGTCAAGCAAGCTCTTCGGCATTTTCTCTGAACCTAAGAGACATGCTATGGGAGAGGAACTAGCCAAGTTATTGGAGGCCGGATTCATTAGAGAAATAAAACACCCGGACTGGCTAGCAAACCTGGTGATGGTACCAAAGAAGGACAAATCATGGCGCCTATGTGTCGATTTCAAGGACCTCAACAAGGCTTGCCCAAAGGATCCCTTCCCCCTCCCCGCATTATTCAAATTATCGATGCTACCGCAGGACATGTGTCATTGTGTTTCCTCGACGCATACTCCGGCTACCACCAAATCAAGATGGCGGAGTCCGACCAAGCCGCAACAGCATTTATCACACCATACAGCCCCTTCTATTTCAACACAATGCCTTTTGGGCTCAAAAACGCCGGCGCAACATATCAGCGCATGATTCAGACATGTTTGGAGAAACAGATCGGCAAAACAGTAGAGGCATACGTAGATGATGTGGTCGTCAAAACCAAACACGTCAACTTTCCAATAGACGACTTGAGGCTCACATTCGACAACCTTCGAACATACGACATCAAGCTCAATCCGGAAAAATGTGTTTTCGGCGTACCAGCCGGAAAGCTCCTGGGCTTCATTGTCTCCAGTAGAGGAATTGAAGCTAATCCGGCCAAAATCTGAGCTTTGTCACAGTTGGCTACCCCAACAGACCTCAAACAAATCCAGAAATTAACTGGATGTGTGGCGGCTCTAAGCCGCTTTATCTCCCGCTTAGGAGAAAAGGCATTACCCCTTTATCGCCTCCTTCGGTGCACTGAACACTTTGAGTGGACGGACGCTGCCACAGCCGGATTGG
Source organism: Triticum dicoccoides (assembly GCF_002162155.2). Lineage (NCBI taxonomy): Eukaryota > Viridiplantae > Streptophyta > Magnoliopsida > Poales > Poaceae > Triticum > Triticum dicoccoides. The sequence continues at coordinate 275,236,623 of NC_041388.1, forward strand.
AAGAAATAAAAGCCATACTGGCAACCAATCCAATCCTGGCCACGCCAAACATTGGCGAACCAATGTTGTTATACATTGCGGCAACTCATCAGGTTGTAAGCGCAGTGCTCGTCGTCGAACGAGAAGCGGACGGACATAAATTCCCTCTTCAAAATCCGGTATATTATGTATCCACTATCCTCACTCCATGCAAATCACGGTACCCACATTATCAAAAGATAGCCTATGCGGTATTCATGGCATCCCGGAAGCTGCGGCACTACTTTCAACAGTGTCCGATTACAGTAGCCTCGGAAGTGCCACTTAATGATATTATAAACGACCGCGACGCCACGGGCCGGATTGCCAAATGGGCCATTGAGCTCCTCCCGTTCGACATAACATACAAACCACGGCGAGCCATTAAATCACAAGTATTGGCCGACTTTGTCGCCGAATGGACGAAAGCTGAACTCCCTAAAGAGTACGGCGCATACTCCAATTGGATCATGCACTTCGACGGCTCCAAAATGCTGGCTGGTCTGGGGGCTGGCATCGTCCTGACGTCCCCAATCGGAGATACAGTTCAATACGTACTGCATATACTGTATACAGACTCCAACAACGCAGCCGAATATGAAGCCTTGCTACATGGTCTTCGGATGGCAGTTTCCATGGACATTCAATGCCTGGAGGTGTGTGGGGATTCGAACCTCGCAATATCCCAAATAAATGGAGACTTTGATGCCAAGGATCCAAAGATGGAGGCCTATCGAAACACCGTCCTAAAGATGTCAGCTCGGTTCGAGGGGCTCGAATTTCACCATGTGGCTCGGGAAAACAATCAGGCGGCGGATATCCTCGCCCGCATCGGTGCAAAACGCGATGCGGTCCCCCCCCCCCACCAACATCTTTTTGGAGAGGCTGTTTATGCCATCCGTGGTATGGGAAGGGGACACCGGTAACAATAGTCAGGACCCGGCCAAAATGCCCGACACCGAACACTCTGACATAATCGGAGGCTCTGCCACCGAAACAACACCTTCAGCCCACGTCATAATGGTCGTCATTGCCCCGTGGACAGAACCATTATTGGCCTACCTAACTAGGCAGGAACTTCCCGAGGACCAAAATGAGGCACGCTGCATAGTGCGGCGATCTAAAGCCTACAGGGTCCACGAGGGAGAGCTGTATAGAAACATCACTACCGGAGTCCTTCAAAGGTGCATCTTCGAAGAGGAAGGGCGAAAGCTTTTGGCAGAAATTCATGCCAGACTCGGCGGCCACCACGCCGGAGCCCGGGCCCTTGTAAGCAAGGCCTTCCGTACAGGTTTTTATTGGCCGACGGCTCGGGTAGACGCACAGGACTTGGTCCAACCCTGCGTCGGTTGCCAGCTTTTTGCAAACCAAAGCCACATGCCACCCACCGCCCTCCAAACAATCCCCATTACCTGGCCATTCGCGGTCTAGGGGCTTGAAATGGTTGGATCCCTTAAAGGGGGAACCCATAAGAAAAAATACTTACTGGTCATGGTGGATAAATTCACCAAATGGATAGAAGCCAAACCTGTTAAAACAACCGAATCCGGACCGGTGATAGACTTCATATCCGGGGTTGTACACCGTTATGGCATCCCCCACAACATCATCAGTGACAACGGCACGAACTTCACGGCCGACGAGGTAAAACTCTGGTGCAGCAACATGGGCATCAAGCTCGATTATGCTTCCTTCTATCACCCACAAACCAACAGCCAAGTTGAGCGAGCAAATGGTCTTATCATGAGCGGCATTAAACCCATATTAGTGCGGTCCTTAAAGGAGTCTAACACGCACTGGGTAGAGGAGCTCGACTTCGTACTCTGGGGGCTGCGGACCACGCCGAATCGTACTACCGGATATACACCCTTCTTTATGGTGTACGGCGCAGAGGCAGTTCTGCCCTGCGACATAATTGATGACTCACCTCGAGTGCGCATTTACGAAGAAAGAGAAGCCGAGCTCGATCGGTAGGACAGTCTGGACACCCTGGAGGGGGAGCACGACGTGGCAAAAGCCCGTTCTGCATTCTATCAGCAATAGGCTCGCAGATACCAAAGCAGAGAAGTACGGGTCAAAACTTATAACGTTGGCGAGTTAGTTCTACGCCTGCCGGAGAAGAAAAAGACCAAGCTCGAGCCCAAATGGGAAGGTCCCTTCATCATTGACCAAGTTCTGACTGGTGGAGCGTACCGTCTGCGGGATGCATCGAATAATCGACTTGAGCCGAACCCATGGAACGCAGCCAAGCTCCGAAGATTCTACGCCTAGCGCCGGACTCTATGTTAGTCTCCTTCCTCTGTCCATTTTTTTGCATATACATTATCTGTCTTTTCTTTCTTTCTTTCTTTTATTCTTTCTCAAGGCCTTCAAGGGCCAACTTGTGCCTCGCTTGCACACTATAGACGCGCTAACCGCGCTCATTATACCTGGGGGCTTCTTACACAGAAGCTTAATTTTATTTCCGGGCTTTATGCCCCGCACATGTGTTATTCTTCCGCATGTACCTTTTCTTCGCCATTATATGCATCAATATGACTTAAATTTTGGCCAAGATGGGTTGCCTGGCTCTTGTATTTATGCCCTACGTTCCCGTTAATTCGGCTAGGGCATAAGGGGAGCACCTCTGCGATTGTTACTGTCGGGTCAGCCGGATGTGTACCTCAGACTGGGTGAAGCCGAAAGCTAGAGTTCTTAAGGGAATATTCGGTCGGCGAACAAAAGATGATTTTTATTTATTTTCCACATATGCCCCCAGATGTTTTTTCCTGCGTCTCCTCTCGCAGTTCGAACATGCACCTTAGGGCATGCGTACCCAGGGAAAGGAACCCCTAACGGAACTATTCTCCCTGGAAGATGTTTCTTACTACCCATGTAATATAACATAACTAGTTGGGTACTTGTCTGTTCAAGCACTAATGACCCCTACGCCTGGTTTCCACGCATACCCCGGTTCTTATATAACTGAGCCGGTATTCAGAAACACTCTGGACTATCGGGTCCTGAGGTTGAAGCGAAAAGGTCCGCCATGACAAATGATTTACAATCCGGCTAGAAGGCATTATACATGTCACTTTAATTACATAGTCATGTAGACTGACTAAATTCCTCTTCTATACCATCCAACAGGTTGTCTAGCCTACAATCCTGTTGGGAATACTTTGCGGCTAATTCTACTTGCCCATACACTAAGCTAATGGGGATCTCTTTCCCATCAGGCCCCACAGGTCTGACCTTGGCCATGTGGTTTGGGTCAGCTTTGGTATACCGCGTCTTCACCATGGCCCAGGCTTCCCGGGCACCTTGATGGAAGGCCGTTATCTTCCATAATCGGAAGCGCCGCCATGCTCCCTTGAGCTTCTCTGCAAGCCCTCCAATGCCTTCTGGCAGGGAGACGGATGGCCACAAGGCCTGGGCAGTACCTTGCATCACCTGCTGAACTTGTTCTTGCAGTTGTGAGAGCTCGGATAGAAGATCACCCGCAGACCCGGGCTTCTCCTCCGCGGGATGACCCGTCAGCATACCTGCAGACATAACTCTGTTAGCTGGCTTCTCCGCCGTCCCCTTTTTAAGGGTTCGTTCAAGCACTTACCGAAAATGCCGCGTCGAAGCCGCTTATTCTCCTTCTCGGAGTCCGCAAGCTGGGCTCGAACATCTTTCAGTTCCACGCTCAGCTTGGTATTGGCGTCTTGGAGATTGTTTTTTCCCGCCTGACCTTAGTCAGCACACATTCGCCAGCCTTTAGCTGCAGTACGGCATGCTGGTCCTCTGGATTCTCTCTGGATTCATTTGCAATATTTATTGTTACATCTGCAGCCACGCCGCACGCTATATGGTACCTATCATTCTTCGAAACAAATGTTACCAGCTAGGGACTTTTTAGGTTCCTTCAATGCGGCAATAGCGGCCCGAAGTTGGGTCTTGCATTCATCCAGCTCCTATCACAGTCAAGTATTCTTCTTTGTAAGAACCTGCACAATAGATGATCCTGAAATCAGTTCTGCTAACTGTTTCAAGTCTCAGGGGCTACTGATACATATAATCGTCAGATTTGCTTACCCGTACATCCCTTACATACTGGTCCGTGGCTCTGGCTAGACCACTTTGAGCAGCACGGAGGTACGCGTCTCCAGAATTGAAGGCATCAAATGCCACTGGTGAGAAGCAAGCGTCACGGAGTACGGCCCGGCGACGCCTATGATTCATGATGCTCTCCACTTCTGAATTTGTAGCGGATAGTCTATCCGCATCCTCTGTAGGGGGAGTATCCGGCGTCCGCCCCATGTCGGCTTCCGCCTCTATGTCCGGTCCTGGAGCCCGACTAGTGGAAGCATGATCGGCAGCCTCACCGGACATATTCCGGCGAGCGTTTTTTCTGTTAAAGAAACATGGACGTCATTACATTTTGAGAAATACTACAACCACGGAGCGGGGTTTTTGTCATACCTCTGCGTCGGCGTCTCCGTCCTAATCGCCTTCCTTTTTGGCCTACCCGGCCTCAGCGCCTCTTGTTGGCGAGTTGCTGCGGGTTCGGCACGGCGTCCCGAATGCCTTCCTTGTAAAACACCATATGTATATGGTAGGTGAAGTATCTAAAAGGGGATCCTAGTTTTCGGAGTTGGGATTTTGGTTTTTCTTATGAGCGACGCAGGGAGTAGTCTGGGATAGTCGGCCGTAATGGCCACCATGGCGTCATCATAGCTCAACTGATAGAACTGCCAGTCTATCAGCTCCATGAATATGTCCGGATCTTCTTCGAGTCCGGGACCGAGGGCCCGGTCGGGGTCCTCTGGTTGTGGGGATGGGCTGTTGACCTCCCTTATGGCTTTTCGCAGTTCCTGCCGTGAAATGGCAAGGTGAGTACCTGCAACAAAGAATGCGGGAGGAATGGGAGTAAGGAGATATAACTCACCCAGCTTGGAGGGTTGTACATGGAGAATCCATCCCGTGGTTTGATGCGGAGGCATTCCTCTTCCTCTCCCTTGAACAGCTCGGACAGGATTTTTGCTAAAGCAGCAGCGTTGCCCGGACCCTTGCGCCCGCAACGGGTGGCATCGTTCTCCCCGTTAAAACACCACAGGGGGTGCCCTCGATATTGAAGTGGCTGTACTCCCCGCATTATGCATATTGACATAACCTCGATTATTGTCAATCCTGATTGAGCCAGCGCTTTAATCCGGTTCATCAGGTAGAGGACTTCCCCATTGTCTTCCTCCTGGGGGCTCCGTGGGTGACAGCTTAGGCGTTTCTTCAGAGGAGCATTATTGAACTCAGGTAGACCCCGCCGAACATGGTCCGGAAGGGGGACGTCCTCCATATAAAACCATTCCGAAGGCCAGTCCTCAGATGTCTTCTTCGAAGTACCGGACAGGTATCCGGTTTCGGCGATGCGCCATATTTCGGCTCCGCCCACTTGATAAAGTGACCCCTCCTGTGTGCGGGGGACGAGGCAAAATGACCTTTTCCACAGCTCGAAATGAGCCTTGCAGCCCAGGAATAACTCGCAGAGGGCAACATAGCCGGCGATGTGTAATATGGAAGCAGGGGTGAAATTATGCAGTTGGAGGCCGTAAAACTCCAGGCGCCCGCGGAGGAACAGATGAATTGGAAATCCGAGTCCCCTTAATAAATAAGGAACAAGGCATACCTGCTCCGCCGTAGAGGGGCTGGGGAAGCTCTCCGCTTGCTCCCCGCCATTGTAGGTGGCAAGCTCGGCTCGGACGGGAACCATATACGCTGGAGGGAGAAATCCCTTAGTCTGCAGTTCGACTAATCGACTGTGTGGGACTGAACACCTATCCCAATCACCGGGCTTAGGGCTACGGGGGCGGGAGGAGGAGTTGCGGAGGTCGGCCCTGTTGGAGTGGATTTTTCCGAAGCGCGCTCCGATGGATTCTCGCTGGGGGAGGATGATATGGATTGGATCTAAGAATCCTCATCCCTTTAATAGACAATTTATTTATCTGGCTAGGGGGGCGAATGTAAAAACGCCCTGGCACCTCGTATTCATTCGATGCATGGAAGATAGCCCTTATTGGGCATAGAAGCCAAAAGGTCCAACATTTATGGGGCCGGACACTGCTTAACAAACGTTCGAAATTTGGAGAAGAACCCGCCTTGCAATGCTGAGGACAATACTGCGCGCCGGACTCATCGTCATTGAAGCCTGGTTCGGGGGCTACTGAGGGAGTCCTGTATTAGGGGGTATCCGGACAGCCGGATTATATCCTTTGGCCGTACTGTTGGACTATGAAGATACAAGATTGAAGACTTCGTCCCGTGTCCGGATGGGACTCTACTTGGCGTGGAAGGCAAGCTAGGCAATACGGATATGTATATCTCCTCCTTTGTAACTGACGTTGTGTAACCCTAGCCCCCTCCGGTGTCTATATAAACCGGAGGGTTTTAGTCCGTAGGACAACATACAATCATACCATAGGCTAGCTTCTAGGGTTTAGCCTCTCTGATCTCGTGGTAGATCAACTCTTGTACTACTCATATTATCAAGAATAATCAAGCAGGACATAGGGTTTTACCTCCATCAAGAGGGCCTGAACCTGGGTAAAACATCGTGTCCCATGCCTCATGTAACCATCCACCTTAGACGCATAGTTCGGGACCCCCTACCCAAGATCCGCCGGTTTTGACACCGATAGTGGTGCTCCTGGATGTTTTCGGGGTACATAGATATATATATATATATATGAGAAAGAAGTAGGTTGGTGGAGCAACGAGGGGCCCACGAGGGTGGAGGGCGCACCCAGGGAGGTAGGCGCGCCCCCTGCCTCATAGCCTCCTCGATTGTTTCTTGATGTCCACTCCAAGTCCCCTGGATCACGTTTGTTCCAAAAATCACATTCCCGAAGGTTTCATTCCGTTTGGACTCCGTTTGATATTCTCTTTCTGCGAAACACTGAAATAGGCAAAAAAATAGCAATTTGGGCTGGGCCTTCGGTTAATAGGTTAGTCCCAAAAATAATATAGAAGTGTATAAATAAGCCCATTAAACATCTAAAACAGAATCTATAATAGCATGGAACAATCAAAAAATATAGATACATTAGAGACGTATCACTTGCCTTCAGATCTGTGATAGAAGGTGTACCCAACAGTCTCCTTTGGGTATCCTATGAAGACCAAACTCATAGCTCAAATATTCACCTCCACAATCAGATCGTAGAAACTTAATTTTCTTGTTATGATGATTTTCCACTTCACTCTGAAATTCTTTGAACTTTTCAAATGTTTCAGACTTATGTTTCATCAAGTAGATATACCCATATCTTCTCAAATCATCTGTGAACGTAAGAAAATAATGATACCCGCCACGAGCATCAACACTCATCGGTCTGCATACATCAGTATATATTATTTCCAATAAGTCTGTTGCTCGTTCCATTGTTCCGGAGAACGGAGTCTTAGTCATCTTGCCCATGAGGCATGGTTCGCAAGCATCAAGTGATTCATAATCAAGTGATTCCAAAAGCCCATCAGGATGTTGTTTCTTCATGCGCTTTACATCAATATGACCTAAACGGAAGTGCCAAAAATAAGTTGCACTATCATTATTAAACTTATATATTTTGGCTTCAATACTATGAGTATGTGTATCAATACTATCAAAATCCTTCGGTGCACCAAGTAATCATCTGGAGAAGGGGCTCTCCGGATGGAAGTAGTTATGAGAACCTAGAGTCGGCGTTAGTAAAATATTTAACCTGAATAGAAGAGAGATTAGAGTCCCAGAGTAAAGACGAGGAATAAAAGATGCTAATACCACCCAATGGCGACGTGGGGCCATAAGACACACAGCCAATGTTAGCAAAAGTTTTTGTAGTGACTAGACTCAACTTCGGCCAAGGAGTTTGAAAGGGGGCTACCTACAGGCAGTCGGCTCTGATACCAACTTGTGACGCCGCCGATTCAATCGTACACTAATCATACACGCAAATGTGTACGATCAAGATCAGGGACTCACGGGAAGATATTGATATGTCTCCAATGTATCTATAATTTTTGATTGCTCCATGCTATATTATCTACTGTTTTGGACATTATTGGGCTTTATTATCCACTTTAATATTATTTTTGGGACTAACCTATTAACCGGAGGCCCATCCCAGAATTGTTGTTTTTTTGCCTGTTTTAGGGTTTCGAAGAAAAGGAATATCAAACGGAGTCCAAACGGAATGAAACCTTCTGGAATGTGAGTTTCTCAACGAACAAGACTTGGGAGACTTGGACCCTGCGTCAAGAAAGAAAAGAGGAGGCCACGAGGTAGGGGCGCGCCTGCCTACCCTAGGCGCGCCCTCCACCCTTGTGGGCCCCCTGTTGCTCCACCGACGTACTCCTTCCTCCTATATATATCCATGTACCCCAAACGATCAAGGATGGAGCCAAAAACCTAATTCCACCACCGCAACTTTCTGTATCCACAAGATCCCATCTTGGGGCCTGTTCCGGAGCTCCGCCGGAGGGGGCATCTATCACGGAGGGCTTCTACATCAACACCATAGCCCCTCCGATGAAGTGTGAGTAGTTTACTTCAGACCTACGGGTCCATAGCTAGTAGCTTGATGGCTTCTTCTCTCTTTTTGGATCTCAATACAATGTTCTCCCCCTCTCTTGTGGAGAACTATTTGATGTAATCTTCTTTTTGCGGTGTGTTTGTTGAGACCGATGAATTGTGGGTTTATGATCAAGTCTATCTATGAATAATATTTGAATCTTCTCTAAATTCTTTTATTATGATTGGTTATCTTTGCAAGTCTCTTCGAATTATCAGTTTGGTTTGGCCTACTAGATTGATCTTTCTTGCAATGGGAGAAGTGCTTAGCTTTGGGTTCAATCTTGCGGTGTCCTTTCCCGGTGACAGTAAGGGCAGCAAGGCACGTATTGTATTGTTGCCATCAAGGATAACAAGATGGGGTTTTCTTCATATTGCATGAGTCTATCCCTCTACATCATGGCATCTTGCTTAAGGCGTTACTCTGTTTTTAACTTAATACTCTAGATGGATGCTGGATAGCGGTCGATGAGTGGAGTAATAGTAGTAGATGCAGGCAGGAGTCGGTCTACTTGTCTCGGACGTGATGCCTATATACATGATCATACCTAGATATTCTCATAACAATGCTCAATTCTGTCAATTGCTCAACAGTAATTTGTTCACCCACCGTAGAATACTTATGCTCTTGAGAGAAGCCACAAGTGAAACTTATGCCCCCCGAGTCTATCTCTATCATATTAATCTCCTACTACTTAGTTATTTCCTTTGCTATTTACTTTGCCTTTATTTTACTTTGCATCTTTATCATAAAAATACCAAAAATACTATATTATCATATCTATCAGATCTCACTCTCGTAAGTGGCCTTATAGGGACTGACAACCCCTATTTGCGTTGGTTGCGAGGATTTATTTGTTTTGTGCAGGTCTGAGGGACTCGTGCGTAGCCTCCTACTGGATTGATACCTTGGTTCTCAAAAACTGAGGGAAATACTTACGCTACTTTGCTGCATCATCTCTTCCTCTTCGGGCAAAACCAACACAGTGCTCAAGAGGTAGCAAGAAGGATTTCTGGCGCCGTTGCCGGGGAAGTCTACGCAAAAGTCAACATACCAAGTACCCATCACACACCCTTATCTCCCGCATTACATTATTTGCAATTTGCCTCTCGTTTTCCTCTCCCCCACTTCACCCTTGCCATTTTATTCGCCCTCTCTCTCTCTCTATCCTCCCTCTCTTTCTCTATTTGCCTCTTTTTTCCCACTTGCTTTTTGTTTGCTTGTGTGTTAGTTTGCTTGCTTGTCACGATGGCTCAAGATAATACTAAATTGTGTGACTTCACCAATACCAACAACAATGATTTTATTAGCACTCCGATTGCTCCTCTTACCAACGCTGAATCTTGTGAAATTAATGCTGCTTTGCTGAATCTTGTCATGAAAAATCCGTTTTCCGGCCTTCCTAGTGAAGATCCCGCTACCCATCTTAATAGCTTCGTTGATTTGTGTGACATGCAAAAGAAGAAAGATGTGGATAATGATATTGTTAAATTGAAGATATTTCCTTTTTCACTTAGAGATCGTGCTAAAGCTTGGTTTTCGTCTTTGCCTAAAAATAGTATTGATTCATGGAATAAGTGCAAAGATGCTTTTATCTCTAAGTATTTTCCTCCCGCTAAGATCATCTCTCTTAGAAACGATATTATGAATTTTAAGCAACTTGATCATGAACATGTTGCACAATCTTGGGAGAGAATGAAATTAATGATACGTAATTGCCCTACTCATGGTTTAAATTTGTGGATGATTGTTCAGAATTTTTATGCCGGATTGAATTTTGCTTCTAGAAATCATTTAGATTCGGCCGCGGGAGGCACTTGTATGGAAATCAGTTTAGGAGAAGCTACTAAAATCCTAGATAATATCATGGTTAATTATTCTCAATGGCATACTAAAAGGTCTACTAATAAAAAGGTGCATGCGATAGAAGAAATTAATGTTTTGAGAGGAAAGATGGATGAACTTATGAAATTATTTTCTAATAAGAGTTTTTCTTCTGATCCTAATGATATGCCATTGTCTACTTTGATTGAGAATAATAATGAATCTATGGATGTGAATTTTGTTGGTAGGAACAATTTTGGTAATAACGCGAATAGAGGAAATTTTAATCCTAGGCCTTATCCTAGTAATCCTTCTAATAATTACGGTAATTCCTACAACAATTCTTATGGAAATTATAATAAGATGCCCTCTGATTTTGAGTCTAATATTAAAGAATTTATTACTTCACAAAAGAATTTAATGCTATGATTGAAGAAAAATTGCTTAAGATTGATGATTTGGCTAGGAACGTTGATGTTGATTCTTTGAAACTAGATCTATTCCACCTAAGCATGATATCAATGAGTCTCTCAAAGCCATGAGAATTTCCATTGATGAGTGCAAAGAAAGAACCGCTAGGATGCGTGCTAAGAAAGATGCCTTTATAAGAGCGTGTTCTTCTAGTTCCTATGAAAATAAAGATGAAGATCTAAAAGTTATTGATGTGTCCCCCTTTAAATCTTTGTTTTGCAATTGTAAGGACATATTTATCCCTAAGTGTTTTGGTGATTGATGACAACACATTTGCGGACTAATCGTGTGCCATGAGTATTCCAGACACTTCTTTGCTAGGCACAAGACGATTGGGTGCCCCTCGAAGACTGACGAAGACGGCGTCTTTTCTACGTTTCTTTTTGGTGGATTTGAGTCGTAGGAAAGCCGTACTATTAAGAGGGGGTCCGCGTTGGAAAGGTTTGGGTGGAATCATCACGTACATGTCTCCTTCTTATCCCCTCCTTCTTCCTTGGAGCTTCCTCCGTTTTCTTGCCTCCCTTGTCTGGCTGTCGTTGTTGGTTGCGGTAGTACTGCTCCTGGGTCAACGGTAGTACCGTAGGCATCCGCGGTAGTACCGCGCGGTGGCGCGGTAGTACCACAGGAGCCCATGGTAGTATCGCTCCCCTGGAGCCGCACTACCGCTGCCCACCAGGCTAGTGCCGCCCCCTTGCGGTAGTAGGAGCGGATGTAATTTTTTATATCCGCACCTACCGCGGTAGTACCGCTTTCGCCGTGCGGTAGTACCGCGCTATGCGGTCTGGAAGTAGTACCGCCCCTCGGCAGTACTACTGTGTCGGGTTTTTGCTACTTCTGTTTCTTTGCAGAAGAAGGCACGGAAGTTTCCCTTCTCCCCTGGCTGGGACTTTTGCCTCGCGGTAGTACCGCATGGGGGGCGCGGTAGTACTGCGCGTGCGGAAGTTCCGCCCCCAGCTTCTGTGCGTCTATTTATCGGTTCTGTGCTGGGGTTGCGGCAGTACCGTGGGTCGGTACGGTAGTACCGCACAGCCATGTGGTAGTACCGCTGGCCGCGGGCTGGTTGGTGGGTAACGGTTGGATCTTTTCCACACACTATATAAGGGTCCCCTTCTTCCCCGTTGACTCACCTCTTCCACCACTAAGCTCCATTATTGCTCCAAGCTCCATTTTCGCCCGATCTCACTCCCTAGCCAACCAAACTTGTTGATTTGCTCGGGAGTGGTTGAGAAGGCCCCAATCTACACTTCCACCAAGAGAGATTTGATTCCCCCGACTAATCCCTTGCGGATCTTGTTACTCTTGGGTGTTTCAGCATCCTAGACGGTTGAGGTCACCGCGAAGCCATAGTCCATTGTGGTGAAGCTTCATGGTGTCGTTGGGAGCCTCCAATTGAGTTGTGGAGATTGCCCCAACCTTGTTTGTAAAGGTTCGGTCACCGCCTCCAAGGGCACCAATAGTGGAATCACGGCATCTCACATTGTGTGAGGGCGTGAGGAGATTATGGTGGCCCTAGTGGCTTCTTGGGGAGCATTGTGCCTCCACACCGCTCCAACGGAGACGTACTTCCTCTCAAAGGGAAGGAACTTCGGCAACACATCCTCGTCTCCACCGTCTCCACTCTTGGTTATCTCGTGCCTTTACTTGTGGAAGCTTATTTGTTTCATATATCTTGCTTGCTTGTGTTCCTATCCGTATTGCATCATATAGGTTGCTCACCTAGTTGCATATCTAGACAACCTACTTTGATGCAAAGTTTAAATTGCTAAAGAAAAGCTAAAAATTGTTAGTTGCCTATTCACCCCCCCTCTAGTCAACCATATCGATCCTTTCAATTGGTATCAGAGCCTCATCTCTTTATTAAGGACTTTACCATCCAAAGAGTATGGTTGATACCGTAGACGGTGTGGAGGAACACTCCGGTGTGAATCCTATCTCGTCTACGGGCGATGGGGGAACCTCGGTCTCTCGTGAGGAGTTCAATGTGGCCTTGGAGACATTGAAAACCTCCATGACGACCGAATTTGAGAGCATGTTTACTAAATTTCTTGAGGGGCTTAAACTATCCACCGCACCGTTGAAAGTGGGTGATCCCGACAACAAGGTGACGGATGCTATCCCCGACAAGGGGGAAGCTAGTAGTGAAAAGGCTCCTTCTTCTAGTGGTAAGAATGGCACCGGAATCTTTGCCCATGTGGAACCACCACTTGTTTATGGTGGACCGATTCCTTCCACTCATTTGAATCATGCCGGTCCTCCTCCTAAGATTGTGAAAACTGAGGACTTTGATTCTTGGGTTTACCGCTTTAAACGTCATTTAAATCATGTGAACACTAACCTTTGGAGAATCATTCAAGAAGGTTTTTATCCGCATGATCCAAGCAACTTCACTCCTTGAGAAGCCGTGGATAATCAATTCAATGAGAATGCTCTCTTCATTATTCAAGATGCAATTCCACCCGAAGACCTACCTCATCTTCGTCCCTTCGCCTTGGCCAAAGATGCATGGCATTGTGTTATCTCTCTCTACTGGGGAAGCGCAAGCATTCAACGCTCCAATTATGAAGTGGTACAAGATGAGGCCGATGAGTTTGCAATGAAAGAAGATGAAGAACCTCGTGAGCTTTATCGGAGAGTGACCAAACTCGCGGTCTCACTATGAGATCACGGGAGCAAGGACACGGATGACAATTGGATCAAGCGCAAATTCCTCAAGGCAATGATGCCCTATCACAAGGCCATGTCCTCCATCATTCGTCAAAGACCGGACTTCCACACTTTGACCTCAAGCGGAAGTGTTGGATGAGTTTGTGGCCATGAACATTTTGGACAAGACTGTCACATCCCTAGCTTCTGGTGCTGCCTGGTGTGTGCATCATGTCTATATTTTCGAAACTTGAACTGAGGAATTTTGGAAGCCTCAAAAACTTAAATAAAAGAGGGGCAAAAACCCTAGAAATCTCATTCATTGCTCCAAAATGCTCTTCATAAATGTTTGATAATTTTTGGTAAGGGTTCTGGTCCCAACCAAAATATTGAACATTTTTAAGGAATTATTTTTGGGACTTTGGATTTAATTCATTAGCTATTTGAATTTGAATTATATTCATATAATTAGAATATAATTTCAAATACCCCTGAAATATTTTATAAGCTTTTGGAAAAGTCCATCTAGCAATATAAAATATTCAGAGGAGTTTTTGGCATTGTTTGAATTATTTTAAATTCAAAATAGTGGCAAAATAAATTAAATAAAACAAAACAGAAGAAAAAAAATAAAACAGAGCAGAAGACTTACCTGGCGCTTACCTGTCCAGCCCAGCCGGCCCAGCTCCTCCAGTGGCCCAGCCCAGCCCATCTACCTCGCCGCTCGTCGTCTTCCTCTGCCAGTAGGCAGAGGCGAGGCGTGGCGCGCGCCCGAGAGCCCCGGCCACCTCCTGCTTCGCGCTGGAGGCCGCCCTTCGTCCTAATCCACGCCACGGAGCGCCACGCAGCCCCTGGCTCTCTCTCGCGCTCCCCCTCGCTCCTCCCCCTCCTCTGCTCTCTCTCCCTCACACGCCCGAGCGGAACCCGTCGCCGCCGCTTGCTGCTGCCGCGGCCACCGCCTCCCCCTCGACCCCTCGCCGTGCCAGCGAGCTCCATCTCGACGTCCCCGACCTCCTCGACGGCCCACGAGGCCCTGGACACGCTGCAACGCCGCCACCGAGGCTTTTCCCCTCCTCGGCCGCCGGAGATCGACCTCGCCGCCCCGCTCAGCTCCGGCATTCCCCGAGCTCGTCGTCCGCACCGTTGCAACCGTCGTAAGCCTCTCCCTCGAACCCCCCCTCTCTCTTGTTCTGTTTTCACACCGTGGCTCCTAGTTCACCGACGACCGAAACCGCCGCCGCCATGGACGTTGAGCCACGCGCTCCCGAGCTTCGCTTACTCACCCAATGGCACAGATGTGCTCCTGGTGACCCCACGACGCCGTCCATGCCCTTGGTTGAGCTCCTTGTGCTCTGCCTCGCCGCGCCCGTGCAAACCCGAGCTCCGGCCGCCGCCAAACACGTCGCCGGCGCCTTTTCCGGCGACCCCGAACCCAACTACCTGCACCACTCGCCGCGGCCCACTCCCAGCTATCCATAGAGCCCATCGGCGCCCCGAACGGTGCCCTGTATGTGAAACCCGCACCTGCACCGCCGCGTTTAGCCTCGCCGGCGGCTAAACGCCAGCGAGTTGACCCCGCCGACCAGGGGGTTTGACCCTTTGACCTCGCCGGACTGACGTGTGGGCCCAGCCCCCCTGTTTAATTAGTACCAGGTTAAGTTAGTGTTAACTAACTTAGTTAAGTAGATAGGCCACTGACAGTGGGCCCCACCCCTGGTCAAACCCCAGTCAGCGCTGGGTTTGACCGGGATTAGCTCCTGTGTCACTGACGTGTGGCCCCCACACGTCAGGTTTGACCCGAGCCAGCCCAGTTGACCCTGCTGACGTCACAGTGACGTGGTGCTGACGCCATAATTCATTTCTGGATTTATATTATTCAGGAAATTCCAGAAAATACCACAAACTTCAAAAAATCATAGAAATTCAACCGTAACTCCAAATTAAATAAATTATATATGAAAAATTATCAGAAAAATTCAAGGAATCCATCTGTACCATTTTCATGCATGTTAGAACAACTTATAGCTGCTGTTTAGCACAAATCAATTAAATGGCATTTGAATAATCACATATGGAGTTTGAATTTGAATCTTGTATTCAAACCAACTTCATTTAATCTGTTGCTAGTTGCATTAGCCCAAAACACATTCATTTTGCCATGTCATGATCATGCATCATATTGTGCATTGCATTGATTGTGTTCCCTTCTGTGTTGCCGGTATTTGTCCCCTCCCGGTAGACGATGTTCCGACGTTGTGATCGTTGACACTGATGAAGACTCAATGTTATCTTCAGAAGTGCCAGGCAAGCAAAACCCCTTGTTCATTCCGATAAAATCCCACTCTCTCGCTCCTGCTCTCTTTTACTGCATTAGGACAACAACGACATATTTGATACTTGCTGCGGTAGCTGAACCCTTTATCCTTTGCATGACCTGTCATTGCCACAGTAAATAGATGAAACCCACTAGCATGAGTAGGAGTTGTTTGAGCCCTGATGTGCCTACTCATTCATGCTTGTTTGTCATGCCTGCTACTGCTTAGAGTTGAGTCAGGTCTGATTCATCGGGGATGAATCAGAGGCGTGTGAACATGTCCTACTATGGGTGAACTAAGTGTGTGAACACGATTTGGTAAAGGTAGCGGTGAGAGGCCATGTAGGAGTACATGGTGGGTTGTCTCATTGCAGCCGTCCTCAGGAACTGAGTTCTGTGTTTGTGATCCATGACCAGTTACTACCACACATTGGGTTCCGGTAACTCGACCCCTCTCGACTTATTAATCAACATGATCTCTGTCCAGGAGTTGCAACTAGTTTCTGGTGTTTGTAGGTAGTGTTAGTAGTCTACCAAGTGGCACCCGGTACAGGTGGGCTTGGGACAGACTAGGCACAGTGGCCCGGTGTACCAAGTGGCACCCGGTTGGTGGGCTTGGGAACCCTGCACACATCGTTTGGGGCCGTAAGCGACACCCCGGCCGGATCTCCTTGCGGATGGAACCCGAATAGGCGATAAACCTGGAGTAGAGACTTGTTCGGTTAGTCAGGTCGTGGCCGACTCCCTCGCCCGGCTTCCGCTTGAAGGTTGCCGAGGTACATGACGTGTACAGGGCGATAAGTGGCAAAAGCGTGTGTGAAGAAGTACACCCCTGCAGGGTTAACATCATCTATTCGAATAGCCGGATTCCTCGGATATGGAAACTTGGACCCCTTGCATAGTTCATAGACAAGTGAAAGTGGATACTCTAAAATACGCAAGATAAGCGTGAGTGCTATGGATGGCGTTCTCGTAGGGAGACGGGAGCGGATCCATAGTGGTGTATTGATATGGTGAATATGTGGACTCGTGTGCGCCACCTCAAAAGAGTTACTTGCAGTCGTAGTTCAGGATAGCCACCGAGTCAAAGCTGGCTTGCTGCAGTTAAACCCCACCATCCCCTTTGTTGATAATGATGCATATGTAGATAGTTCTGATGTAAGTCTTGCTGGGTACATTTGTACTCACGTTTGCCTATTTTATGTTTTTGCAGAGAGACTTCAGTCTCACTAGTAATTCCGCGTGGTCTTCGACGTTTAGCTTGTTACCTCAGCTACGATCTTGTGCCCTCGGCAGGATCTAGTAGATAGTCAGGCTTCTCAGCCTTTTTCATTTATAGTTGTCTGTACTCAGACATGTTAAGCTTCCGCATGTGCTTTGACTTGTATGCTCTGATTGTTGGGTCATGAGACTCATGTTTGTAATATCTCGCTCCTCGAAGCCTATTGAATAAACTACTTGAGTCGTAGAGTCATCTTGTGATGCCATGTTGTATTGCACATATCGAGCATATTGTGTGTATGTTTGAAATGCTTGGTATGTGTGGGATCTGACTATCTAGTTGTTTATCTTAATAGCCTCTCTTACCGGGAAATGTCTCCTAGTGTTTGCACCGAGCCATGGTAGCTTGCTACTGCTCCGGAACATTTAGGCTGGCCGGCATGTGTCCTTCTTTGTTCCTGTGTCTGTCCCTTCGGGGAAATGTCACGCGATGAATACCGGAGTCCTGTTAGCCCGCTACAGCCCGGTTCTCCGGAGTCCTGCTAGCCCAGTGCTACAGCCTGGATTCACTCGCTGATGACCGACACGTTCGATGCTGGGTCACGGATGCCTGTCCCTGTAAGTTAGTGCCACTTTGGGTTTACGACTAGCCATGTCAGCCCGGGCTCCTTATCATATGGATGCTAGCGACACTATCATATACGTGTGCCAAAAGGCGCAAACGGTCCCGGGCAAAGGTAAGACGACACCCGTGGGAATACCGTGCGTGAGGCTGCAAAGTGATATGAGGTGTTACATGCTAGATCGATGTGGCATTGAGTCGGGGTCCTGACAGCGTTGGTATCAGAGCTTGACTGCCTGTAGGATTACCAAGCCAAACTGGTCGGAGTTGAGTCTA
This sequence comes from Triticum dicoccoides, assembly GCF_002162155.2. NCBI lineage: Eukaryota > Viridiplantae > Streptophyta > Magnoliopsida > Poales > Poaceae > Triticum > Triticum dicoccoides. Next base: position 275,254,579 of record NC_041388.1, read on the forward strand.
GAAACTCTTTAGTTATATAAGGGAATTGATTGTGGGATGGAACGTAAGGTTCTTTTTACTTCTTATACCTTATGCCCTTCTGATCTGAGTCATCTTATCTTTCCTACGGGGATTAAGAACTAGGCTATCTCTTCTTTCTATCAGGATCACGTGTTACTAATCCGTAGACTTATAGATTGTTGGATTTAAGCTTGAGTTCAGTTTCTACTACTTCCGTACGTTAACTGTTGATCTCGAAACCTTGATATTGTGCTTCTGAGTGGTTATGCCACCATTTTTGTGAATGTCTCAAATCTTTTCTGAGCATTTACAGCCGTTATGCTGTCCGAGTCATCCCAGGTTTCTAAATAGTCGGATGCATTTGCAAATCCCTTCCTCCTGTTTCCGATGTGCCTTTGGTCAGATTAATCACACAAATCAGTGAGTTGAGGTACTTTATTGCCTTGACATATATGTTGGAGCTAGTATTATGACCCTAGGTGTCTTAGGGGATCATCTAGTAATTTAGCCATGATTTGTGTTCCCAGTGTGATGATTCTGGCCATCATTCTCGAAAGCATCCCGTGATGCTACTTAGTAGTAGGTATTCTATTCCTGGGTTCTTGAACCCGAGATTCACTCTACTTACTTCATGTTGATAGTAATTGCTAGCGCCTTTAGAATATTAGTAACCTTTGCGATAGTCCTCAAGGTCCGTGGTATATCCTTCTTCCAAATACCATGAACCACTTACGGCAAAAGTTTGTTGGATCAAAAGATCACAACAGGAGTGCTCTCGATGGGTTCTCCATTCATAATTGTGACTCTGCCAGTTCTACCTTTCCGCATGGATTGTCCGGAAGAAATATGCTGAACTCGTTCGACATGCTAATCTATGCATTCACAACTCAGAAAATCATATGTTCCTTTGAGTTGTCCCTCTTTAGTTGTTTTCTGGCCCTCGTCTATCAATTGATAGTCAGGAGTAATTGTGCATTCGTGTTATCAATGCTTATTACTCTTGTGGTCTGTCAAGCCATTCTGTCCTGAATGACTTGGAGAAACAAACTCCAGTACCTCATCCATATTTAGGATTGGGTCAAAGTAGTTGTGTTCCGCAGATCAAGTTACAATCCAGCTTCTGGTCTGCTCTACCCTGAAGTATTACCTTCTTTATGACAGGAATTTCATGAGAATTGCACCACCTTTTGTGAATTCTTGACATAGTGATACTTCTCGCCATCCTTTTTCATTCCTCGGTTCCGTGTTGTTGCAGCCGGAGTGCCGACAAGTGAATCATGGTGTGTGAAATCAATACTCCCAGCAACCTCGTTGCTTGGTAGCTAAAGGATAATAATTTCATTCTTAGCGTGTTGGGTTTTGAATCATCCTTCTAAGACTGATCGTGCTACCTAGTCCTTATTTTGGTGCACCCTTCGATTGATGAGTTAGGATCTTGTCAAGTCCTCACCCATTTGATCATATCGTCTTGCCCTCAAAAGCGAGATTGTTCTCGAGCTTAGTAACATATCGGTGGTTCGTGATTTCCGAAGATCTTCTCGGAAGTATTACCAGGTTGTCACCTGACCGCTATGTTGAGCTCGTGATCAAGTTGGTTTCTTGTGAACCACCTTCTCTCCAAGAATCGGTGTTAGATATCCCTGAGCTAGTTGGTTAAGCTAAACGACAACTTGGAGGGTTGGAAGATAAAAGCTTGCCTGACTTAGTTCGTTCCAAAGGGATATTCTTGTGTAGTGTGTGTTGAAGAAAGATGATATCTTCATCGATTGGTCCCTGTGATCAGTTGCTAGACCTATTGTCTTATCAATCCTTTGATTTGAGTGTGGGCTATCGTCAAATCAAGTCAGAACCAACGATGTTCGTAATGTTGTCTTACTCGTGGTTGATCCCTCGAGCATACACCATTATATCTTTTGGGTCTGACCAATGCTATCACCGTGTTCACACGATGGTGGAAGTCCAGTGATATGGAAATTCCGATGAGTTGTTGTTGAGTCCATTGACAACATCCTTATCTCCTCCATGATGTTGTTGAACATTAAGTTAGTGTTGGAAACTTTTGAAAGCATTTTCTTCATGCTAGCTCATGAAGTACTTGTTTGATGAAAGGAGTGACTTCCTTTGATTCACGTGCATTTTGATGTAAGTTGCCGTCGTGAATTCGAGAAAGTTTGTTTTTGCTCCTTTGGAATCATCCCAAGTCGGTCATGCACGTGCGAAGAATTCTGTGGTCTGTTAGACTGATCATCTTCATTCCATATGTATATCCTAGCACACCAAGCCACTGATTGACTCGTTCAAGGAAAAGAAGTCTATGCTTGGGATCTAATCCATGGACTTGCGTAAAGACTTTGATATCCTCGATGATGGCTCCCAACCAGAACTCGGTAGTGTTTTATTGTAAGACTACCATGTGGGCATGCTTGTCTGGAACAACGTGTTCACATGTTTGTAGCAGAACCAGCTCATGTTTTGGAGCTTGCTATCGTAGTTCATTTCCTGAGAATCTCGCAACGTCATCTCGTCGATTTGTGTTGCAAACTTTCATTTTTCTTCCTAGACTCGATGAGTCTGGAATATCCTGACACCAACCAGATCTGAGTCTCAGGCAGATATGATGGTTGGAATATTTCCCAAGAACTATAATATTGGTCCCTCGATAACCGGTAAAGTGGATGTCGTGGCCAACACACCCAGCCGGAAGACCTATTATTGTAGTATCTTGTTTGAGGAAGTTGGCCACCTCCCCATAAGGATTTCGTAGGATTTACCTCCATAACTGTTCCTTATGGATTCTATTGCTCCCGAAGTCCGACCTTTACTTGATGTTCTAGTTATCAAACCATATCTATGAATGGGTTACACTAGCACGTCAAGGAGAACATTAGAAGCGGAGTGCTAAATGTCTCTCGGTCGATCATCCAGATTTTGTTTCCTTGGCCTCGCTAGGGTGAAATCTGAGTTGATGTTATCTTCCTATGCATCTGCATCGTCCATCGTTGTTCATCATGGTGGTATGTTGTGTTGCCAGGATCCTTGACACGGATGTTGGTAAAACCTTGATGAATATGGAAATGCTCAAGTTCTTGAGAGCACGCACAAGCGCTAGGTGTTATCATCGGCACTAACCGAGTTTGCTCTCAGTTTCCTCGGCAATGCTATGACCTATTCAAACAGTGAATTCACTCTCTGTTGTTGGGTTCTTCCCCAGTTACCAGAATCATTCCCAGCATTTGCATTTTGTTCCTGGCTTGCACCGCCAATGTGCCATTCTACCATGGGTCTCTTCCATCTCCGGTGATAAGCAAATTCATCCATTACGTTGTCTTCAACAAGGTAATCCACATCATCCAAGTCCAAGTATGCCATTCTACCGACCCCGCCAATCGATTGCTGTGATTTGCCTTAGGCTGATATAGAGAGTCTCAATGATCTCTATATCAAAGGTAATTCTTTTTGCCACTTAAGATAATAATCTACGAATCACCCTTCTCCAGGATGTTTCGTCGTGGTATCATGGCAATTCAACTCCTCGCTACGTTGACAACCGATCGCCACATTCTTAAGTCTGGAATTGTTGTCTACCTAGTGAACCTCGTCACCTGCTCCACTCCATCCCTCTAGAGGTATGCTTCGTCTCTCAGCTCGAGAGATGTTGCTATGTCACATTCCGGGAGTTAATCCTGAGTTGTTCGACCTTCGAGAAGACCGATCCTTCCAGAGTTTTCCTTTCCTCTTCTTGTCATGATTAGCTGGAGTTCTCAGAGCAAGACGACAAGACAAAGATGGTGTTCAAATCAACGTTCATTTGAAGTGCAACCTGGATCGTGAAGATTGTACTAGTTTGCGTTTCCCCTTCATCCTACCCTACGCTTGAATCTCGAGACGAGATTCTTGTTTAGTGGGGGTGAGTTGTCACATCCCTAGCTTCTGGTGCTGCCTAGTGTGTGCATCATGTCTATATTTTCGAAACTTGAACTGAGGAATTTTGGAAGCCTCAAAAACTTAAATAAAAGAGGGGCAAAAACCCTAGAAATCTCATTCATTGATCCAAAATGCTCTTCTTAAATGTTTGATAATTTTTGGTAAGGGTTCTGGTCCCAACCAAAATATTGAACATTTTTAAGGAATTATTTTTGGGACTTTGGATTTAATTCATTAGCTATTTGAATTTGAATTATATTCATATAATTAGAATATAATTTCAAATACCCCTGAAATATTTTATAAGCTTTTGGAAAAGTCCATCTAGCAATATAAAATATTCAGAGGAGTTTTTGGCATTGTTTGAATTATTTTAAATTCAAAACAGTGGCAAAATAAATTAAATAAAACAAAACAGAAGAAAAAAAATAAAACAGAGCAGAAGACTTACCTGGCGCTTACCTGTCCAGCCCAGCCGGCCCAGCTCCTCCAGCGGCCCAGCCCAGCCCATCTACCTCGCCGCTCGTCGTCTTCCTCTGCCAGTAGGCAGAGGCGAGGCGTGGCGCGCGCCCGAGAGCCCCGGCCACCTCCTGCTTCGCGCTGGAGGCCGCCCTTCGTCCTAATCCACGCCACGGAGCGCCACGCAGCCCCTGGCTCTCTCTTGCGCTCCCCCTCGCTCCTCCCCCTCCTCTGCTCTCTCTCCCTCACACGCCCGAGCGGAACCCGTCGCCGCCGCTTGCTGCTGCCGCGGCCACCGCCTCCCCCTCGACCCCTCGCCGTGCCAGCGAGCTCCGTCTCGACGTCCCCGACCTCCTCGACGACCCACGAGGCCCCGGAAACGCTGCAACGCCGCCACCGAGGCTTTTCCCCTCCTCGGCCGCCGGAGATCGACCTCGCCGCCCCGCTCAGCTCCGGCCTTCCCCGAGCTCGTCGTCCGCACCGTTGCAACCGTCGTAAGCCTCTCCCTCGAACCCCCCCTCTCTCTTGTTCTGTTTTCACACCGTGGCTCCTAGTTCACCAACGACCGAAGCCGCCGCCGCCATGGACGTTGAGCCACGCGCTCCCGAGCTTCGCTTACTCGCCCAATGGCACAGATGTGCTCCTGGTGACCCCACGACGCCGTCCATGCCCTTGGTTGAGCTCCTTGTGCTCTGCCTCGCCGCGCCCGTGCAAACCCGAGCTCCGGCCGCCGCCAAACACGTCGCCGGCGCCTTTTCCGGCGACCCCGAACCCAACTACCTGCACCACTCGCCGCGGCCCACTCCCAGCTATCCATAGAGCCCATCGGCGCCCCGAACGGTGCCCTGTACGTGAAACCCGCACCTGCACCGCCGCGTTTAGCCTCGCCGGCGGCTAAACACCGGCGAGTTGACCCCGCCGACCAGGGGGTTTGACCCTTTGACCTCGCCGGACTGACGTGTGGGCCCAGCCCCCCTGTTTAATTAGTACCAGGTTAAGTTAGTGTTAACTAACTTAGTTAAGTAGATAGGCCACTAACAGTGGGCCCCACCCCTGGTCAAACCCCAGTCAGCGCTGGGTTTGACCGGGATTAGCTCCTGTGTCACTGACGTGTGGCCCCCACACGTCAGGTTTGACCCGAGCCAGCCCAGTTGACCCTGCTGACATCACAGTGACGTGGTGCTGACGCCATAATTCATTTCTGGATTTATATTATTCAGGAAATTCCAGAAAATACCACAAACTTCAAAAAATCATAGAAATTCAACCGTAACTCCAAATTAAATAAATTATATATGAAAAATTATCAGAAAAATTCAAGGAATCCATCTATACCATTTTCATGCATGTTAGAACAACTTATAGCTGCTGTTTAGCACAAATCAATTAAATGGCATTTGAATAATCACATATGGAGTTTGAATTTGAATCTTGTATTCAAACCAACTTCATTTAATCTGTTGCTAGTTGCATTAGCCCAAAACACATTCATTTTGCCATGTCATGATCATGCATCATATTGTGCATTGCATTGATTGTGTTCCCTTCTGTGTTGCCGGTATTTGTCCCCTCCCGGTAGACGATGTTCCGACGTTGTGATCGTTGACACTGATGAAGACTCAATGTTATCTTCAGAAGTGCCAGGCAAGCAAAACCCCCTTGTTCATTCCGATAAAATCCCACTCTCTCGCTCCTGCTCTCTTTTACTGCATTAGGACAACAACGACATATTTGATACTTGCTGCGGTAGCTGAACCCTTTATCCTTTGCATGACCTGTCATTGCCACAGTAAATAGATGAAACCCACTAGCATGAGTAGGAGTTGTTTGAGCCCTGATGTGCCTACTCATTCATGCTTGTTTGTCATGCCTGCTACTGCTTAGAGTTGAGTCAGGTCTGATTCATCGGGGATGAATCAGAGGCGTGTGAACATGTCCTACTATGGGTGAACTAAGTGTGTGAACACGATTTGGTAAAGGTAGCGGTGAGAGGCCATGTAGGAGTACATGGTGGGTTGTCTCATTGCAGCCGTCCTCAGGAACTGAGTTCTGTGTTTGTGATCCATGACCAGTTACTACCACACATTGGGTTCCGGTAACTCGACCCCTCTCGACTTATTAATCAACATGATCTCTGTCCAGGAGTTGCAACTAGTTTCTGGTGTTTGTAGGTAGTGTTAGTAGTCTACCAAGTGGCACCCGGTACAGGTGGGCTTGGGACAGACTAGGCACAGTGGCCCGGTGTACCAAGTGGCACCCGGTTGGTGGGCTTGGGAACCCTGCACACATCGTTTGGGGCCGTAAGCGACACCCCGGCCGGATCTCCTTGCGGATGGAACTCGAATAGGCGATAAACCTGGACTAGAGACTTGTTCGGTTAGTCAGGTCGTGGCCGACTCCCTCGCCCGGCTTCCGCTTGAAGGTTGCCGAGGTACATGACGTGTACAGGGCGATAAGTGGCGAAAGCGTGTGTGAAGAAGTACACCCCTGCAGGGTTAACATCATCTATTCGAATAGCTGGATTCCTCGGATATGGAAACTTGGACCCCTTGCATAGTTCATAGACAAGTGAAAGTGGATACTCTAAAATACGCAAGATAAGCGTGAGTGCTATGGATGGCGTTCTCGTAGGGATACGGGAGCGGATCCATAGTGGTGTATTGATATGGTGAATATGTGGACTCGTGTGCGCCACCTCAAAAGAGTTACTTGCAGTCGTAGTTCAGGATAGCCACCGAGTCAAAGCTGGCTTGCTGCAGTTAAACCCCACCATCCCCTTTGTTGATAATGATGCATATGTAGATAGTTCTGATGTAAGTCTTGTTGGGTACATTTGTACTCACGTTTGCCTATTTTATGTTTTTGCAGAGAGACTTCAGTCTCACTAGTAATTCCGCATGGTCTTCGACGTTTAGCTTGTTACCTCAGCTACGATCTTGTGCCCTCGGCAGGATCTGGTAGATAGTGAGGCTTCTCAGCCTTTTTCATTTATAGTTGTCTGTACTCAGACATGTTAAGCTTCCGCATGTGCTTTGACTTGTATGCTCTGATTGTTGGGTCATGAGACTCATGTTTGTAATATCTCGCTCCTCGGAGCCTATTGAATAAACTACTTGAGTCGTAGAGTCATCTTGTGATGCCATGTTGTATTGCACATATCGAGCATATTGTGTGTATGTTTGAAATGCTTGGTATGTGTGGGATCTGACTATCTAGTTGTTTATCTTTAGTAGCCTCTCTTACCGGGAAATGTCTCCTAGTGTTTCCACCGAGCCATGGTAGCTTGCTACTGCTCCGGAACATTTAGGCTGGCCGGCATGTGTCCTTCTTTGTTCCTGTGTATGTCCCTTCGGGGAAATGTCACGCGATGAATACCGGAGTCCTGTTAGCCCGCTACAGCCCGGTTCTCCGGAGTCCTGCTAGCCCAGTGCTACAGCCTGGATTCACTCGCTGATGACCGACACGTTCGATGCTGGGTCACGGATGCCTGTCCCTGTAAGTTAGTGCCACTTTGGGTTTACGACTAGCCATGTCAGCCCGGGCTCCTTATCATATGGATGCTAGCGACACTATCATATACGTGTGCCAAAAGGCGCAAACGGTCCCGGGCAAAGGTAAGACGACACCCGTGGGAATACCGTGCGTGAGGCCGCAAAGTGATATGAGGTGTTACATGCTAGATCGATGTGGCATTGAGTCGGGGTCCTGACAAAGACCGCCGACAATGCAGTGCTCCGTTCTCAATGGGCAAAGAAGCCCAACCTTGCATTGAAGGCCAAGCTCACCGTGGAAGAAGAAGAAGAAGAAGAAGAGGAAGAAGAGGAGAGCAACCCCAAAGATACGAAGTATGCATATCATGAACACATGGCACTTGCTTCAAGGCAATTTTGGAGCAAGAAAAACTCGAGGCCAAACTTTAGGAAAAGCAACTCGAGTGGCACAAGGGGCAAGCAACGTGTAAGGACTTGCTACAATTGCGGCAACGTGAGTCATTTCATTGTGGAATGCCCGTATGAGAAGAGGGAAGACAATGGTGGCAAGCTCATCCGAAAGGACAAGGCCAAGTCGTTCCCCAACAAGTACAACTTCACCAAGAAGACTCCTCCCAAGGCTTTGGTTGTGCAAGAAGAGTACAATGAGGATGATGACGATGATGAAGATGGTGAGTCGGTTGCCATGGCCTCCGTTGCCATTGCAACAACATCACGGGTGTCTCTCTTTGACTCACCCAATGAGAGCATCACCGCCAAGTGCCTCATGGCTAAAGCCACCAACAAGGTAACCTCCAACATCAAAACTACCATCATTAATCATCCTTCCCCGACGGATAGCATTAATGAACTTGAGGGAGCTAATGTGGAGGCTAACGAGTTTGAGGCCTTTATGGGCAAACTCAAGGGAAAATCCAAGAAGCACTTTGTTGCTCTCTTGGAACAACTTGGTGAAGCCAATGACATGATCGAGGCTCACGAAGACACCATCTCTAAGATGGAAGGGCATAGTCGTGACTATGCCGATGAGATTTCTGATCTTTCCAATGCTCTTGAGGAAGAGCGTGGTCTTCGTTTGGCTCTTGAGGAGTCACACAACGTTGATCATGCTAAGTTAAAGAAATATTATGATCATGTCCTCATTGTTTCTCGTGTGCTAAATTCCGAGAAGGCCAAACTCGGGGTTGATCTTGCTAGACTCAAAGAGGAGTTTGATATACTTGACAAGGCCCACAAGGCCTTGAAGGGTATTCACACTAGTCTCAAGGAGTCTCATGATCAACTCCAAGTGAAGCTAACTAAGGAGAAAGCAACTTTTCCTCATATGGTTCTAATTGATAATGCAAATGCTACTAACCCGTGTTGTGAGCATATACATCTTGTTGAGTAAAATGCTAAGTTGAAGGAGCAACTTGAGAGAGGTCTTGCGACTTGCATACAAGGCAAGAAGAACCTCAACGATCTCTTGATCAACCAAAAGGGAGGTGTGGCCAAGGAAGGGGTTGGGTACGTGCCCGACTCCAAGAACAAGAAGAAGAATGACAAGACCAAATGACCTCCTGCCCTCATGCAAACTTTTGTGAGGGAGGGAGAGAGTGCCCCGAGGAGAAGAAGAAGAACAATGTCAAGAAGGGCAATGTCACCCCTCTCAACAAAGCCGGCGATTTTAACCCTTCTTATGTGTTATGTCGTGCTAGTGATGGGCATGTTTATGCCAAATTTGTTGGTTCTCTTCATGAGTACATTAAATGGTCTATTTGGGTTCCTAAGACCCTTGTTACTAACATCACCCATTACAAAATGGGTACCTAAAACCAAGCATTGATCTCTTGTAGGTGTTTGCTTCCGGTGGTGGATCATGGTTGCTCGATAGCGGAGCTACAAATCATATGACCGGAAGCAAGGACTTGGTGGTGGACGTGCACAAAGTTCCATCTATGCCCACCAATGTCGAGTGGGGTGATGCCTCATCTTCTAAGGTATTGGGACTTGGCAAAGTGGTCATCTCTCATGATCTCACGATCAAGAAGGTCATGCTTGTTGAGTCCCTTGCATACAATTTACTTTTCGTTCGTCAACTTGCTATCATGGGCTTTGCCACTTTCTTTGATATCGATACCGTGGCCCTCTTGTGGAGCAAGACTCTTAAAGTAGCTTTTGTTGGGCATGTCGAGAATGGTCTCTATGTGATTAAATTTTCGGAGCGACCCACTAAGACCGCGACATGCCTAATGGCTAAAGTTGATGTGGGATGGCTTTGGCATCGCCGTTTAGCCCATGTCAATATGAGATCTTTGCAAAGTCTCCTCAAGGGGGGCCATGTCTGTGGACTAACGAATGTTAGTTTTGCTAAAGATCATGCTTGCAGTGCCTGTATCAAAGGAAAGCTACATGAGAAGGCTCACCCTCCCACGACTATCATTTATTCAAAGAGGCCTTTGGAGCTCCTTCACATGGATCTCTTTGGGTCTCCATCCTTCGATAGTCTTGGAGGTAGGAAGTATTGCTTGGTGATTGTGGATGACTACTCAAGGTACACGTGGGTGTATTTCTTCAAGAGGAAGAGCGAGACCCAACAAACCGTCATTGACTTTTCAAATGAAGCTCAACGTCAACACAATGCAAAGATCTTGACAATAAGAAGTGACAACGGCACCGAGTTCAAGAACTACACCTTGGATGAGTTTCTTAGTGATGAGGGAATCAAACATCAATATTCCGCACCCTACACCCCTCAACAAAACGGTGTTGCAGAGAGTAAGAACCGGACGTTGATGGATGCGGCAAGGACCATGATGACGGAGTTCAAGTCTCCGTACAACTTTTGGGCCGAAGCCATCAACACCGCATGTCATGCATCCAATCGGCTCTACCTCCGCAAGGGCTTGAACAAGACTCCATATGAGATACTCACCGGTAACAAGCCCAACCTCAAGTACTTTCGGGTATTCGGGTGTAAGTGTTTCATTATCAAGAAAGGTGTTCGGTTGTCTAAATTTGAGGCTAGAGCTTATGTGGGCATATTTGTTGGTTATGCTACAAACTCTCATGCTTACCGTGTCCTCAATAAATCCACGGGACTTATTGAGGAGACGTGTAATGTGGAGTTTGATGAGAATAACGGCTCCCAAGTGGAGCAAAGTGTCACTTGTGATGTAGGTGATGAAATTCCTCCTCAAGCCATAAGAAGAATGGGTGTTGGTTTTATCCTACCCACTGAGGAACCCCTTGTGGCCGAAGGAGAAGGACAATGCTCCACTCAAGTGGAGCCATCACCAACCCAAGGCCCACACGCTTCCAAAGAACAAAGTGAAGGCCCTCAACCTCATGAACAAGACCAAGGGCAAGATCATACTCAAGATGGTGTGGACACACCAAGTGATGCCCAAGGTCAAGTTCTCTCCCCCGAGCAAGTTCAAGATCAAGAACAAGTTCATGACGGCGCTCAAGATGATCAAGTAACCGCTCCTCAACTCACCACCGAGGAGGAATTAGAGCATCGTGCCGCCAAGGTTGCTTCCAAGCTCTCCACCAAGGATCATCTCATGACGAATGTGCTTGGAAGCTTAAGAAAGGGGGTAAGCACTCGTAGACAATTAGCAAATTATTGTGAGCATCACGCGTTTGTCTCTTGTGTGGAACCCCACAAGGTCTATGAGGCGCTAGAAGATCCGGATTGGCTCAATGCCATGCATGAAGAACTCAACAACTTCGAGCACAACAAAGTGTGGAGATTGGTGCCAAGACCAACCGGGAATCACAATGTCATAGGAACCAAGTGGATATTCAAGAACAAGCAATATGCCCATGGGATTATCATTTGAAACAAGGCTCGTCTGGTAGCACAAGGCTACTCCCAAGTCGAGGGTATCGACTACGGTGAAACCTTTGCTCCCGTTGCTTGTCTTGAATCCATTCGCATGTTGATTGCATATGCTTCTCATCACAACTTGAAGTTACAACAAATGGATGTGAAGAGTGCCTTTCTTAATGGTCCTATTAATGAATTGGTTTACGTCAAGCAACCCCCCGGGTTCGAGGATCCCTACTTTCCCGATCATGTGTATCAACTCGATAAGGCACTCTATGGGCTTAAACAAGCCCCACGTGCGTGGTATGACCACCTTACCGAGTTGTTACAAGACCGTGGTTTTGAAGTTGGGCTAATCGACCCCACTATTTTTACTAAGAAGGTCAAAGGGGAGTTGTTTGTGTGCCAATTATATGTTGATGATACTATCTTTGGTTCTCCTAACAAAGATTTCAATGAGGAATTTGCCGCTCTCATGACCTCAAAGTTCGAGATGTCCTCCATGGGAGAGTTGAAGTTCTTTCTAGGGTTCGAAGTGAAGCAAAGAAGAGAAGGAACCTTCATCAATCAATCCAAATACACTCAAGACATGCTCAAGAGATTCAAGCTAAGTGACGTCAAGCCGGCTTCCACTCCAATGCCCACCAAGTGCCAACTTGACTTAGATCCCAATGGTAAAGTGGTGGATCAAAAGGTATATCATTCCATGATTGGATCCTTGCTTTACCTTTGTGCATCTAGACCGGACATCATGTTGAGTGTGGGAATTTGTGCACGGTTTCAAGCCGCACCTAAGGAAAGTCACTATGTGGCGGTCAAATGAATCTTTCGATATTTGGCTCATACCCCAAACTTTGGCTTATGGTACCCAAGAGGATCAAACTTCAAGCTTGTAGGGTACTCGGATTCCGATTGGGCGGGAGACAAAGTGGATAGGAAGTCCACTTCCGGAGGGTGCCAATTCCTTGGTTGCTCTTTGGTAAGTTGGTCTTCCAAAAAGCAAAGTTGTGTGTCTCTCTCATCCACCGAAGCGGAGTATGTGGCGGCCGGTAGTTGTTGTGCACAACTCTTATGGATGAGGCAAACTTTAAAGGATTACGGTGTCACTTGTGACAAAGTGCCTCTTTGGTGTGACAATGAAAGTGCCATCAAGATCTCTCTCAACCCGGTGCAACACTTCAAGACGAAGCATATTGAGATCCGGTATCACTTCATCCGGGATCACATTAGGCGAGGAGAGATCGAGCTCAACTACGTCAACACTCATGATAACCTTGCAGATATCTTCACGAAGCCCTTGGATGAAGCAAGATTTCGCGAGTTAAGGCATGAGCTAAATATCATCGATTCGAGCAATGTTGCTTGAACCCTTGAACACCCCACCATACTCAACGTGTTGTCCTATTTAGATGTAGGTATGGACATAGGGGGAGTGATGTTCTCTCAATGAACTCTCCCTCCCCCCATTATGCATAAATCAATCAAGTCTTTCACATTAGCCATGTTTGATGGTACTTGTGCTTCAAAGACGAGTTTTGGTCATGGACCCAAGGATAATTCTTCACGGTGCCATACCAATTGACTCAAACATAGGTGGCTACGGCCACCGCCCTCTCTTTTGGAGAGGTGGTGCCTCGTGGTTGGTTCGTTTGTCGTGTGCCTTTCTGGTTTTGTGTGTTGCGTGGTCTTGTGGTGTCGTGTTGGCTTGGAGTGTTTTGTGCAAAGATCCAGTTTTTCATGTGCTCGAAACGTGCATCTTCTTGAGCTCATGGTACTACTGCATCTGGTCGCGGTACTACCGCTTTGGGAGGCACGGTACTACCGCGCCACAGCACGGTACTACCGCTCTGGTGCGATATTTCGGAAGTACCGCGCCGGGCGGTACTACCATGTCTGGGCACGGTACTACCGCGCCATCGAGGGCGCGTGGGGGTTATGACTCGGGCAGGGGAGTTCCAACTCCCCATACCCATTCGTTTGTCTCTCTCTCTCTCTCCACGTCTCTCTCTCTCAAGAACGGCGCCGGAGGCCCTCGCCGGATCTTCGTCTCCGGCCACTCTCCTCGGATTCCGACCAATGGGATCGTTCCCCACCACTTCCTCTTGCCATGGACCAAGGTTTTTCCCCAAATCCCTCTTTTTCTTGGTTGTTCTCTTGCTTCTAGGTTTTTGGGGAGAAACTTTTCGTTCTTGAGATTTTAGGCCAAATCTGTGCAAGAGTAGGATGTAGGAGAGTCGTGATGCGTAGGAAACATACTTGATATGCTGTATTGTGGTAGCTTTGTCCAACCATAGTACCGCCGTGGTTTCGCAGGCTTTTTCAGATTTGAAATTGTTCAGATCTGACGCGGTGCGGTACTATCGTGCCTAATGTGCGGTACTACCGCTCTTGTGGTACTACCACCCGTCAGGTGCGGTACTACCGTGCCAGCTACGGCGCTAAGGTCGTACTACCGCTCCTACACCCGGTACTACCGTGATATCGTACGGTACTACCGCGTCTAAGAGCTGTACTACTATCTTAGCTCCGTAGCACTTGGCAGTACTACCGTAGGGATCAAATCTCTCTCTAGGCATTTATCATGTGTGCTTTCTGCTTGTTTCACTTGCGTTGTTGTGGTCTTTGCATTAATCTCTCTTGGCTGTTGTGGGTGTTTTTGCGTTCTGTGTCTCAGGTGGTGGCTCTCGCCGTTCCAATCCCAGACGTGACACTGGCTCCAAGCGTCTGCGCAACCCCCAAGATGAAGCCCCAGAGGGCTCCAATGCCCCCAAGCGCAATGTCAAGACCACTGCCAACAAGCAAAAGGAACCTGCTAAGGGCATGGACGAAATTTCAATCACTGAGTATGTCGAGCGCCGGAAGATCAATCCCTATGTGAATCCTCAGGCTATCCTTAGAGGCACCGAGTTGTTCTGGACCAAGCAACAGGCTCTCATCTATCTGGATGTGATCAAGAACAAGCAGAATACCTTCGTGGATGTCAAGTGGATATACATGCATCACCTGCGGAAGGACAAGTTTTGTGACTATTTTGGAGAGGCTCTAGACTTGGTGGAGCAGTTTGCTATTGAGCCGGTGATCTCTTTTCACCTTGACTATGACCCTGAGCTCATCTGTCAGTTCTTTGCCTCAGTGTACTTTCATCCCGGGGATGAGCGGAGGATGACCTGGATGACCAATGGCCGTCAGTTGTCTGCTACATGGAAAGAGTTCATGGATCTGCTGCACATTCCTGATGACGGGCTTCACACCCCCGTTGGCGTTCGCCCCCATGCCAACTCTGAGTCTGCCAACAAGAACCTGCTTCAGCCCTTCCTTGTTGAGAAGGTACTCCCCAATGGCAAGTCATCTTGGGTGTTAAACTCCTTTCTAGATATCATGCATCGAATCTTCCACAACACTCTGTTCCCATGCATTGGCGACAAGGACAAGGTACATGCATATCTAGTGGACATGTTGCTCTTGTGTGCAGAGGCACGTTCTTCTCAGACTCAGCCACTTGATGTCTCACACATCATGTGGTGTGAGCTTCGGTTTGCAGTGTTCACTCGCAAGGTACCTATCTATGGACCGTACCTGTTTCTGCTTCTCTCCACCACTTGGGAGAAGAGGTACCCAGGTGATGAGTTCCTTGCTCCAGACTGGATTCGCCATGAGTCCATCAGCCTCCGCGTCAAGCCCAACTGGGCCAACACCACTACCCGTGCTGAGGCCTCTTCTGCTAAGAGGGCTGCTGGTGAGGGGGAGGCTGCTGCTGCTGAGAATGTTGCTGAGGACCGTGCTGCTAGGTCCACCACTTCTTCCTCTGAGCCGTCATGGGCCAAGAAGCTAAAGGACAAGATGAAGACTCTCTTCTGCATGCAGGCGAAGGGACGGTACAGGGCTCACGTGGCTGACAAGGAGAGTCGCTGCCGTAACAAGAAGGTTATGAGGCTCTTTGGAGAGGATGTGTCTGGCGGGTCTAAGGACGTCATCACACCTGAGGCTGCCTGGATGTCAAAGCAGGGATACAAGTGGACCAATTCAGAAGATGACCTCGAGGAGACTATCCCCGCCGCTGAGTCTGACGAGGAGCACGAGGAGCAGTGGGACGACTTCTCTACCTGAGCCACCCCGTGTGTGTAGGTGTCCTCTCTGCCTTTTTGGCATCTCGATGCCAAAGGGGGGGAGTGTAGGGATTTGCATTGTGTCGTGCTTGGTGTGTTTGTCTGCTTTGTCGTTTGGACCTCGTTTGCCTCGTTTGCTTTTGTTTGGTTTGTGCCTTCGAGACCTATCCTACATATGGTGTAAGACATATGCACTCTATCTATCTTAGTTAACTTATGTTTGTACTATCTTGTCTAGTGATAGATATGCCTTGTCTCTATAATATAGGGGGAGCTCTGTTCCTAGTATTCATGTGCCATGCAGTCCATAGCACTCATCTAGGTGGCACACATCTAGGGGGAGCCCGTCTATATTATAGAGAGGAGGGGTTTGCATTTACTTAATAGTATTTTCTTTGTGCAAATCCCGTTTTGTCATCAATCCACCAAAAAAGGGGAGATTGTAAGGACATATTTATCCCTAAGTGTTTTGGTGATTGATGACAATGCATTTGCGGACTAATCGTGTGCCATGAGTATTCCAGACACTTCTTTGCTAGGCACAAGACGATTGGGTGCCCCTCGAAGACTGACGAAGACGGCGTCTTTTCTACGTTTCTTTTTGGTGGATTTGAGTCGTAGGAAAGACGTACTATTAAGAGGGGGTCCGCGTTGGAAAGGTTTGGGTGGAATCATCACGTACACGTCTCCTTCTTATCCCCTCCTTCTTCCTTGGAGCTTCCTCCGTTTTCTTGCCTCCCTTGTCTCGCTGCCGTTGTTGGTTGCGGTAGTACTGCTCCTGGGTCAACGGTAGTATCGTAGGCATTCGCGGTAGTACCGCGCGGTGGCGCGGTAGTACCGCAGGTGCCCACGGTAGTACCGCTCCCCTGGAGCCGCACTACCGCTGCCCACCAGGCTAGTGCCGCCCCCTTGCGGTAGTAGGAGCGGATGTAATTTTTTACATCTGCACCTACCGCGGTAGTACCGCTTTCGCCGTGCGGTAGTACCGCGCTATGCGGTCAGGCAGTAGTACCGCCCCTCGGCAGTACTACTGCGTCGGGTTTTTGCTACTTCCATTTCTTTGCGGAAGTAGGCACGGAAGTTTCCCTTCTCCCCTGGCTGGGACTTCTGCCTCGCGGTAGTACCGCATGGGGGGCGCGGTAGTACCGCGCGTGCGCAAGTTCCGCCCCCAGCTTCTGTGCATCTGTTTATCGGTTCTGTGCTGGGGTTGCGGCAGTACCGTGGGTCGGTACGGTAGTGCCGCACAGCCGTGCGGTAGTACCGCTTGGTTGCAAGCAGTAGTACCGCGCGGCCTTGTGGTAGTACCGCTGGCCAGGCACGGTAGTACCGCTGGCCAGGCGCGGTAGTACCGCTGGCCGCGGGCTGGTTGGTGGGTAACGGTTGGATCTTTTCCACACACTATATAAGGGGTCCCCTTCTTCCCCGTTGACTCACCTCTTCCACCACTAAGCTCCATTATTGCTCCAAGCTCCATTTTCGCCCGATCTCACTCCCTAGCCAACCAAACTTGTTGATTTGCTCGGGAGTGGTTGAGAAGGCCCCGATCTACACTTCCACCAAGAGAGATTTGATTCCCCCCCACTAATCCCTTGTGGATCTTGTTACTCTTGGGTGTTTCAGCATCCTAGACAGTTGAGGTCACCGCGAAGCCATTGTCCATTGTGGTGAAGCTTCGTGGTGTCGTTGGGAGCCTCCAATTGAGTTGTGGAGATTGCCCTAACCTCGTTTGTAAAGGTTCGGTCGCCGCCTCCAAGGGCACCAATAGTGCAATCACGGCATCTCGCATTGTGTGAGGGCGTGAGGAGATTACGGTGGCCCTAGTGGCTTCTTGGGGAGCATTGTGCCTCCACACCGCTCCAACGGAGACGTACTTCCTCTTAAAGGGAAGGAACTTCGGCAACACAATCTCGTCTCCACCGTCTCCACTCTTGGTTATCTCATGCCTTTACTTGTGGAAGCTTATTTGTTTCATATATCTTGCTTGCTTGTGTTCCTATCTGTATTGCATCATATAGGTTGCTCACCTAGTTGCATATCTAGACAACCTACTTTGATGCAAAGTTTAAATTGCTAAAGAAAAGCTAAAAATTGTTAGTTCCCTATTCACCCCCCCCCCTCTAGTCAACCATATCGATCCTTTCAGCAATATGAATCTTGAATATGATGGGACTAAATATGATCCACCTTTACCTAGAAGGCGTTCCAAGAATTCGGATTTTTTTGATCTTGATGCTAAATATGATAAAAGTGGGATTGAAGAAATTAAAACCCTAGATGTTGCTAAACCCACTATTATGGATTTTAAGGAATTTAACTATGAAAATTGCTCTTTGATTGATTGTATTTCCTTGTTGCAATCCGTGCGAAATTCTCCTCGCGCTTATAGTCAAAATAAAGCGTTTACTAAATATATCGTTGATGCCTTGATGCAATCTTATGAAGAA
This sequence comes from Triticum dicoccoides, assembly GCF_002162155.2. Lineage (NCBI taxonomy): Eukaryota > Viridiplantae > Streptophyta > Magnoliopsida > Poales > Poaceae > Triticum > Triticum dicoccoides. The sequence continues at coordinate 275,272,814 of NC_041388.1, forward strand.
AAACTTGAATTGGAAGTTTCTATCCCTAGAAAACTTTATGATGAGTGGGAACTAACTATTAAAATTAAAGATCATGAATGCTATGCTTTATGTGATCTGGGTGCTAGTGTTTCCACGATTCCAAAGACTTTGTGTGATTTGTTAGGTTTCCGTGATTTTGATGATTGCTCTCTAAAGTTGCACCTTGCAGATTCCACTATTAAGAAACCTATGGGAAGAATTAATGATGTTCTTATTGTTGCAAATAGGAATTATGTGCCCATAGATTTTATTGTTCTTGACATAGATTGCAATCCTTCTTGCCCTATTATTCTTGGTTGACCTTTCCTTAGAACGGTTGGTGCGATTATTGATATGAAGGAAGGGAATATTAGATTTCAATTTCCATTAAAAATGGCATGGAACACTTTCCAAGAAATAAAATAAAATTACCTTATGAATCTATCATGAGAGCCACTTATGAATTGTGTACCAAAGATGGCAATACCTAGATCTATTCTTGCTTGTTATGCCTAGCTAGGGGCGTTAAACGATAGCGCTTGTTGGGAGGCAACCCAATTTTATTTTTATTCCGTGCTTTTTGCTCCTGTTTAGTAATAAATAATTTATCTAGACTCTGTTTTGGCTGTGTTTTTGTGTTTAATTAGTGTTTGTACCAAGTAGAACCGTTGGGAAGACTTGGGGAAAGTCTTGTTGAACTTGCTGTAAAAAACAGAAACTTTAGCTCTCACGAGAACTGCTTTCATTTTTCTTTGGAAAGTGCTATTTAGTTAATTCTTTTTGCAGATGATTAATAGATAAATTCCTCACGTCCGGCAATTTATTTTAGAATTTTTGGGGCTCCATATCTTGCGCTAGCTACAGATTACTACAGACTGTTCTGTTTTTGACTGATTATGTTTTTCATGTGTTGTTTGCTTATTTTGATGAATCTATGGCTAGTAAAATAGTTTATAAACCATAGATAAGTTGGAATATAGTAGTTATACCACCAATATAAATAAGGAATGAGTTCATTACAGTACCTTGAAGTGGTCTTTTATTTTCTTTCGCTAATAGAGCTCACGAGATTTTCTACTTTAAGTTTTGTGTTGCGAAGTTTTCAAGTTTTGGGTAAACATTTGATGGATTATGGAACAACGAGTGGCAAGAGCCTAAGCTTGGGTATGCCCATGGAACCCACAAGATAATCTAAGGACATCTAAAAGCCAAAGCTTGGGGATGCCCCGGAAGGCATCCCCTCTTTCGTCTACTTCTATCGGTAACTTTACTTGGAGCTATATTTTTTCGCCACATGATATGTGTTTTGCTTGGAGCGTCTTGTATGATTTGAGTCTTTGCTTGTTAGTTTACCACAGTCATCCTTGCTGTACACACCTTTTGAGAGAGCCATGCATGATTTGGAATTTGTTAGAATACTCTATGTGCTTCGCTTATATCTTTTGAGTTATATAATTTTGCTCTACTACTTCACTTATATCTTTTAGAGCACGGTGGTGGATTTGTTTTATAGAAACTATTGATCTCTCGTGCTTCACTTAGATTATTTTGAGAATCTTAATAGCATGGTAATTTGCTTAAATCCTAATATGCTAGGTATTCAAGATTTATAAATTTTTCTTATGAGTGATTTGAATACTAAGAGAAGTTTGATACTTGATGATTGTTTTGAGATATGGAGGTGATAATATCAAAGTCGTGCTAGTTGAGTAGTTGTGAAATTGAGAAATACTTGTGTTGAAGTTTGCAAGTCCCGTAGCAAGCACATATGGTAAACATTATGTGACAAATTTGAAACATGAGGTGTTATTTGATTGTCCTCCTTATGAGTGGCGGTCGGGGACGAGCGATGGTCTTTTCCTACCAATCTATCCCCCTAGGAGCATGCCCATAGTACCGAGGTTTTTGATGACTTGTAGATTTTTGCAATAAGTATGTGAGTTCTTTATGACTAATGTTGAGTCCATGGATTATACGCACTCTCACCTTCCATCCTTGCTAGCCTCTTCGGTACCGTGCATTGCCCTTTCTCACATTGAGAGTTGGCACAAACTTCACCGGTGCATCCAAACCCCGTGATATGATATGCTCTTTCACACATAAACCTCCTTATATCTTCCTCAAAACAGCCACCATACCTACCTATTATGGCATTTCCATAGACATTCCGAGATAAATTGCCAGGCAACTTTCCACCATTCCGTTCATCATGACACATTCATTATTGTCATATTGCTTTGCATGATCATGTAGTTGACATCGTATTTGTGGCAAAGCCACCGTTCATAATTTTTCATACATGTCTCTCTTGATTCATTGCATATCCCGGTACACCGCCGTAGGCATTCATATAGAGTCATACTTTGTTCTAGTATCGAGTTGTAATCATTGAGTTGTAAATAAATAGAAGTGTGATGATCACAATTAATAGAGCATTGTCCCAAAAGAAAAAGAAAAGAAAAAGAGAAAGGCCAAATAAAAAAGGCCAAATATATATATATATAATAATAAAAAGGGACAATGCTACTATCCTTTTTCCACACTTGTGCTTCAAAGTAGCACCATAATCTTCATGATAGAGAGTCTCTTGTTTTGCCACTTTCATATACTAGTGGGAATTTTTCATTATAGAACTTGGCTTGTATATTCCAACAATGGGCCTCCTCAAGTGCCCTAGGTCTTCGTGAGCAAGCAAGTTGGATGCACACCCACAAGTTTCTTTTGTTGAGCTTTCATACATTTATAACTCTAGTGCATCTGTTGCATGGCAATCCCTACTCCTTGCATTAACATCAATCGATGGGCATCTCCCTAGCCCATTTATTAGCCTCATTGATGTGAGACTTTCTCCTTTTTTGTCTTCTCCACATAACCCCCTCATTATATTCTATTCCACCTATAGTGCTATATCCATGGCTCGCGCTCATGTATTGCGTGAAGGTTTATGAATTTGAGATTACTAAAGTATGAAACAATTGCTTGGCTTGTCATCGGGGTTGTGCATGATGAGAGCATTCTTGTGTGACGAAAATGAAACATGACTATACTATATGATTTTGTAGGGATCAACTTTTTTGGCCATGTTATTTTGAGAAGACATAATTGCTTAGTTAGTATGCTTGAAGTATTATCATTTTTATGTCAATATGAACTTTTGTCTTGAATCTTTCGGATCTGAATATTAAAACCATAATTAAGAAGAATTACATTAAAATTATGCCAAGTAGCACTCAACATCAAAAATTCTGTTTTTATCATTTACCTACTCGAGGACGAGTAGGAATTAAGCTTGGGGATGCTTGATACGTCTCCAACGTATCTATAATTTTTGATTGCTCCATGCTATATTATCTACTGTTTTGGACATTATTGGGCTTTATTATCCACTTTTATATTATTTTTGGGACTAACATATTAACTGGAGGCCCAGCCCAGAATTGTTGTTTTTTGCCTGTTTTAGGGTTTCGAAGAAAAGGAATATCCAACGGAGTCCAAATGGAATGAAACCTTCAAGAACGTGATTTTCTCAACGAACAAGACCCGGGAGACTTGGACCCTACATCAAGAAAGAAAAGAGGAGGCCACGATGTAGGGGGCGCGCCTGCCTACCCTAGGCGCGCCCTCCACCCTTGTGGGCCTCCTGTTTCTCCACCGACGTACTCCTTCCTCCTATATATATCCACGTACCCCAAACGATCAAGGACGGAGCCAAAAACCTAATTCCACCGCCGCAACTTTCTGTATCCACGAGATCCCATCTTGGGGACTGTTCCGGAGCTCCGCCGGAGGGGGCATCTATCACGGAGGGCTTCTACATCAACACCATAGCCCCTCCGATGAAGTGTGAGTAGTTTACTTCAGACCTACGGGTCCATAGCTAGTAGCTTGATGGCTTCTTCTCTCTTTCTGGATCTCAATATAATGTTCTCCCCCTCTCTTGTGGAGAACTATTCGATGCAATCTTCTTTTTGCGGTGTGTTTGTTGAGACTGATGAATTGTGGGTTTATGATCAAGTCTATCTATGAATAATATTTGAATCTTCTCTGAATTCTTTTATGTATGATTGGTTATCTTTGCAAGTCTCTTCGAATTATCAGTTTGGTTTGGCCTACTAGATTGATCTTTCTTGCAATGGGAGAAGTGCTTAGCTTTGGGTTCAATCTTGCGGTGTCCTTTCCCGATGACAGAAAGGGCAGCAAGGCACGTATTGTATTGTGGCCATCGAGGATAACAAGATGGGGTTTTCCTCATACTGCATGAATCTATCCCTCTACATCATGTCATCTTGCTTAAGGCGTTACTCTGTTTTTAACTTAATACTCTAGATGCATGCTGGATAGCGGTCGATGAGTGGAGTAATAGTAGTAGATGCAGGCAGGAGTCGGTCTACTTGTCTCGGACATGATGCCTATATACATGATCATACCTAGATATTCTCATAACTATGCTCAATTCTGTCAATTGCTCAACAGTAAATTGTTCACCCACCATAGAATACTTATGCTCTTGAGAGAAGCCACAAATGAAACCTATGGCCCCTGGGTCTATCTCTATCATATTAATCTCCTACTACTTAGTTATTTCCTTAGCTATTTACTTTGCCTTTATTTTACTTTGCATCTTTATCATAAAAATACCAAAAATACTATCTTATCATACCTATCAGATCTCACTCTCGTAAGTGGCCTTATAGGGACTGACAACCCCTATTTGCGTTGGTTGCAAGGATTTATTTGTTTTCTGCAGGTGCGAGGGACTCGCACGTAGCCTCCTACTAGATTGATACCTTGGTTCTCAAAAACTGACGGAAATACTTACGCTACTTTGCTGCATCATCCCTTCCTCTTCGGGTAAAACCAACGCAGTGCTCAAGAGGTAGCAGATATCACAACACAACTCTAGACACAAATTAAAATAATACAAGATTTATATTACAAGCCAGGGGCCTCGAGGGCTCGAATACACAAGAGTCAGCGGAAGCAACAATATCTGAGTACAGACATGAGTTAAACAAGTTTGCCTTAAGAAGGCTAGCACAAAAGCAACATCGATCGAAAAGGCAAGGCCTCCTTCCTAGGAGCTTTATAACTACTCCTGGTCGTCGGCGGCCTCCACGTAGTAGTAGGCATCCTCGGGGTAGTAGTAGTCATCGGTGGTGTCGTCTGGATCCTGGGCTACATCATCTGGTTGCAACATCCGGAAATAAAGGAAAAGGGGGAAGGGAAGGAGCAAAGCAACCGTGAGTACTCATCCAAAGTATTCGCAAGCAAGGATCTACACTAAATATGCAACAGTATCAAAGGAAGGGTTGTATATGTGGACTGGGCTGCAGAAATGCCAGAATAGAGAAAAGGCCTAGCCCTATCGATGACTAGCATCTTCTGGAAACCACCATCCAGCAACAGGAGGGAGTAGAGTAGCATAAAGTAAAGTAGTAGAAGTGTTATCAACCTCGGCCAGCGATCCTTTCTCGACTCCCTGCGAGAAAGCAATCCCAAAGCCATACTATCCATTGCTCATATCCATTTCTCATCTCAAGTATCCAGTTCTAGTTGTATCGATTGGGATACAGCTCCAAGTGTCCGTTACCGTAGGACAGGCTATCGATAGATGTTTTCTTCCCTGCAGGGGTGCACCAACTTACCCACCATGCTCGATTAACTCCAGCCGGACACACTTTCCTGGGTCATGCCGGCCTCGGCAAAACAATACGTCGCAACCCGACCTAGGCTTAATAGAGAGGTCAGCACGCCGGACTAAACCTATGCCCCCAGGGGTCATGGGCCATCGCCCCGGGAACTCTTGCACGTTGCATGAGCGGCCGGTGAGCAGACCTAGCTACCTCCTTCAAAAAGGAGGTGCTTACGCAGTCCAACCCGGCGCGCGCCACTCAGTCGCTGACGTCTATCAAGCTTCGGCTGATGTATACGATGCAGAACACCCATACTATGCCCATGTGATGGTTAGAGCTATCAGGCCAGAGGCCCCTCGGATCAAATATCCAAATCGTAGTGGACTAGGAACGCGCGGTAACAAGCAGGGACTCACGAAAGATGTGACCACGTTGCCCCGTCTCGAGGACTTGCGGCAAGGGCTAAGAATGCCCTGCCACGCCTAGTAAGAATATTGCGGGCACCTTCCAGGTCAACCCGACTCCACATCACTCGCAAATAAGCTCGCACCGGTACCCCTCGGGGTCGACCCGTCTTTAGTAACATGGTTCAGTGTAATTCATAGTCACCATAGTAACTATGTGTCTAACACCAAGGGGAAAACCCAAGGAATCACCCCCGATAAATTCCACTCGATGTAATCATCAAGGTGAACGTAAGAGGATCCACCCTCGAGGTTCACACTTCAGGGGTTGCACGACAGAGCCGTATCGGAAGTGGTTAAGGAGGAAATCACCCTCGATGACCACTACCGAATATCTACGCTACAGAGATCTCATCAGGAGTGATGTAAGAGGTTCCACCCTCGGCACTCGATAGTAACCCAGAAGGGTCGAGTAACTAAGGGGAAAGTGATGTGCGGTGTCGGGGCCGGGTCTTCGATTCCGTTGATCGGGTCTTCGATGATGAAGCAGGGGCATCAAGGACAAGGTGGGGGTCACTGATGGATCACTAACCAACCTATACTAAGCAGTTTAGGATAAACATGTAAGGTATAATGAGCAGGTTACAAAAGCAAGCTGTGCATCAAAATAGGAGCAAACAATAACATTAGCAAAATCTAATGCAAGCATGAGAGAATGGAATGGGCGATATCGGGATGATCAAAGGGGGGGCTTGCCTGGTTGCTCTGGCAAGGAGGGGTCATCATCGACATAGTCGAACACATGGGCAGCATCGGTCTCAGGGTCTACTGGAGAGAAGAGGGGGAAGAAACCGTAAATACAGAGCAAACAGAGATACCACTAAGCATGACATGACGAAAAGCAGAACTAGGGTCGACCTAACGTAGTACTGCATGATATAGGTGAAGGGGGAATTCAACCGGGAATGTTTTCTCGGTTCCGGACATGTGTCAAACACATGACCGGAGGGGAAATGCTCCTTGTTCATATAGTTAGAGGCATCTGACAGGTAAACGGACCGCGAATTCGGATTTGCCTCGTCGTTTTGAGCAACTTTCATGTATAAAGTTTTTCAATCCGAGCTACGGTTTAATTTCTATGATTTTCTAAAGATTTAAAGTATTTTCTGGAATTATTCAAATTAACAGAAACTCATTATGACGTCAGCATTGCGTGGGGATGATGTCAGCAGTCAACAAACACGCTGACCAGGGTCAAACCTGACCTGTGGGTCTAGTGGGACCCACATGTCAGCCTCTGTTAGCCTAACAGGGTTTTAAACTAATCTAGCCTGGTTAATTAACTCGGTGGGGCCCTTCTATCAGCACGTGATTAGTATTTTGAACAATTAACATAACTAATTAACTGGCTTGTATTTATTTAAAATTGTTAAAAGGACGTGACCCACATGTCAGTGACACGGGGCCAGCCCAGTCAGCAATTGACCCGTTCAACAGGTCAACTCGACCCACTGGTCAGTGGCACGGCAGGCCCCAATAGTCAGTCCAGCTCAGCGGTGGCCGGCGACTCACAAGAATCACGCCGGCGAGCGCGTTCGCGGCGGCGCGAATACGGGCACCGGTCGGAAACCACGCACCGACCACCGTTTTGTTCGCGGTTGGGTGGATTGGAACGGTGAGTCGATGGCGCGTCGACTTGCGGTGGTCGGAGTGGCTGAAACGACTGGGAACGAGTGGCACAACCTCGCCGGCTTCGAGCTGGTTCGAGAGCTCTACGGGGAGACCATTTCGGCACGTGAAAGAACGGAAGTAAGAGCTAGGCGGGTGCTACGAAGTGCGGTGAATCTAACGGGCACTCGCCCGTGACCATAAGGTCACCGAAGACTCGCCGACAACGAGCCCCGCGGCGCTGTGTTCGGGAGCGCGTGGAAAGGGTTGTTAGGATACGCGCTAGGGACAGCAGGGAGTGGGGAAGGAAGAGGAGCTCACCAGGGAGGCACAAGGTGGCCTGGTGTCAGCTTAGTAGCAGCAGCAGTCGCCGGAGATGACGAAGCTCGCCGGCGACAGTGGCGGAAGGGGACGGCTGGCTCCGCTTGTTGTGGAGCTTTCCAGCTCCAACAAGGGGCACCAGACGACGCAGCTCTTCGGGGCGGAGCGCTACGGCATGATGGCTCGGCTCGGAGGCGACGGGGACCGCAAGGACGACGGCGCGCGGCGGCAGGTGCGTTTGGGCGGTGGATCTGAGAAGGAGGCGAGGCGACGGAGCGAGTGGGCAAAGGGGGAGAAATGGATGAGGATGCCAGGGGGAGTGGGGGTGAGTGGAGGCGGGTATCGAGGAGGCGGGGAGGCGCGGGGCCTTATCCCCTCGTCGGCGAGGGCGGCGAGGCGGGTTCCGCGGCGACCAGCCCCGCCCCTGTTGCGACCCCGGTCGGGGGAACAGGACGGCGACCGGGCGGGGGAGTGGGCCGGCCTGCTGGGATGGGCCGAGACCCATGGGAAGGCCAGGGGCTCTCCCACCCCTTCTTCTTTCCTTTTCTTTTCCTTTTCTTTTGTTTTTCTTTTTCCAGCAGCTTTTGCATTTTATTTTGCCACAAATGACTTTGCAAAAAAAATTCCACTGGCCAAAACAAATTGAAAGAAGTATTGCGCACTGCCACAAAAATGTTGGGAATGTTTGAATCCCTTTGGATTTATTCAAAAAGAAAAGGGCATTTTTAAAAGGCTGTTTTGGCTCTGTTAAAAAGCATTAGGCCTATTTAGAGTTGATGATGATGTTGTGTTCCTTAACAACAAATAGTTTTGGATTATTTGCTAAAAGGTGAACATTTTTCCAACAAGTTTTGATCAACTTCACTTTGCACTTTCAATATGAATGGAATTCAAAGAAGGAATTAGAAATGAGATATTATCCCAACATGATTATTATTGCAAATCTCAGTAGCTTAGCATCATCATGATGGATTACTGTAGCATGACACTAGGGGTGTTACAAATCTCCTCCACTACAAGAAATCTCATCCTGAGATTTAAGTGCGGAAGTAAAGAGTAACTTCGGGAGACTGACCCTTATAGGGTTAATTATCTGGTGAACAATTCGGGAAATGAGGCAGAAGTATCTCTCGAGTTGAAACTTAATAAAACATCGAGAGCAAAGTATGAAGGTACAATAGGAAGTTTCCAGCGAATGGACAAACGATTGACACCTGGACAGAGTGTGAGAAAGGGGTCCAGAGCATCGGGAATAGATCATCTCTCGGAAGGTGGCTCGTAATTTACATGTGAAGCCAAGTGCAAAGAATATTTCAGAGTCAAGGTTGTATAGGAGAGTCGGGTTTTGATCCTGTGGAACTGTGGGTTATGGGCCCATATGTGGGTTAAAAGCAGGAAGGCGCTAACCATTTTGCACGGTCATGATAGCAAGGCAGGTCAGAGGATAGCCTGTCAATTATGTTGGCAACAACGTTGGTACCAAGGGCGAGGGACGAAGAGAACCATTTTCCTGCTCGTTGAACGAGGCGTACCATTAGGCAAAGTTCTCGTCCATCGGTGGCTACTGGAATGTCATCAATAATAGTAACAGGGTCTTACTAATAGAGTGATACAACGAGGTGTTTACATAAGCAGGGAAATATTACTGCTTATATAATATAGAGCACAATAAGGTTTAAACAAACCAATGGAAAGGAAAAGTCATTATCAGGTTTAAACAGAACAATGGAAAGGAAAATGTGTATACACACATATTTCAGGGATATATCCTTCCCATGGACAAGCAGAGCATGATATCCATGACAGGGTATAACGTAGAAACCCCTTTAGGTAAGGTGAGAGAAATTTCATGACATTACCCATACAATGGTGTTTGGATAATTGAGCAAGAAACATTTAGCATTGGGCTTCAAATGTTCTTTGTTGAAAATTGGAGTACCACAGACATGCTTCGACATATCATTAACATGGTCTTCAAGCAAAGGTCGGACTTGGATACACCAAGGATTCATCAAGTACAACTTATAGAATAAGTCTTACAATTTCCTCATGGAAGAATGGTTAACCTTGCTAAATAGGAAACTGATAACAATAGGTCCTCCGGCCAGGTGTGCTAGGCATGACATCACCTTACCAGTTCATATAAGACCAATGTTATAACTCTTGGAAATATGTTCCAACCATCATATCTAACCGAGATTCAGATCTGATAGGTGTTAGGATACCTCAGACTCGGGATGCCTAAGAAGAGAGGTGCAACACAAATTGTCGAGATGACATTGTAATGTTCTCGAGAATTGAATTGTGGATGCGAGTTCCGAAACAAGAGTTCGTCATTAAATCAAGGAGAGGATGAGGAGGTGGCTGATGGACTCAGCGACAATTCATCAAGGTTTCTAAAAAGATGGATTTCCACAACTGCGGGAACACGGAGATATCATTTGTCAGATCAAATGATATAATGATTATGCTCTAGGAAAACATACACAATTAAACATTGGTTGAAAGGTGCACGCGAGGTATGGGCTTAGGTAGCATGATCAATACTAGAATGGTGATTCAATAACCAAAAGACTTAGAATGAAGCTATTGACCATTCACTTCAAAGCAATAGAGTTGCTAGAAGTTTTGAATTCACGCATCATAATTCAATTGTCGATATTTCGGTTAGAAACAACACGGGGACCAAGAAATGAACGGAGATGCGGGAAGTATTATATGTATCAAGAATTCTTATTAGGTGATGAAATTCTCACGGAATTCTTGACATAAAAGATGGTAATACTCAAAGGTAAAGAAGAACTAATGCTGGATAGCAAGGAACTCAAGGTATAACACAAAACACGAACATGTTTGTGTTGAGCGGAAGGCAATAAAATGGTTGATAATAACACAAATCATCGAGGGAAAGGATGGTATTTCTCCTCATGATTTCAATTGATATCTTGGAAGAGCTCAGAATTCTGATGATGATCACGACACATTTGTCGAGAGATTTCATGAAGATGTAATCGATCAACGATGACATCAATTCAAAGGAATGATGAAGCGAAAGGTTATTGGAACCATGGGTATGACACAAACTCGAGATCAAGCTTGTTGTTCATGGTGAAATGATATGATGAGGGAGATCAATGTAAGCTTAGCTCAGCGTCAAAAATTGTGCTCCGGGAATAAGGACCAGGTAGCACAGTTAAAATTGAGCAAGATAAGGATATAGCCGATCAGGCTAGGAATGACTTGAAGGATTATTAAACTCATAAGCAACGAAAATTAATTAGGGTTATCAAACCAAAATGCGGAATCGGTTCACATATCAGTGTCCTCAGTTGACAACAACCCAGATCCCAGGAAAATTGGAATTAGTGAGAAATAATCAATTGATGAAGAACCCATAAGAAGTTATGCGGTTCCAAGATATTCTCGAGATACCAGAGTGTAATACTCGATGGTAGATCAAAGTAAAGGTTGGACATGTGCATTGATCTGCAAAAGACAAGTACTTCAACTTGTCAGAGAAAAGGAACCAACAAATATCAATAAGGCCGAAACTACAATTTGCAAAAGACCAGATCCCAGATATAATATGAACTTACACCAATGGAATAATTAATTTAAGAGTAGCTTCCATGATAAGTTCTACATCGTGTCCATGGGCATGAACACAAAGTTCAAGGTCGACTCCCACTTCTCCAATGCATGACCATTCATTCACTGCTCTATTAAAATGAGTTGAGTGTGAAAACCTACCTAGTGAATTACCAGATGAGTATGACCTATAGAAACTTTTTGGGTTCACACAGATTAGGGAAGGCATAGGTTCAACCCATCAGGGCATCTTAGGAACATATACCACAAACTTCGAAGTAAATAACACAAGCTTGATAGTAGAGCATGCTTGAGAAAGCAGAGGATACAATTTACCAAAGGCATTATGTATTCAAGGAAAGGCTCACAAGCTTATTGAATATGAAGGACGTTGTTGGATAAAATCCAACAAAGGGTCTGGTGGTCCATAACGAAGCTGATGCGAGCATCATCACACAACCAGAAGAAGAAACAATGCAAAGGCATTGGATTATAGAACAACAGACTAATTCGAAGATCAAATGCAAAGGGATTATCATTTCCAAATCGGGGAATCGGAAGCAGAGGCTCTGATCAAAAGATAAATATGTTGAATAGTAATAGATCGACAATCAATCAAGGTTTGATTTGCCGAGAGACAACTCATGTCCGGAGTGATGTCTGAGGTCGGAAGAACAAATTCTAGGGTCTGATTGGAGGATTGCGAGCATTCGCAGCATATTGAATCAACGGACTCAAATGATATTGACAAGGGATGCCAATAAGATTACCAGACTTATTGGATTAATCATAATGAAAGCAAGCAAGAAATTCCTGAGCAATAGGTTGCTGAGGATTTTCGGAAGATCAAATGGTATTTCGAAAGACTTTGTGAAACATACGGACAACTGGGGATGAGCGGATACTCGGTAAGTGTGAGGAATTATCCGTAGGGGTATTCAAGTGGCAAAGAACTGCAAGGCAATAGGCACAAGATATTCTCGGATCAATAGAGAGAATTTCGGGGTATCTTGTAACAACAAGATCAACTGGGAATAAAAGTAGGAACAACAAGTGCATGTATTTATCCATAGGGATCTTTAGATGGTAGGGAATTGAAAAGGCAACAGGCACAAAGTCTCGAGAGAACATCATAGAGTATCTTCAAAATCCTTCGGTGCACCAAGTAATCATCTAGGGTAAGGGGCTCTCCAGATGGAAGTAGTTACGAGAACCTAGAGTCAGCGTTAGTAAAATATTTAACCTGAATAGAAGAGAGATTAGAGTCCCAAAGTAAAGACGAGGAATAAAAGATGCTAATACCACCCAATGTCGACGTGGGGCCGTAAGACACACAACCAATGTTAGCAAAAGTTTTTGTAGTGACTAGACTCAACTTCGGCCAAGGAGTTTGAAAGGGGGCTGCCTATAGGCAGTCTGCTCTGATGCCAACTTGTGACGCCCCCGATTCAATCATACACTAATCATACATGCAAATGTGTACGATCAAGATCAGGGACTCACGGGAAGATATCACAACACAATTCTAGACACAAATTAAAATAACACAAGATTTATATTACAAGCCAGGGGCCTCGAGGGCCTGAATACATAAGCTCGAATACACAAGAGTCAGCGGAAGCAACAATATCTGAGTACAGACATGAGTTAAACAAGTTTGCCTTAAGAAGGCTAGCACAAAAGCAACATCGATCGAAAAGGCTAGGCCTCCTGCCTGGGAGCTTTCTAACTACTCGTGGTCGGCTGCGGCCTCCACGTAGTAGTAGGCACCCTCGGGGTAGTAGTAGTAGTCGTCGGTGGTGTCGTCTGGATCCTGGGCTACATCATCTGGTTGCAACATCCGGAAATAAAGGAAAATGGGAAAAGAGGGAGCAAAGCAACCGTGAGTAATCATCCAAAGTACTCGCAAGCAAGGATCTACACTAAGTATGCAACAGTATCAAAGGAAGGATTGTATATGTGGACTGGGCTGCAGAAATGCAAAAATAGAGGAAAGGCCTAGTCCTATCGATGACTAGCGTCTTCTGGAAACCACCATCTTGCAGCAACAGGAGGGAGTAGAGTAGCATAAAGTAAAGTAGCAGTAGTGTTATCAACCTCAGCCAGAGATCCTTCCTCGACTCCCTGTGAGAAAGCAATAATAGAGCCATACTATCCATTGCTCATATCTATTTCTCATATCACCTTCTCATCTCAAGTATCCAATTCTAGTTGTATCGATCGGGATACAACTCCAAGTGTCCGTTACCGTAGGACAGGCTATCGATAGATGTTTTCTTCCCTGCAGGGGTGCATCAACTTACCCACCACGCTCGATTAACTCCGGCCGGACACACTTTCCTGGGTCATGCTCGGCCTCGGCCAAACAATACGCCGCAACCCGACCTAGGCTTAATAGAGAGGTCAGCACGCCGGACTAAACCTATGCCCGCAGGGGTCATGGGCCATCGCCCCGGGAACTCCTGCATGTTGCATGGGCGTCCGGTGAGCAGACCTAGCTGCCTCCTTCAAAAAAGGCAGGTGCTTACGCAGTCAAACTCGGCGCGCGCCGCTCAGTCGCTGACGTCTATTAAGCTTCGGCTGATGTATACGACGTAGAACGCCCATACTATGCCCACGTGATGGTTAGTGCTATCAGGCCAGAGGCCCCTCGGATCAAATATCCAAATCGTAGTGGACTAGGAACGCGCAGTAACAAGTAGAGACTCATGAAAGATGTGACCTCGTTGCCCCGTCTCGAGGACTTGCGGCAAGGGCTAAGCATGCCCGGCCACGCCCCGTAAGAATATCGCGGGCACCTTCCAGGTCAACCCGACTCCACATCACTCGCAAATAAGCTCGCGCGGGTATCCCTCAGGGTTGACCCGTCTTTACTAACATGGTTCAGTGTAAGTCATAGTCACCATAGTAACTGTGTGTCTAACACCAAGGGGAAAACCCAAGGAATCACCCCCGGTGAATTCCACTCGATGTAATCATCAAGGTGAACGTAAAAGGATCCACCCTCGAGGTTCACACTTGAGGGGTTGCATGACAGAGCCGTATCGGAAGTGGTTAAGGAGGAAATCACCCTCGATGACCACAATCGAATAGCTACACTACATAGATCTCATCAGGAGTGATGTAAGAGGTTCCACCCTCGGCACTCGATAGTAACCCAGTAGGGTCGAGCAACTAAGGGGAAAGTGATGTGCGGTGTCGGGGCCTGGTCTTCGATTCCATTGATCGGGTCTTCGATGATGAAGCAGGGGCATCAAGGACAAGGTGGGGTCACTGATGGATCACTAACCAACCTATACTAAGCAGTTTGGGATAAGCAGGTAAGGTAGAGCAGGTTACAAAAGCAGGCTATGCATCAGAATAGGAGCAAACAATAACAGTAGCAAAATCTAATGCAAGCATGAGAGAATGGAATGGGTGATATTGGGATGATCAAAGGGGGGCTTGTCTGGTTGCTCTGGCAAGGAGGGGTCGCCATGGACGTAGTCGAACACAGGGGCAACATCGGTCTCGGGGTCTATCGGAGAGAAGAGGGGGAAGAAACGGTAAATACAGAGCAAACAGAGATACCACTAAGCATGACATGACGAAAAGCAGAACTAGGGTCGACCTAACGTAGTACTGCACGATATAGGTGAAGGGGGAATTCAACCGGGAATGTTTTCCCAGTTCCGGACCTGTGTCAAACACATGACCGGAGGGGGAATGTTCCATGTTTAGATAGTTAGAGGCATCTGACAAGTAAACGGGCCGTGTTCTCGGATTCGCCTCGTCGTTCTGATCAACTTTCATGTATAAAGTTTTTCGATCCAAGCTACGGTTTAATTTCTGTGATTTTCTAAAGATTTAAAGTATTTTCTGGAATTATTCAAATTAACAGAAGCTCATTATGACGTCAGCATTGCGTGGGGATGACGTCAGCAGTCAACAGACTTGCTGACCAGGGTCAAACCTGACATGTGGGTCTAGTGGGACCCACATGTTAGCCTCAGTTAGCCTAACAGGGTTTTAAACTAATTTAGCCGGGTTAATTAACTGGGTGGGGCCCTTCTATGAGCACGTGATTAGAGTTTTGAACAATTAACTTAACTAATTAACCGGCTTGTATTTATTTAAAAATGTTAAAAGGACGCGACCCACATGTCAGTGACACGGGGCCAGCCTAGTCAGTAGTTGACCCGGTCAACAGGTCAACTCGACCCACTAGTTAGTGGCATGGCAGGCCCCAGTAGTCAGTCCAGGTCAGCGGTGGCCGGCGACTCGCCGGAATCACGCCGGTGAGCATGTTCACGGCGGCGCGAGTATGGGCACCGGTCGGAAACCACGCAACGACCACCGTTTTGGTCGCGGTTGGGTGGATTGGAACGGTGAGTTGACGGCACGTCGACTGGCGGTGGTCGGAGTGGCTGAAACGACCGGGAACGAGCGGCACAACCTCGCTGGCGACGAGCTGGTTCGGGAGCTCTACGGGGAGACCATTTCGGCGCATGAAAGAATGGAAGAAAGAGCTAGGCGGGTGCTACGCAGTGTGGCGAATCTAATGGGCACTTGCCCGTGACCATAAGGTCACAGGAGACTCGCCGATGACAAGCCCCACGGCACTGTATTCGGGGGCGCGTGGAAAGGGTAGTTAGGATACGTGCTAGGGCCATCAGGGAGTGGGGAAGGAAGAGGAGCTCACCGGGGAGGCACAAGGTGGCCCGGTGTCAGCTTAGTAGCAGCTGCAGTCACCGGAGATGACGAAGCTCGCCGGCGACAGTGGCGGAAGGGGACAGCTAGCTCCACTCGTTGTGGAGCTCTCCGGCTCCAACAAGGGGCACCAGACGATGCAGCTCTTCGCGGTGGAGCGCTACGGCATGATGGCTCGGCTCGGAGGCAACGGGGACCGCGAGGACAACGGCGCGCGGCGGCAGGTGCGTTCGAGTGGTGGATCTGAGAAGGAGGCGAGGCGACGGAGCAAGCGGGGAGAGGAGGAGAAATGGATGAGGACGCCAGGGGGAGTGGGGGTGAGTGGAGGCGGGTATCGAGGAGGCGGGGAGGCGCGGGGCCTTATCCCCTCGCCAGCGAGGGCGGCGAGGTGGGTTCAGCGGCGACCAGCCTGCCCCTATTGCAATCCCGGTCGGGGGAACAGGTCGGCCAGCGACCGGGTGGGGGAGTGGGTCGGCCTGCTGGGATGGGCCGAGGCCCTTGGGAAGGCCAGGGGCTCTCCCACCCCTTCTTCTTTCCTTTTCTTTTTCTTTTCTTTTGTTTTTCTTTTTCCAGCAGCTTTTGCATTTTATTTTGCCACAAATGACTTTGAAAAAAATATTCCACTGGCCAAAACAAATTGAAAGAAGTATTGTGCACTGCCACAAAAATGTTGGGAATATTTGAATCCCTTTGGATCTATTCAAAAAGAAAAGGGCATTTTTTAAAGGTTGTTTTGGCTTTGTTAAAAAACATTAGGCCCATTTAGAGTTGACGATGATGTTGTGTTCCTTAACAGCAAATAGTTTTGGATTATTTGCTAAAAGGTGAACATTTTTCCAACAAGTTTTGATCAACTTCACTTTGCACTTCGAATTTGAATGGAATTCAAAGAAGGAATTGGAAATGAGATATTATCCCAACATGATTATTATTGTAAATCTCAGTAGCTTAGCATCATCATGATGGATTACTGTAGCATGACACTGGGGTGTTACACACTATCAACTAGAAGATTAACTCCTAGCTGAGTCAAGTGATTGTGGTACCCACACATTCTGAGTATGTGCTCACTGACAAAACTATTCTCCTCCACTTTGCAGCTGTAGAACTTATTGGAGACTTCATATCTCTCAATCCGGGAATTTGCTTGAAATATTAACTTCAACTCCTGGAACATCCCATATGCTCCATGACGTTTAAAACGTCGCTGAAGTCCCAGTTCTAAGCCGTAAAGCATGGCACACTGAACTATCGAGTAGTCATCAGCTTTGCTCTGACAAGCATTCATAACACCTGGAGTTGCTCCTGCGGTGGGTTTGGCACCTACCGGTGCTTCCAGTACGTAATTCTTCTGTGCAGCAATGAGGATAATGCTCAAGTTACGAACCCTGTCCATGTAGTTGCTACCATCATCTTTCAACATAGTTTTCTCTAGGAACGCATTAAAATTCAACGGAACAACAGCACGGGCCATTTATCTACAACAACATAGACATGTAAAATACTATCAGGTACTAAGTTCACAATAAATTAAAGTTCAATTAATCATATTACTTAAGAACTCCCACTTAGATAGACATCCCTCTAGTCATCTAAACGATTACGTGATCCATATCAACTAAACCATGTCCGATCATCACGTGAGATGGAGTAGTTTTCAATGGTGAACATCACTATGTTGATCATATCTACTATATGATTCACGCTCGACTTTCGGTCTCAGTGTTTCGAGGTCATATCTGCATATGCTAGGCTCATCAAGTTTAACTCGAGTATTCTGCTGGTGCAAAACTGGCTTGCACCCATTGTATGTGAACGTAGAGCTTATCACAGCCAGTCATCACAATGTGTCTTGGCATGACGAACTGTAGCAACGGTGCATACTCAGGGAGAACACTTATACCTTGAAATTTAGTGAGAGATCATCTTATAATGCTACTGTCGTACTAAGCAAAATAAGATGCATAAAGGATAAACATCACATGCAATCAATATAAGTCATATGATATGTCCATCATCATCTTATGCCTTTGATCTCCATCTGCAAAGCACCATCATGATCACCATCGTCACTGGCTTGACACCTTGATCTCCATCGTAGCATCGTTGTCGTCTCGCCAACTATTGCTTCCACGACTATCTCTACCGCTTAGTGATAAAGTAAAGCAATTACATGGCGATTGCAATTCATACAATAAAGCGACAACCATATGGCTCCTGCCAATTGCCGATAATTGTGTTACAAAACATGATCATCTCATACAACAATTTATATAATCATGTCACAACATGCCCTGCAAAAGCAAGTTAGACGTCCTCTACTTTGTTGTTGCAAGTTTTACGTGGCTGCTACGGGCTTAGCAAGAACCGTTCTTACCTACGCATCAAAAACCACAACGCGGTATAGTGATTGCTTTTTGATCTTCAGAAAGAACCCTGTTCATTGAATCCGATTCAACTAAAGTTGGAGAAACTGACACCCTCTAGCCACCTGTGTGCAAAGCACGTCGGTAGAACCGGTCTCATGAACGTGGTCATGTAATGTCGGTCCGGGCCGCTTCATCCAACAATACTGCGGAATCAAGAAATAACTAGTGACGGGAAGCAATATGTATATACCCACGCCCACAACTCCTTTGTGTTCTACTCGTGCATAAAACATCTACGCATAGACCTAGCTCGGATGCCACTGTTGGGGAACGCAGTATTTCAAAAAAATTCCTACGATCATGCAAGATCTATCTAGGAGATGCATAGCAACGAGAGGGGAGAGTGTGGCTACGTACCCTCATAGACCGAAAGCGGAAGCATTTATCAACGCGGTTGATGTAGTCGTACACCTTCATGATCCATCCCGATCAAGTACCGAACGTACGGCACCTCCGCGTCCAGCACACCTTCAGCTCGATGACGTCCTCGCCTTCTTGATCCAGCAAGAGGGGCGAAGTAGTAGATGAGTTCCGACAGCATGACGGCGTGGTGACGGTGTTGGTGAAGAACAATCTCCGCAGGGCTTCACCTAAGCACTATGAAAGCTATGACAGAGGATAAACTAGAGGGGACGGGGTTGTCGTGTGACGCCCCAAGACCGATGCGCCAGGTGTCTTCCAGTTATTGCCGTTGTTGCCATGTCATTCTCTTGCGTGTTGCATCTCGTCATGTCATCATGTGCATTGCATCATCATGTTGTCAAAACTTGCATCCGTCCGGGTTCCCCCAGTTCTCCACGTTGTCCATTCTGAGCCCAGACACACTCGCACGCGCCCGCGGCACGTTCGAATATTATTTTATAAGTGGCCATAAAATGTTCTCGGAATGGGTTGAAAGTTGTCGTGCGGTGTTGTTATGTTGTCAGTAGGTCGCCTGCCAAGTTTCATCGCATTCGGAGTTTGTTTGATGCCCGAACGGATAACTATAGCGGCAGTATAGTCGGTTTATTCTTCGGACGTTTCGGTCCCCGAAACTGCCGCCGGGCCTCTCCTTCTCTCCCCTCTCTTCTCAGCCTAGCCCATCTAGCACAACTCGCTAGCCCACATACCCAACTCTCCTCGCGTCCGGAGCCGTCCGATCGTGACCGGAGGGCCCCGAAACCCCTCCTAACCCCTCAAACCCTAACCCTGGCTATAAATGGACACCCCATCTCTATTTTGGGCAACCCTACCCCCTCCTCCTAATTTTCCATGCCCCACCTACCTTCAGCCGCCGCCAACTTCATTTTCAGCGCCGGCAAGCCATGCACCGCCACTTGGCGAGTCGCCATGGGCCAACCGCCGCCTACGCAGCCGCTTCCCACAACCCATGGGCTGCCACCTCACCTCCCCAGCTCTCCCAGCCGCCGCGGCCCGCGAAAGCCCGCAACCGGCCTGCCTCGGGCCGGATCTGGGCCCAAGCGCCCCGAGCAGCATCGCCACCCCGCTTCTCCCACCCGATCCTGCTGGATCGGGAGAGTGCCAACCCGCCGCCATCCGTACGCCGCCGCGCCTCCCGCAGTTCTCCACTCCAGCAAGCCCCATCACCGACGAGCTCCTACTCAGCCTCGCTGAAACCCCTAGGTCACGCCGCCGTCGACCATCCCCTTCTTCCTCCTGTTTCTTCCCTCTCTCTCACCGGATCTCTCTCTCTCACCAAGGACCGCCGCCGCCAGAGTTTCTCGACCAACCGACCTCGCGGTCGCCGGGAATGAGGTCCTGAAGGAAATATGCCCTAGAGCCAATATTAATATTATTATTATTTTCCTTATATCATGATAAATGTTTATTATTCATGCTAGAATTGTATTAACCAAAAACATAATACATGTGTGAATACATAGACAAACAGAGTGTCAGTAGTATGCCTCTACTTGACTAGCTCGTTGATCAAAGATGGTTATGTTTCCTAACCATAGACATGAGTTGTCATTTGATTAATGGGATCACATCATTAGGAGAATGATGTGATTGACTTGACCCATTCCGTTAGCATAGCACTTGATCGTTTAGTTTTTTGCTATTGCTTTCTTCATGACTTATACATGTTCCTATGACTATGTGATTATGTAACTCCCGTTTACCGGAGGAACACTTTGTGTGCCACCAAACGTCACAACGTAACTGGGTGATTATAAAGGTGCTCTACAGGTGTCTCCGAAGGTACTTATTGGGTTGGCGTATTTCGAGATTAGGATTTGTCACTCCGATTGTCGGAGAGGTATCTCTGGGCCCTCTCGGTAATGCACATCTTAAGCCTTGCAAGCATTGCAACTAATGAGTTAGTTGCAGGATGATGTATTACGGAACGAGTAAAGAGACTTGCCGGTAACGAGATTGAACTAGGTATTGAGATACCGATGATCGAATCTCGGGCAAGTAACATACCGATGACAAAGGGAACAACGTATGTTGTTATGCGGTCTGACCGATAAAGATCTTCGTAGAATATGTGGGAGCCAATATGAGCATCCAGGTTCCGCTATTGGTTATTGACCAGAGACGTGTCTCGGTCATGTCTACATTGTTCTCGAACCCGTAGGGTCCGCACGCTTAAGGTTTCGATGACAGTTATATTATGAGTTTATGAGTTTTGATGTACCGAAGGAGTTCAGAGTCCCGGGTGAGATTGGGGACATGACGAGGAGTCTCAAAATGGTCGAGGCGTAAAGATCAATATATTGTACGACTATATTCGGACATCGGAAAGGTTCCGCGTGATTTGGGTATTTTCGGAGTACCAGAGAGTTACGGGAATTCCCCGAGGAGTATATGGGCCTTATTGGGCTTTAGGGGAAAGAGAGAGGAGAGGTTGGGCGCGCCCCCAAGGCCTAGTCCGAATTGGACTAGGGGGAGGGGTTGCGCCCCCTTCTTCGTTCTCTTCTCCCTTCCCTTGCCTTGACTCCTACTCCTACTACTTGGAAGGGGGGAATCCTACTCCCGGTGGGAGTAGGACTCCTCCAGGGCGCGCCATAGGGGCCGGCCCTATCCCCCCCTCCTCCACTCCTTTATATATGTAGCCAAGGGGCACCCCATAGACACACAAGTTGATCTTCGTGATCGTTCTCTTAGCCGTGTGCGGTGCCCCCTCCACCATAATCCTCGATAATATTGTAGCGGTGCTTAGGCAAAGCCCTGCGATGGTAGAACATCAAGATCGTCACCACACCGTCGTGCTGACGGAACTCTTCCCCGACACTTTGCTGGATCAGAGTCTGGGGATCGTCATCGAGCTGAACGTGTGCTAGAACTCGGAGGTGCCATATTTTTGGTGCTTGATCGGTCGGGCTGTGAAGACGTACGACTACATCAACCGCATTGTGCTAACGCTTCCGCTTCTGGTATACGAGGGTACGTAGATAACACTCTCCCCTCTCGTTGCTATGCATCACCATGATCTTGCGTGTGCGTAGGAAATTTTTGAAATTACTACGTTCCCCGACAGTGGCATCCGAGCCAGGTTTTATGCGTTGATGTTGTGCACGAGTAGAACACGAGTGAGTTGTGGGCGATATAAGTCATACTGCTTACCAGCATGCCATACTTTGGTTCGGCGGTATTGTTGGATGAAGCAACCCGGACCGACATTACGCGTATGCTTACGCGAGACTGGTTCTACCGACGTGCTTTGCACACAGGTGGCTGGCGGGTGTCAGTTTCTCCAACTTTAGTTGAACCGAGTGTGGCTATGCCCGGTCCTTGCGAAGGTTAAAACAGCACCAACTTGGCAAACTATTGTTGTGGTTTTGATGCATAGGTAAGAATGGTTCTTGCTCAGCCCGTAGCAGCCACGTAAAACTTGCAACAACAAAGTAGAGGACGTCTAACTTGTTTTTGCATGGCATGTTGTGATGTGATATGGTCAAGACGTGATGAGATATAACTTGTTGTATGAGATGATCATGTTTTGTTTAAGTTATCGGCAACAGGCAAAAGCCTTATGGTTATCTCTCTATTGCATAAGATGCAAGCGCCAAATAATTGCTTTACTTTATCGCTATGCGATAGCAATAGTTGTAAGAGCAATTGTTGGCGAGACAACCATGTGACGACACATTGATATAGATCAAGATGATGGAGATCATGGTGTCATGCCGGTGACGATGGAGATCATGACGATGCTTTGGAGATGGAGATCAAAGGCACAAGATGATGATGGCCATATCATGTCACATATTATGATTGCATGTGACGTTTATCTTTTATACATCTTATTTTGCTTAGTTCGGCGGTAGCTTTATAAGATAATCTATCACTAAATTATCAAGGTATAAGTGTTCTTCCTGAGTATGCACCGTTGTGAAAGTTCTTCGTGCTGAGACACCACGTGATGATCGGGTGTGATAGGCTCTACGTTCAAATACAACGGGTGCAAAACAGTTGCACACGCGGAATACTCAGGTTAAACTTTACGAGCCTAGTATATAACAGATATGGCCTGGGAACACGGAGACCGAAAGGTCGAGCGTGAATCATATAGTAGATATGATCAACATATTGATGTTCACCATTGAAACTACTCCATCTCACGTGATGATCGGACATGGTTTAGTTGATTTGGATCACGTGATCACTTAGAGGATTAGAGGGATGTCTATCTAAGTGGGAGTTCTTGAGTAATATGATTAATTGAACTTAAATTTATCATGAAATTAGTCCTGGTAGTATTAGCATATCGATGTTGTAGATCAATAGCTCGCGTTTAGCTCCCCTGTTTTATTTTTGATATGTTCCTAGAGAAAACTAAGTTGAAAGATGTTAGTAGCAATGATGCGGATTGGATCCGTGATCTGAGGATTATCCTCATTGCTGCACAGAAGAATTATGTCCTTGATGCACCGCTAGGTGACAAACCTATTGCAGGAGCAGATGCAGACGTTATGAATGTTTGGCTAGCTCAATATGATGACTACTTGATAGTTTAGTGCACCATGCTTAACAGCTTAGAATCGGGATTTCAAAGACGTTTTGAACATCATGGATCATATGAGATGTTCCAAGAGTTGAAATTAATATTTCAAGCAAATACCCGAGTTGAGATATATGAAGTCTCCAACAAGTTCTATAGCTAAAAGATGGAGGAGAATAGCTCAAGCAGTGAGCATGTGCTCAGATTGTCTGGGTACTACAATCGCTTGAATCAAGTGGGAGTTAATCTTCTAGATAAAATAGTGATTGACAGAATTCTCTAGTCACCATCACCAAGTTAGTAGAACTTCGTGATGAACTATAATATGCAAGGGATAACAGAAACGATTCCCAAGCTCTTCGTGATGCTGAAATCGACGAAGGTAGAAATCAAGAAAAGCATCAAGTGTTGATGGTAAACAAAACCACTAGTTTCAAGTAAAGGGACAAAGGGCAGAAAGGGAAACTTCAAGAAGAACGGCAAGCAGGTTGCTGCTCAAGTGAAAAACCCAAGTCTGGACCTAAGCCTGAAACTGAGTGCTTCTACTGCAAAGGGATTGGTCGCTGGAAGCGGAACTACCCCAAGTTATTGGCGGATAAGAAGGTTGGCAAAGTGAACGTAGGTATATTTGATATACATGTTATTGATGTGTACTTTACTAGTGTTTATAGCAACCCCTCAGTATTTCATACTAGTTCAGTTGCTAAGAGTAGTAACTCGAAACAGGAGTTGGAGAATGAACAGAGACTAGTTAAGGGTGAAGTAACGATGTGTGTTGGAAGTGGTTCCAAGATTGATATGATCATCATCGCACACTCCCTATACTTTCGGGATTAGTGTTGAACCTAAATAAGTGTTATTTGGTGTTTGCGTTGAGCATGAATATGATTTGATCATGTTTATTGCAATACGGTTATTCATTTAAGTAAGAGAATAAATTGTTGTTCTATTTACATATATGGTTACACACCCAATGAAAATGGTTCGTTGGATCTCGATCGTAGTGATACACATATTCATAATACTGAAACCAAAAGATGCAAAGTTAATAATGATAGTGCAACTTATTTGTGGCACTACCGTTTAGGTCATATTGGTGTAAAGCGCATGAAGAAACTCCATGCTGATGGACTTTTGGAATAACTTGATTATGAATCAGTTGATGCTTACGAACCATGCCTCATGGGCAAGATGACTAAGACTCCGTTCTTCGGAACAATGCAGCAAGCAACAGATTTGTTGGAAATCATGCATACTAATGTATGTGGTCCGATGAATATTGAAGCTCGCAGCAGGTATCATTATTTTCTGATCTTCACAGATGATTTGAGCAGATATGAGTATATCTACTTGATGAAACACAAGTCTGAAATATTTGAAAAGTTCAAAGAATTTTAGAGTGAAGTGGAGAATCATCATAACAAAAATAAAAGTTTCTACGATGTGATGGCAGAAGTAAAATATTTGAGTTACGAGTTTGGCCTTCAGTTAAAACAATGTGAAATAGTTTGACTACTCATGCCACCTGGAACACCACAGTGTAATGGTGTGTCTGAACGTCGTAGTCGTACTTTACTTGATATGGTGCGATCTATGATGTCTCTTACAGATTTACCGCTATCGTTTTGGGGTTATGCATTAGAGACAGCTACATTCACGTTAAATAGGGCACCATCTAAATCCGTTGAGATGACACCGTATGAACTATGGTTTGGCAAGAAACCTAAGCTGTCGTTTCTTAAAGTTTGAGGTTGCAATGCTTATGTGAAAAAGTTTCAACCTGATAAGCTCTAACCCAAATCGGAGAAGTGCGTCTTCATAGGATGCCCAAAAGAAAATGTTGGGTACACCTTCTATCACAGATCCGAAGGCAATATATTCGTTGCTAAGAATGGATCCTTTCTAGAGAAGGAGTTTCTCTCGAAAGAAGTGAGTGGGAGGAAAGTAGAACTTGATGAGGTAACTGTACCTGCTCCCTTATTGGAAAGTAGTTCATCACAGAAATCTATTCCTGTGACTACTACACCGATTAGTGAGGAAGCTAATGATGATGATCATGTAACTTCAGATCAAGTTACTACGGAACCTCGTAGGTAAACCAGAGTGAGATCCGCACCAGAGTGGTACGGTAATCCTGTTTGGAGGTCATGTTACTTGACCATGACGAGCCTACGAACTATGAGGAAGCGATGATGAGCCCAGATTCCGTGAAATGGCTTGAGGCCATGAAATCTGAAATGAGATCCATGTATGAGAACAAAGTATGGACTTTGATTGACTTGCCCAATGATTGGCGAGGCATTTAGATTAAATGGATCTTCAGAGGAAGACGGACGCTAATAGTAGTGTTACTATCTACAAAGCTAGAATTGTCGCAAAAAGGTTTTTGACAAGTTCAAGGTGTTGACTACGATGAGAGTTTCTCACTCGTATCTATGCTTAAGTATGTCCGAATCATGTTAGCAATTGCCGCATTTTATGAAATCTGGCAAATGGATAAACAAAACTGCATTCCTTAAAGGATTTATTAAAGAAGAGTTGTATATGATGCAACCAGAAGATTTTGTCAATCCTAAAGGTACTAACAAAATATGCAAGCTTCAGCGATCCATCTATGGACTGGTGCAAGCATCTCGGAGTTGGAATATACGCTTTGATAAGTTGATCAAAGCATATAGTTTTATACAGACTTGCGGTGAAGCTTGTATTTACAAGAAAGTGAGTGGGAGCACTACAACATTTCTGATAAGTATATGGGAAAGACATATTGTTGATCGGAGATAATGTAGAATTATTCTGCAAAGCATAAAGGAATGTTTGAAAGGAGTTTTTCAAAGAAAGACCTCGGTGAAGCTCCTTACATATTGAGCATCAAGATCTATAGAGATAGATCAAGACACTTGATAAGTTTTTTCAATGAATACATACCTTGACAAGATTTTGAAGTAGTTCAAAATGGAACAGTCAAAGAAGGATTTCTTGCCTGTGTTACAAAGGTGTGAAGTTGAGTAAGACTCAAAACCCGACCACGGCAGAAGATAGAGAGAGAATGAAAGTCATTCCCTATGCCTCAGCCATAGGTTCTATAAAGTATGCCATGCTGTGTACCAGACCTATTGTATACCCTGCCCTGAGTTTGGCAAGGGAGTACAATAGTGATCTAGGAGTAGATCACTGGACATTGGTCAAAATTATCCTTAGTGGAATAAGGATATGTTTCTCGATTATGGAGGTGACAAAAGGTTCATCGTAAAGGGTTACGTTGATGCAAGTTTTGACACTGATCCAGATGACTCTAAGTCTCAATCTGGATACATATTGAAAGTGGGAGAAATTAGCTAGAGTAGCTCCATGCAGAGCATTATTGACATAGAAATTTGCAAAATACTTACGGATCTGAATGTGGCAGACCCGTTGACTAAACTTCTCTCACAAGCAAAACATGATCACACCTCAGTACTCTTTGGGTGTTAATCACATAGCAATGTGAACTAGATTATTGACTCTAGTAAACCCTTTGGGTGTTGGTCACATGTCAATGTGAACTATGGGTGTTAATCACATGGTGATGTGAACTATTGATGTTAAATCACATGGCGATGTGAACTAGATTATTGACTCTAGTGCAAGTGGGAGACTGAAGGAAATATGCCCTAGAGGCAATAATAAAGTTATTATTTATTTCCTTATATCATGATAAATGTTTATTATTCATGCTAGAATTGTATTAACCGGAAACATAATACATGTGTGAATACATAGACAAACAGAGTGTCACTAGTATGCCTCTACTTGACTAGCTCGTTGATCAAAGATAGTTATGTTTCCTAACCATAGACATGAGTTGTCATTTGATTAACGGGATCACATCATTAGGAGAATGATGTGATTGACTTGACCGATTCCGTTAGCATAGCACTTGATCGTTTAGTTTGTTGCTATTGTTTTCTTCATGACTTATACATGTTCCTATGACTATGAGATTATGCAACTCCCATTTACCGGAGGAACACTTTGTGTGCCACCAAACATCACAACGTAACTGGGTGATTATAAAGGTGCTCTACAGGTGTCTCCGAAGGTACTTGTTGGGTTGGCGTATTTCGAGATTAGGATTTGTCACTCCGATTGTCGGAGAGGTATCTCTGGGCCCTCTCGGTAATGCACATCACTTAAGCCTTGCAAGCATTGCAACTAATGAGTTACTTGCAGGATGATGTATTACAGAACGAGTAAAGAGACTTGTCGGTAACGAGATTGAACTAGGTATTGGGATACCGACGATCGAATCTCGGGCAAGTAACATACCGATGACAAAGGGAACAACGTATGTTGTTATGCGGTCTGACCGATAAAGATCTTCGTAGAATATGTGGGAGCCAATATGAGCATCGAGGTTCTGCTATTGGTTATTGACCGGAGACGTGTCTCGGTCATGTCTACATTGTTCTTGAACCCGTAGGGTCCGCACGCTTAAGGTTTCGATGATAGTTATATTATGAGTTTATGAGTTTTGATGTACCGAAGGAGTTCGGAGTCCCGAGTGAGATTGGGGACATGACAAGGAGTCTCGAAATGGTCGAGACGTAAAGATCGATATATTGGACGACTATATTCGGACATCGGAAAGGTTCCGAGTGATTCGCGTGTTTTTTGGAGTACCAGAGAGTTACGGGAATTCGTCGGGGAGTATATGGGCCTTATTGGGCTTTAGGGGAAAGAGAGAGGAGAGGTTGGGCGCCCCCCAAGGCCTAGTCCGAATTGGACTAGGGGGAGGGGCCGCGCCCCCTCCTTCCTTCTCTTCTCCCTTCCCTTGCCTTGACTCCTACTCCTACTACTTGGAAGGGGGGGGGGGATCCTACTCCCGGTGGGAGTAGGACTCCTCCAGAGCGCGCCATAGGGGCGGCCCTCTCCCCCCTCCTCCACTCATTTATATACGTGGCCAAGGGGCACCCCATAGACACACAAGTTGATCTTCGTGATCGTTCTCTTAGCCGTGTGTGGTGCCCCCCTCCACCATAATCCTCGATAATATTGTAGCGGTGGTTAGGCAAAGCCCTGCGACGGTAGAACATCAAGATCGTCACCACACCGTCGTGCTGACGGAACTCTTCCCCGACACTTTGCTGGATCGGACTTCGGGGATCGTCATCGAGCTGAACGTGTGCTAGAACTTGGAGGAGCCGTAGTTTCGATGCTTGATCGGTCGGGCCGTGAAGACGTACGACTACATCAACCGCGTTGTGCTAACGCTTCCGCTTCTGGTCTACGAGGGTACGTAGATAACACTCTCCCCTCTCGTTGCTATACATCACCATGATCTTGTGTCTGCGTAGGAAATTTTTGAAATTACTATGTTCCCTGACAGGTCCCCCTGGCCAGATCCGCCCAGGCCTCCCGTCTCGCCTTGCCTCCTCGCGCCGTCGCCGCCCTTGCCGAAGAGCGCCGTCGCACCGAGCCCCTGACTCCTCGCCGCTTCGACCAACCGCGTGCCTTGACCAGCTCCAGCGCATGAGCCAGCAGCCTCCAGGCCCAGCGCGCTCTCCGCCTCGCTGGCCAAGGCCCAGCCCTCGTCTAGCCTACCCACCGAGCCGGCCCATGAGGCCCAGTGAGCATCAGATCCAACGCCCTCACCCTGTGCACTATTGGGCTGTCCCAGATTCGGCCGGTTCGTGTTTTTTCGCAGAATGATTTGTCTATTTATCTAGAGAGACCAGATTTGCAGAAAACCCCCTAAGCATCATGCATATAATAACTTCTTAACCATGCATCGGTTTAAAACGAATTATATATGAAAAATGCTTAGATTTTTGTCTAGTTTCTACATTTCCAACTTTCATCCATGTTTAAAATTTTTAAAATGATGTTTCTTTAAATTTGCTTAAATGACATGTTAAATTGTTTTGTTTCATAACTAATTAGCCATAGGTCGGTTTTAAACTTTATATGTAAATGGGGTAGAAAAATGCATAGATTAACATGGTGCACTTTGTTTTACTATTAAATAATAGTAAAATATGCTTTAGGACATAACAGTACCAAATCTAAAATAGATAGTTCACTTAGGCTTCACCTCTTGCCATGTTTAACAACATTTAATATTGTTGAGTAGCATAAATGGAGCAAACTAAAGAACTTGAATGTGGTGTCCCGTCAATATGCAACTTGTTGCATGTTGAGCTCCACTTAATTTGTAGTATTGTTTTTTGCACTTTGCCATGCCATGCCTCTTTAAACAGGTCATGCATCATACTTGGTTGCGCATCATGTCATGTTCATGTGATGGTTGTTTACCATCTTGTTTCCTTCTTTCCGGTGTTGCTTCTTCTTGATAGTTTCGGTAACGTTGCGTTTGTGAGGATCTGTTCGACTATGTCCGTTTGTCTTCTTCATGGACTCGTTCTTCAATTCCTTGCAGGATCCCAGGCAAGATGACCATTACCCTCAATATCACTTCTATCTTTGCTTGCTAGTTGTTCGCTCTATCGTTATGTCTCGCTACCTGCCACTTGTTTATCATGCCTCCCATATTGCCATGTCAAGCCTTTAACCCACCTTCCTAGCAAACCGTTGTTTGGCTATGTTACCGCTTTGCTCAGCCCCTCTTATAGCGTTGTTAGTTGCAGGTGAAGTTGGAGTTTGTTCCAGGTTGGAACATGGATATGTTGGGATATCATATATCTCTTATTTTAATTAATGCATATATATACTTGGTAAAGGGTGGAAGCCTCGGCCTTTTGCCTGGTGTTTTGTTCCACTCTTGTTGCCCTAGTTTTTGTCATACCGGTGTTATGTTCCTTGATTTTGCGTTCCTAACGCGGTTGGGGTTATGGGACCCCCTTGACAGTTCGCTTTGAATAAAACTCCTCCAGCAAGGCCCAACCATGGTTTTAACATTTGCCACCACCACCTATTAATTTTTCCTTGGGAGTCGCGCTCCCGAGGGTCATCTTTATTTAACCCCCCCCCCCGGGCCAGTGCTTCTCTAAGTGTTGGGCCGAACTGAGTAGACTGCGGGGCCACCTTGGGGAAACTTGAGGGCTAGTTTTACTTGTAGGATGTCTCATCCGGTGTGCCTTGAGAACGAGATATGTGTAGCTCCTATCGGGATTTGTCAGCACATTTGGGCGGTCTTGCTGGTCTTGTTTTACCATTGTCGAAATGTCTTGTAACCGGGATTCCGAGTCTGACCGGGTCATTCTGGGAGAAGGAATATCCTTCGTTGATCATGAGAGCTTGTGATGGGCTAAGTTGGAACACCCCTACAGGGTTTAAACTTTTGAGAGCCGTGCCCGCGGTTATGTGGCAGATGGGAATTTGTTAATATCCGGTTGTAGAAAACTTGACACTTGACTTAATTAAAATGAATCAACCACGTGAGTAGCTGTGACGGTCTCTTTTCGGCGGAGTCCGAGAAGTGAACACGATTTTGGGTTATGTTTGAACGTAAGTAGTTTCAGGATCACTTCTTGATCACTTTTGCGTAGCTTCTCATCTTACTCTTATTTGTGTATGTTAGCCACCATATTTGCTTAGTGCTTGCTACAACTCCACCTCATTGCTACCATCCTTCCCATAAGCTTAAATAGTCTTGACCGCGAGGGTTTTGATATTGCTGAGTCCTCGTGACTCACGGATACTTCCAAAATAGTTGCAGGTGCCGATGATAGCAGTGCAGGTGACGCAACCGAGCTCAAGTGAAAGTTTGATGAAGATATTGGTCGTTTTTATGTGTCTTTTCCGGATGATCAGTAGTGGTGCCTAGTTGGGACGATCGGGGATCTAGCATTTGGGGTTGTCTTCTTTTATTTTGGTTCCGTAGTCAGACCTTGATTGTACTCTGGATGATGTATGTTTAACTTGTTATTTGTGTGAAGTGGCGATTGTAAACCAACTCTTTATCCCTTTCTTATTCAGTACATGGGATTGTGTGAAGATTACCCCTCTTGCGACAAAACCACCATGCGGTTATGCCTCTAAGTCGTGCCTCGACACGTGGGAGATATAGCCGCATCGTGGGCGTTACATGCCGGCACACGACTTGGTGTTTCTTGATGTGTCTTGGGTGCTAGCCCAACCCCTCTATTTATATGTTGAGCCTTGGGGTTGAAACTTGGAGTAAAAGCCTACACAAAGTTGGTTTCACCCGAAAGGAAAGAGTCCTTCTTGGACTCCAGGACCACACGCCAGGGTTCCCGGCATCTGGACCTAGATGCCAGGGACCCTGGCGTCTGGCCCTTGGACTCCACAAAACTTCATTTTGCGCTTTACAAAAACCTTGTGGGCTTTCCCCTTTGGGCCAAATAAAGTGTTCTCGTACCCAAACATTTCGAGAAACATCCGGAACCCCTTCCGGTGAGTCCCGGAACCCTTTCGGAGACCAAACACTATTATCCCATATATAAATCTTTATATCCGGACCATTCCGGAGTTCCTCGTCATGTCCGTGATCTCATCTGGGACTCCGAACAACATTCGGTCACCAACATACATAACTCATATAATACTATATCGTCAACGAACGTTAAGCGTGCGGACCCTACGGGTTCGAGAACTATGTAGAAATGACCAACACATCTCTTTGATCAATAACCAATAGCAGAACCTGGATGCCCATATTGGCTCCTACATATTCTACGAAGATCTTTATCGTTCGAACCGCATAACAACATACGTTGTTCCCTTTGTCATCGGTATGTTACTTGCCCGAGATTCGATCGTCGGTATCATCATACCTAGTTCAATCTCGTTACCAGCAAGTCTCTTTACTCGTTCTATAAGCAAAATCCCGCAACTAACTTATTAGTCACATTGCTTGCAAGGCTTATAGTGATGTGCATTACCGAGAGGGCCCAGAGATACCTCTCAGACAATCGGAGTGACAAATCCTAATCTCGGTCTATGCCAACTCAACAAACACCATCAGAGACACCTGTAGAGCATCTTTATAATCACCCAGTTACATTGTGATGTTTGATAGCACACTAAGTGTTCCTCCGGTATTCGGGAGTTGCATAATCTCATAGTCATAGGGACATGTATAAGTTATGAAGAAAGCAATAGAAATAAACTAAACGATCAAAGTGCTAAGCTAACGGATGGGTCAAGTCAATCACATCATTCTCTAATGATGTGATCCCATTCATCAAATGACAACTCATGTCTATGGCTAGGAAACTTAACCATCTTTGATTAACGAGCTAGTCAAGTAGAGGCATACTAGTGACACTCTGTTTGTCTATGTATTCACACATGTACTAAGTTTCCGGTTAATACAATTCTAGCATGAATAAAAAACATTTATCATGATATAAGGAAATATAAATAACAACTTTATTATTGCCTCTAGGGCATATTTCCTTCATTTGGCTCACCAAAGTACTCATGGACGGTGGCAGCGGATTGAACCTCATCTATGAAGATACGCTCCAAAAAATGCAGATGGACAAAAGTCGCGTTGAGCAAAGCGGCACCACTTTCCGAGGCATCATCCCCAATCGAGAAGCAATAAGCTCGGGGAGGATCAAACTCGATGTCGTATTCGGCATGTCGGAGAACTATAGGTCCGAAGAGTTGCTCTTCCACGTGGCACCTTTCCACATCTGATATCACGCCCTGTTAGGGCGAGAAGCTATCATATGCTTTCAAGCCATACCCCATTACGGGTACATGAAGCTCAAAATGCCAGGGCCCAACGGAGTTATCACTATCACCAGTGATCCGGATATAGCACTCCGCGCCGAAAACAAAACTACATCCCTAGCCCTCGAGGCGCTATCTGAGGCCCTTACGGCCGAGGAATTGACCACTCTGCGCTCTACAGTGGACAAGGACGATGTAATCCTCGACAAGAGGCCCAAATCCATTTCCTTTAAACCAGCAGATGAAATAGTCAAATTTCAAGTACATCCAACGGATCCTAATAAAACTTCAGCCATTGGAGCATAGTTAGATCCAACTACCGATGCCGCTTTAAGAGCATTTTTGCGCGAAAATTGGGACATCTTTGCCTAGCATCCTTCGGATATGCCAGGAATCCCACGCAGACTGGCCGAACACAGACTCAATATAATAAAAGGCTTTAAACCAGTCAAGCAAATTGCGGTGATTTTCCAAACCCAAGCGACAAGCCATGGGGGAGGAGCTAGCCAAACTACTTGAAGCCAGGTTCATTGGAGAGATCAAACACCCGGACTGGCTAGCAAACCTGGTCATGGTGCCAAAGAAGGATAAATCCTGGCGCCTTTGTGTCAATTTCAAAGACCTAAACAAGGCCTGCCCTAAGGACCCCTTCCCACTACCCCGCATTGACTAAATCATTGATGCAACTGTAGGACATGATTCACTGTGCTTCCTCGATGCATACTCCGGATACCATCAAACTAAGATGAGGGAATCTGATCAAGCCACAACGTCATTCATCATCCCATATGGGCCTTTCTGCTTCAACACTATGCCTTTCGGACTCAAAAATGTTGGCGCCACCTACCAATGCATGATTCAAAAATGCCTGGAAAAACAAATTGGCAAGATAGTGGAGGTATATGTAGATGATGTAGTCATCAAAACTAAACATGTCGAATCATTGGTGGACGACTTGTGCCTCACATTCGACAACCTCCGAACATATGACATATGGCTCAATCCGGAAAAATGCATTTTCGACATCCTGGCCGGAAAGCTGCTCGGGTTCATTGTTTCCAATAGAGGAATCGAAGCAAATCCAGCCAAAATCTGAGCCTTGTCGCAATTGGCAACACCAACAGACCTAATGCAGGTCCAAAAACTACATGGGTGTGTGGCAGCCTTGAGGTGCTTTATCTTCAGATTGGGAGAAAAGGCACTTCCACTTTATCGCCTGCTCCAACGTACCGATCACTTCGAGTGGACGGATGCGGCAACGGTCGGGTTGGAAGAAATAAAAACTTTGTTAGCAAATAACCCAATCCTTGCCGCACCAAACATCGGTGAACCTATGCTACTGTACATATCAGCAACTCACTAGGTAGTGAGCGTTGTGCTTGTTGTCGAACGAGAGGAAAAGGGACACAAATTCCCACTCCAAAAAATAGTATACTATGTATCGGCGGTCCTTACACCATGCAAATCCCGATACCCGCATTACCAAAAGATAGCATATGCGGTCTTCATGGCATCTTGAAAACTGTGGCACTACTTTCAAGAGTGCTCGATCATGGTGGCCTCTGAAGTGCCACTCAATGACATCATAAACAATCGTGACTCCACCGGCCGCATTGCCAAATGGGCTATCGAGCTCTTACCATTTGAAATAACATACAAGCCACGTCGAGCTATTAAATCTCAGGTGTTTGCCGACTTTGTCGCCGAATGGACAGAAGTTGAACTCCCCAAAGAGTACATCACATACTCCAACTGGGTGATGTACTTCGACGGCTCCAAAATATTAGCCGGATTGGGAGCTGGTGTCATCCTAACATCCCCTATAGGGGACACAGTCCGTTATGTATTACAAATCATGTATATGGACTCCAATAATGTGGTTGAATATGAGGCGCTCCTGCATGGACTCCGGATGGCCGTTTCTATGGGCATACAATGCCTTGAGGTGCATGGGGATTCAAACCTCGCGATATCTCAAATAAATGGAGAATTCAACACAAAAGATCCAAAGATGGCGGCCTACTTCAATGTCCTACTTAGAATATCAGCTCGATTTGAGGGGCTCGAGTTTCATCATGTGGCTCGAGATAGTAATCAAGCAGCACACATCCTTGCTCGAATGGGCCCTAAACGTGACCCCGTCCCGCCTAACACCTTTTTGGAAAGGCTTTTCAAGCCATCTGTGGTATGGCAAGATGAGAGCGGAAATACCAGTCCGGCGCCGATCACACCCCCGGATGCCGAACACGATTCGGATATCATCGGGGGCTCGGGCACTTAGCCGATGCCTTCCGCTCATGTAATCATGGCGGTTATTGCTCCATGGACCAAACCCTTCTTGGCCTACCTTAATAGGCAGGAGCTACCTAATGATTTGAACGACGCTCGTCGCATAGTACGACGCTCCAAGGCCTACAAAGTTCACGAAAGAGAACTCTACAAGAAAAGCACTAGTGGAGTTCTTCAAAGATGTATCTCCGAAGAGGAGGGGCATCAGCTCTTGGCCGAAATACATGCTGGCCTCGGCGGCCATCACATTGCAGCTCGGGCCCTTGTAAGCAAAGCCTTTCGTACAGGCTTCTTCTGGCCCACGGCCCGAGCAGATGCACAGGCCCTTGTACAATGTTGTGTAGGATGCCAGCTCTTCGCCAATCAAAGCCATATGCCTCCTACTGCCTTAAGAACTATCCCCATTACCTGGCCTTTCGCGGTCTGGGGGCTAGACATGGTCGGACCCCTTAAAGGGGGAAGCCATAAGAAGAAATATTTACTGGTCATGGTGGATAAATTCACTAAGTGGATAGAGGCCAAACCAGTAAAAACTACTGAAGCCGGGCCGGTAATAGACTTTATATCTGGTGTCATACACCGTTATGGTGTCCCGCACAACATTATTACTGACAATGGCTCTAACTTCACAACCGATGAGGTAAAAATTGGTGCGCTAACATGGGCATCAAGGTCGATTACGCCTTCGTATATCACCCTCAAACAAACTGTCAAGTCGAGCGGGCCAATGGCCTGATAATGAGCGGCATCAAACCCAAACTAGTGCGATCCCTAAAGGAGTCAGATAAACACTGTGAAAGTGCGTTATATTGACTAGAGGGGGGGTGAATAGGCGATTTTTATGAAAGTCTTCAAAATGTGGAAGTTATGAAGACAAACGATAGAAATAAACCTATTACCATGCAACAGAAGGTAGACTACACTAGGCAACCCATAGTCAAGTATTCAATAAAGTGAAAGCATAATGACTTAATAGCAGCAATGTAGTAAGGATCAGGTAGGAAGATATTATGAAGCCATATAGAACATGCAGTCACTCAGTGAAGACAAAAGATAGTGCAAACATACAATGACTTCACAAGGAGCAACAGTAAGTAAAGGGAAGGGAAGATGAAACCAGTGACACGCTGAAGACAATGATTTGTTGGACCAGTTCCAGTTGTTGTGACAACTATACGTCTGGTTAGGGCGGCTAGGTATTTAAACCTTAGGACACACAGTCCCGGACACCCAGTCCTGAACACGCAGCTCAGGACACCCAGTCCTCACCGTATTCCCCTTGAGCTAAGGTCACACAGACCTCGCCCAATCACCCTGGTAAGTCTTCAAGGTAGACTCCCAAACCTTCACAGACTTTGTTCACCGGCAATCCACAATGTCTCTTGGATGCTCAGAACGCGATGCCTAACCGGCTGGAGGATGCACAGTCCTCAAGTGTAATAAGTCTTCAGATCACACAGACAAGAAGACTTAAGTGATGCCCAATTCTCTTTGGCTCTGGGTGGTTAGGGCTTTATCCTCGCAAGGAATTCTCTCTCAAAGGCTTCAAGGTGGGTTGCTCTCAAACGACAAAAGTCGTACTCTGAATCTGAGCAGCCAACCGTTTATGGTTGTAGGGGGTGGGCTATTTATAGCCACTTGGCAACCCGACCTGATTTGTCCGAAATGACCCTGGGTCACTAAGGAACTGACACGTGTTCCAACGGTCAGATTTCAAACTCACACGGCAACTTTACTTGGGCTGCAAGCAAAGCTGACTTGTCCGACTCTGGACAAGATTCGCTCTTATAGTCTTCACTCGAAGACATAGGTTTTGGTTAGGCATCACTTCAGTCATTCTGACTGGTTCTCTTGGACCCCACTTAACAGAACGGTGGTTCCTATGACTCAACACAAAAGAAAAAGAACCACGAAAGATCTAAGTCTTCGAGCTCCATAGGCTTCATGTGGTGTCTTCTCTTGTCATAGTCTTCAATGTGAATATCTTCATATACCACCTTTGACTTCAATGTCTTCATACATTTTTAGGGGTCATCTCTGGTAGGAAAACCGAATCAATGAGGGACTTCTACCTGTGTTATCCTGCAATTCTCATAAACACATTAATCCCTCAACTAGGTTTGTCGTCAATACTCAAAAACCAACTAGGGGTGGCACTAGATGCACTTACAATCTCCCCCTTTTTGGTGATTGATGACAAACTAGTTGAAGTTTTCAACGGGGAATATAATCTATGAAATTGTAAAGGATAAGGATTTGTCTTCATAAGTTGCAAGGGCTCCCCCTGAAGATGTGCATATAAGTAATTTGCTTTTGGAATGCAAATGCACATGGCAGGTTGTACTTGTGGAGATCCACTTCAACTTATGATGACAATCCACTATGCATGTGAAAGTATATGAAGATAATGACAATGCATAATGGAAAATGGACGTCTGCAGAATGATCTAAGTGCGGAATTTATCGTCGCACATGCGGAATTTATCATCGCAAAACAAAGTGGCAGATAAGTAGCAGACGACCATCGAGTTTAAGTGTTACAACTCAAAGAACCAAATGTAGCAAAACGAGAGTTGTAAGCACGAAGCAAAATATAAAGCACCCGCCCATATGGACCCGCTTGAAGACTATCAACCTCATATGCTTCTCCCCCTTTTGTCAGTAAGGACCAAAAAGGTTTGAAGACATAGAGCATCTACTCGTTCCCATGTGGAGTAGGTGAAGTAGCAGGGTCGTTGGTGGTGTTTGGCAGTGCTGAAGAGCTTGGAGCAGAGTTGACGCGTGCTAAAGGAGGTGGTGGTGAAGTAGCATCATCTTCATCCTCGATAACTCTGGCAGTCACTATTGCAGCAGATGAAGAGAACTCAGAGTCTTCGAGGGATGGAGTTCCTAGCAGCACAGCTCTTCGAGGAGGTGTGGAGTCAAACTTGAATCGCTCAGTGAAGCCATCCTGTTGGAGATCATCTTCAGAACACATCATCGTTAGCCCTTTCCATGTGCGGTGACATGTTTCATGGGCAACGAAAGCATTCTTGGTGGCAAGATTGCGAATGCGATTAACATCCACCAAGAGGCTTTTCATCTGATGCTTCAGCCAGTCATGATGCCTATCCTGTTTCTGATGAAGAGCCATAAGAAGCTCTCGGTCGTTGAGAACATGAGTGCGCTTCTTGGGTCTTGGAGCAGTTGTACTATCAGTGGCTTCAGTAGACGCATGGTGTGGTGCACGTGTAGTGCCAGCCAAAGGATACACCCGAGTGACTGCTTCAACTCCTTCAATGTTCTGTGAGAAACTCTGATGCTCTGCATTCTGAAGACTTCGAGGTTCCTTTGCAGGCTCGGGATAGATGGCTTCAGTAGAGATATCCACATCAGGCAGAAAAATCCTATGATTGCGAGCAGATGGCTGATATGAGATATCAGAGTGAAGTTTAATTAGCCGCATTACCCATGGGGCGTAGAACTTCAAGCCAAACAGATCAGAGCCTGATGCAGCAAGTTGGCAGATGAATAAGTCCTGTGCATTGAAGCATTTTCCATGAAGAATATAGAAGACCAAAGTCTTCATTGCACCCTCAAGCTTGGCATTTGGAGAGTGCCCTTTGATGGGCCAGAGAGTTCGCCTGATGATGTGATAGATGGTTTTTGGCAGATACTCAAGGTCTTCAACAAAGAATTCTGTTGGATAAGCAGCATCTTGGGGCAATGGCTTCATCATGCTGAGCATCTAACTCATATCAGGTTCCGGCCTCTTAAAGATGCTCTCGATAGCTTCACTATGCAGCTGACAGCCATGTTCGTAGAGATCGCCAGGAGTGGGCAAACTAGTGAGCTCAATGATGTTAAATGCATTGGCTTCGTGATGAACATTTCCGGTCATCCACTCCAGGACCCAAGTCTTCGGATCTCTGCTGTACCCGCGGATGTGAAGTGTGGCATAGAA
Source organism: Triticum dicoccoides (assembly GCF_002162155.2). Taxonomy (NCBI): domain Eukaryota; kingdom Viridiplantae; phylum Streptophyta; class Magnoliopsida; order Poales; family Poaceae; genus Triticum; species Triticum dicoccoides. Next base: position 275,312,368 of record NC_041388.1, read on the forward strand.
TTGGAGCAGCAGCTCTTCATTCCAATGGTCTTGGTCAGTAACGAACGGCAGCAGTCCAACTTCCTTGAAGCAATCCAAAGCTTCTTCCAGATAGGGCAGACCAGCTATGGCTTCAATGTCAAGGTGCTTGTGTGGGAAGATGCAACCTTGGTTGTAAAGAATGCATGAGTAATAGCTTCGCTAAGGATAGCTCCAGAACCGATCAGATGATATCATTTCCCTTGAGTAGGGGTTCCTGGAGCTATCAAAGAATGTGTTGTCTGCCCTGAAGCCATTGATATTGAAGGAGCCAGGTGCTGATGCAGGACCTGGGAACCTTGGCAATCTTGGGATTGGCTTCTGTACCTGAGGCCTGTGCTCAACATGATAGTCGAACTGGGGACCGGTAGCAGACTCAGGAACAGAAGTGACGGGATCAGTGGCTTCGCTGTCTTCTTCTTACGTTGGGGAGGGCTCCACATTAGCTTCATTGGTGGTTGTGGCAGCCTCAAGATGTTCATCCTCCACTTGACGAGCTGGAGGGTCGGTCACAAGCACTTTCTCCTTGAGAACTGCTTCTTGGTGGGACAGGGGGACTTGTGGGACTTCTTCTTCCGCGGCTGATGCAGCCGGATTGTCTTCAACAGAGATTTGAGGCCTTGGACCTTTGCGAAGCCTGTGCAACGTGGGCGACACCTGTGGAGTTGGAGTGGGCTGGGCCTCATAGTCTTCTTCCTCTTGTGGGCGATCTGCCCATGAAGCATCCTATGCAATTGGCGTCAGCGGACGACCAATGCTGATGAGTTCGCTATTTTCAAGCTGAGGAAGGACTGCACCATCTTCTACATTGTCATGTTGACCAATGTCTTCAGTAGCGATGGGATCAGCTGCTGGAAAGTCTTCAGCTTCATGAGCCTCTATGGAAGCAGGCTCATGGATAGTCAGTTGGCGTTCAGCTTCAGGATAGACCATAGAAATGGGTTCAACTATCAAGGGCTCTGTGGGAGTAGCCCGATCTTTCTTGGTCTTCCTCTTCTTCTTGGAGGGGGCAGTTGGAGAGGCTTCAGAATGTTTCCTCTTCCTGGCTTCAGCCTCAGCAGTCCTTGTCTTCTTGAGCTCTGAAGCGGTTGACCGGCTTTTTGGCTTCGAGCCAGTCAGTCTAGTTGGGAAGACAATCAGAACTGCTTCCTGCCTTGGTGCGTCAGTTTCAGCCGTAGCAGGCTTCTTCTTCTTCTTTGCGGCCATCCTGGGGTCGATGCCAGGACGCCCAAAGGCCTTGCGCTTCTCAGCCTCATTGTAGGCTTGCACACATCTGTCAGCTAGAGTCTTCATGCGCTCACGCGAACCCTGAGCTTCTGCATGTTTCTTTACAAAGGCTTCCTTGAGCTCGTGCATCATACTCTTGAAGTTCTTCACTTCTTGCACGCTGAGCTTGGCCATATGCTTCTTGAACTGAGCCTTTTCATAGTCAATCTTTTGCTTCAGTTCAACAATGCGCTGGGCAATAGCGAGTTCTGAAGCAATGGCGCCTTGGAAGGCGACACTGAGGCCAATTGGTAGCTGCAGATCTTCAAAGCTGATGTTTGGCATGTCAAACCACTCGTCAATGAAGTTGTGGATGATGGTCACATCAAAGAGAGGCAGATCATTGAAGATTTCTGCTTCTTCTTTGCTCTTGATGAGTTGCTCAAGAGCGTCATCTGCTAGATCTTCATCACTTGACAGATCAATGTCGTCATTGCGCAGAATGGCAGCAGCAATTAGCTCTTGTCCGGTGTGAGGCAGAGGCATCTTGACCTTCTGGGGCTTGGAGATGCGAGATAAGTCTTCGGACTGCACACTGTCTTCAGGAGGTGCAGTTGCTAGTGGCTTCGCCCGTGAGATTTTTGGTGAAGGGGCAGGCTTTGAAGCTTTAGGCTTCTTCAGCTTCTTTGTCTTTGGCGTTGCAGGCGCTTCATCTGATTCAGCGTCGGCTGCAGGCTCATTCACTGCAGTCCCTTGAACTAAGATGCGGGTGATGAGGCCTTCAAGGTTGTAGAAAGGACCGATGACATTGGGTTCTGCATGTCGTGTGCCATCTGCCCTTGGTGCTAAGGGAGCAGGGTTGAAGTCTACCCCCAAAGTCTTCTTGTTCTGCTTCGCTGAGTTCTGGGTAAACTGCAAGTTGCGCTTGAACAGATTGTCGTCACGACACCATAGTAGTGACGATGGGTGTGCATCAGCAGGCTATGGCCCACGGACCATGCAGGGATAGAAGCCTTGTGCAATGGCTTCATCTCTGGACCTGGGTAGAAGATTCTTGTATAGGATGTCTCCCCACGGTCTCTTGATGGCATTTTTCTCAGCATATTCCTGGGTTACAAATCGGTATTTGAACCATTGTTCTGCCCAATATCTTCGAATCCATTGGATTCGGGTCTTGCGTTGATTGTAATCCTCTTCAGGATCTGTCTTGTACAGTTCTGAGAGTTCATCTGGCAGATCTCTGGATGTTTCTCCATGACGCTTTCTGCCACCCTTCCTTGCTGCTTTCTCTGAAGCCATAAACTTTAACTTGAAAGGCTTCAACACGTTCAAAGGCTTCAAAGGTTTTTGCTTGCTGGACCAACAAGAACTGGCTTCGGGAGAATTAATGTGATGCTGTAAGAATTCTGCAAATGAATGCAGACTATGAGAACCAAAGGATTCTCCCATGGACATGTACCTGTGACAGCATTAAGGTGCGAGGGAAGGGGAAGAGGTCATATGCATTCTCAGAAGATTTTGAAGATAAATCAGTTTAGAAGACATTGACCTCATCGTGCGAAGACATTCACTCATAGATAAGGAGTTGGTTCCAGATTTGTACGAATCCACAGATCAGTACAAGTGAGGAATCTAACTACTTTGTGAAGCATAAGTGAATATACTAGGCATGTTATGAGATGCAGTATGAGAGAGATCTAACTTGTGTGAATAGAAACTGCTTGTGGTAGAAAGTGACAAATCCATAGGATCAACGGTGTTGTAAAAAGGAAGTTTTATTTACCACACTAAGAACTGCTAGACGAAGTGGAAGATGAGGCCGAGCAGTTCGATCTTCCGTGCCCTAACTTGGCGACGGAGGACACCTACGGCGACGGCGGAGAGGACGATGTCCGTGGTCGGCGTGAAGACGGCGTCGGAGAGGTTGCGGCAGCGAAGCGCTTCGTCGCCGGCGTCATCGGGGGCTAGCGGTGGCGCTAGGGTTAGATAATGACCGCTGTGAAGTGTGTATTTATAGGTACATGGGTGGCACTGCGCTATTACACAGGTGCCCCTGTCGATTCGCATCTGAGGAACACATGGCCATTATGCGGAATTTTGGGGTTTGTTCCACGTCCCATGCACGCCTTGATTGTCGGGTGATCGTTCCTACTTCTCCGGGTTTCATGTGGAGGAATGAGCATTGAAAACGGACTTAATGGTTGTCTCTGTATCTTCTGCTGACAAGGACGCAGAGAAGACATTCGACAGTTTCAATAGAATGCATATGATTTGGAGAGATAGAATTTGAGATAAAAAGCATAGAGAGGTTAGGGTCCGATCACATTCACTTAGTTCAAAAGATTCAACAATGAAGACATAGCTATAAGTGAATGCTGTAGAGGACAGAACACTAATATATATATATATATATAATCAACATAGTGAAGATAATCATGAAGATATGTTGAGATCGAAGCCAAACCAAATGTGAAGACATTGCAAGGTAACGCCATGAGTGAAACACTTCCAAAATAGAATGTTGGGTGGTGGCGTTACCCACCGTATAGGAAGTATTAGACCCAAACACGGCACACAATTATCGTGGCGCTCCGAAGTCAAATTCCACATTAATGTTTTCACACTTAGAATGTATGTCTTCATTGATTGAAGATATACTTTACTTCGTGTGTTGCACATCTAAGTCATCAATATGCATAAGGGTTAGGATGTGTGCCTGATCACAGGACATTTGAGGATTCCAGGATATTTAGCTCACACCGTAACTTGCAAAATCTCTTCTCATCCAAGGGCTTGGTGAAGATATCTGCCAATTGCTCTTCAGTGTTGACGTGTATGATATCAATATCTTCCTTCACAACATGATCTCTGAGAAAGTGATGACGAATTTCAATGTGCTTTGTCTTCGAGTGCTGAACTGGGTTGTTGGCGATCTTGATGGCGCTTTCGTTGTCGCAGTAAAGTGGCACTTGCTTCAGATGAATGCCATAGTCCTTGAGTGTTTGCTTCATCCACAGAAGCTGAGCGCAGCAAGATCCAGCAGCAATGTATTCAGATTCAGCAGTGGAGAGAGATACACAGTTCTGCTTCTTTGAAGACCAACATACAAGTGATCGTCCCAGAAAGTGACATGTGCCTGATGTAGACTTGCAATCAACTTTGTCACCAGCATAATCAGCATCCGAGAATCCAACCAGATCAAACTCTGAGCCCTTTGGATACCATAATCCTAGAGTTGGGGTGTGAGCCAAATATCGAAGAATTCGCTTCACAGCTAAGTGATGCGACTCCTTTGGTGCCGCTTGAAATCGAGCACACATGCAAACACTAAGCATAATATCTGGCCTAGATGCACATAGATAAAGTAAAGAACCAATCATGGAGCGGTATACCTTTTGATCGAACTCTTTACCATTGTCGTCGGGACCCAGATGATGTTTGGCTGGCATTGGTGTTGTGAAGCCTTTGCAGTCTTGCATACCGAACTTCTTCAGGCAATCTTTGAGATACTTCTCTTGAGATATGAAGATGTCGTTGCATTGTTGTCGTATTTGAAGACCGAGGAAGAACTTCAGCTCCCCCATCATGGACATCTGATATTGCTCTTGCATCATATATCCAAACTCTTCACTGTACTTCTGATTGGTGCAGCCGAAGATAATGTCATCCACATATATTTGGCACACAAACAGTTCACCATCATATGTCTTCGTGAAGAGAGTGGGGTCTAGGGAACCAGGTATGAAACCTTTGCTCTTTAGGAAGTATTTGAGTGTGTCATACCAGGCCCGAGGGGCTTGTTTGAGGCCATACAGTGCCTTGTTGAGCTTGTATACCATGTCCGGATGTTTTGGATCTTCAAAGCCAGGCGGTTGTGCAACATACACTTCTTCTTCAATCTTGCCATTGAGAAAAGCACTCTTCACATCCATTTGATATAGAAGTATGTTATGATGATTTGCATAGGCCAGCAGTATGCGCATGGCTTCAAGTCTAGCCACAGGAGCAAATGTTTCATCGAAGTCAATGCCTTCCACTTGAGTATATCCTTGAGCAACGAGACGAGCTTTGTTTCTGACAACTTGACCATGCTCATCTTGCTTGTTGCGGTATATCCATTTGGTGCCTATTATATTGTGCTTCCATGGATCAGGACGCTTAACTAGTTCCCATACATTATTCAGCTCAAACTGTTGAAGCTCTTCTTGCATAGCTTGAATCCATTCAGGTTCCATGAAGGCTTCTTCAACTTTCTTGGGTTCTGTTATTGAGACGAATGCGAAGTGCCCACAGAAATTTGCTAGCTGAGTTGCCCTTGAATGAGTGAGTGGATCAGGTGCATTGATGCTATCAATTATTCTTTCAATCTGCACTTCATTGGCAACGCGAGGATGTACAGGGTGAAGATTTTGCTCTTGCTGATCATTGTCGTTGTTAGAAGGAATGTCTTCAGGCTGAGCATTGTCTTCATGTTGATCAGGTGCTGAGATGATAAGTTCTTCTTCAGGATGAGCTTCAGAAGGTATAATTTCTCCAGTTCCCATTAGCTTGATTGATTCACTAGATGGAACTTCATCTAGCACATTTGGCAGTTGCTCTCTTTATGAACCGTTGGTCTCATCGAACCGCACATCCACTGTTTCAACCACTTTGTAATGAAAGAGATTGAATACTCTGTAGGAGTGTGAATCCTTTCCATATCCAAGCATAAAACCCTCATGTGCTTTTGGTGCAAACTTTGAGGTGTGATGTGGGTCCTTGATCCAGCACCTTGAGCCAAATACTCTGAAGTAACTGACATTTGGCTTCTTGCCAGTAAGGAGCTCATAAGATGTCTTGTTCAGAAGCTTGTGAAGATAAACACGATTGATTGTATGGCATGCAGTATCAATGGCTTCAGGCCAGAATTTTCTTGGGGTCTTGTATTCATCTAGCATCGTTCTGGCCATCTCAATGAGTGTTCTGTTCTTGCGTTCGACGACGCCATTCTGCTGTGGCGTGTATGGGGCTGAGAATTCATGTGTGTTTCCCAAGGTATCAAGATATGTATAAAGGCCAATGTTCTTGAATTTAGTGCCATTGTCACTTCTGATGTGCTTTATCTTGGCGCCATAATTGTTCATAGCTCAATTTGCGAAGCGTCTGAAGACATCCTGCACTTCAGTCTTGTAAAGGATTATGTGCACCCAAGTGTATCTAGAATAACCATCAACAATAACGAAGCCATAGAGGCAAGCAGTAGTAGTAAGAGTTGAGTAATGAGTGGGACCGAAAAGATCCATGTGAAGCAGTTCGAAGGGTCGAGTAGTGGTCATGATTGTCTTCGAGGGATGTTTGGCCCTCGTCATCTTCCCTGCTTCACAGGCACCGCATAAGTGATCTTTCTTGAACTTGACGCCCTCGATGCCTATGACACGCTTCTTCTTTGCCAGGGTGTGGAGGTTCCTCATGCCAGCATGCCCAAGCCTCCGATGCCAGAGCCAGCATTCTAAAGCTTTTGCTAGAAGACATACGGCAAGCTGTGGTCCTGCTGAGAAATCTACTACGTACAGATCATCTTTTCGATACCCTTCAAACACTAGAGACTTGTCAGATTCCATTAGTACAAGGCAACGATATTTTCCAAATATTACAATCATGTTCAAATCGCAAAGCATTGAGACAGACATTAAGTTGAAGCCAAGGGATTCAACAAGCATGACTTTATCCATGTGTTGATCCCTTGAGATTGCAACTCTACCTAGACCCAATACCTTACTTTTACCAGTGTCAGCAAATGTGATGTGGCTCTTGTTGGATGGACGTAAGGTTGAGTCCATAAGAAGGCTTCTTTTGCCAGTCATGTGATTTGTACACCCACTATCAATAATCCATTCTGAAGACGCTGGTGTCGTACCCTACAGTGCAGTTAGGGGGATAGGCTTCACCAAGAGCATTGTGAAGCAAAAACATTTGATGAACCAGTGGGTTATGAAATCTTAGATCCATATTAGGACTAATAGGGAGAGTAGTAAGCGATTCAGGAACTAAGTACATAGTAAGACCATTTGGGCATTTGATCTTGCGCCCTACAAGATGTTTAAGGTCCCCAGCAATGGCGTCAGACGATTTTGGTTTTCTGCTGGAGACCTTTCCCTGCAAAAGAGAGTTAAGCTTTCTTAGCCACCCACATCTTCAAGGGTGGCTGAGAAGCAATAAGTCTAAGTGCAGCATCTGAGAATTTTGGCTTTGGAGCCCTAGCAAACAGTCTTGCAGGCGGACAATAGTACTCATAAGAATAAGCAGAATAGTTCTTGGTCTTATGAACATGGCGGTTTGATGAACCGCTCTCATATTCATATGCCTGAGTATGGTTTCCCTGCAACACATTTGCGTTAGTGCGACTCAGGTGAGTCCTCTGTCTGTATGAAGCCTTTGGACCGTATGAAGCCTTTGGTCTGAGGTTTGTCTTCTTCACGTGAGGTGTCATGATGACATTCACAGGAAGATTCTCTAGACACCTTTTCGGAACCCAGATCTTCTTCATAGGCGGTCCATTCCTGCAGTTAGTACCAATGTACCTGGCAAACACTTCACCATTCTGATTCTTAAATAGTATATAGTTTGCATCAAAGGATTCATCAATGATAATGGGGTTAGCACAAGTGAAGCCAGATAGATTGGATGGGTCTGCTGAAGGTTCCTTTGCAGCAACCCACATGGTTTTGGGGTACTGCTCAGGTTTCCAGTAAGAGCCATCAGCATTCATTTTCCTTACGAACCCAACACCCTCTTTCCTCGGGTTTCAGTTCAGTATCTGCTTTTTGAGGACATCACATAGTGTCTGATGCCCTTTAAGACTTTTGTACATCCCTGTTTCAAGCAGTGTCTTCAACCTAGCATTCTCATTAGCAATAGCAGTGGTATCCTCAGCAGAGGGGTTAGTTACCACATCAACAGTTGAAGATATTGCAACAGTAGTAGCAGTAGAACATTCAGCAACAGAAGTAGCATTATCACGCTCAATGCATTTAAGACATGGTGGTTCAAATCCTTCCTGAGCGGGACTGATCTGTTTGGCGCGAAGTGACTCATTTTCCTTTTGAAGATCTTCATGAACCGCTCTCAATTTCTCAAGATCTTGCTTCCTTTGAAGATAATCATAGGAAAGCTTTTCATGAGTTGTTGAGAGAGTTTCATGACGACTTTCAAGTTCCTGATACTTAACGTGAAGATTTTTTATGTCTTCAATTAAGGATTCAGATCGAGTCATTTCAGCACCTAACAGATCATTGCTTCTGTCTAACAGTTTTTGAATATGTTCCATAGCTTTCTGTTGTTCAGTTGCAATTTTAGCAAGTGTTTTGTAGCTGGGTTTTGAATCACAATCAGAGTCATCGTCACTAGATGTTTGATAGTGAGTAGTGCGTGTGTTTACCTTGGCACCGCGTGCCATGAAGCAGTAGGTAGAAGCGGAGTAGTCCTTGTCATTTGCATCGGTGTCGGTGACGAGGTCATTGTCTTCAGTATTGAAGATGGACTTGGCAACGTATGTTGTAGCCAGACTTGCGACGCCTGAATCGGACTCCTCCTCGGACTCCACCTCCGCCTCCTCAGAAGCGGACTCCTCCTCTGAATCCATTTCCTTGTCAACAAACACACGTGCCTTGCCAGATGAGCTCTTCTTGTGTGATGAAGACTTTGAGGAAGACTTGGAAGAAGACTTTGAGTATTTCTTCTTCTTCTCGTCAGAGTCATATTCCTTGCTCTTCTTCTTCTTTTTGTTCTCATTGTCCCACTGTGGACACTCAGAGATGAAGTGGCCAAGTTTCTTGCACTTGTGACATGTTTTCTTCTTGTAGTCATGAGCAGAAGCTTCATCATTCCTTGAGCTTGATTAGGAAGACTTTCTGAAACCTTTCTTCTTGGTGAATTTTTGGAACTTCTTCACAAGCATAGCAAGTTCCCTTCCAATGTCTTCGGGATCATCAGAACTGCTGTCAGATTCTTCTTCAGATGAGGAGACAGCTTTTGCCTTCAAGGCACGAGTTCGCCCATAGTTTGGACCGTAGATATCTCTTTTCTCAGAAAGCTGAAACTCATGTGTGTTGAGCCTCTCAAGTATGTCAGATGGATCGAGTGTCTTGAAATTAGGACGTTCTTGAATCATCAGGGCTAGGATGTCAAACGAACTATCAAGTGATCTCAGTAGTGTCTTGACGACTTCATGTTTGGTGATCTCAGTAGCGCCGAGGGCTTGAAGCTCATTTGTGATGTCAGTGAGTCGGTCAAATGTGTGCTGGACATTCTCATTGTCATTTCGCTTGAAGCGGTTGAAGAGGTTGCGAAGGACACTGATTCTCTGATCTCTCTGGGTTGAGATGCCTTCATTGACCTTGGAGAGCCAGTCCCAGACCAGCTTAGATGTCTTCAAAGCACTCACACGGCCATACTGTCCTTTGGTCAGGTGACCACAGATGATATTCTTGGCAGTAGAGTCCAGTTGAACAAATTTCTTGACATCAGCAGCAGTGACACCTTCTCCAGCCTTGGGAACGCCGTTTTCGACGACATACCATAGGTCGACATCAATGGCTTCAAGATGCATGCGCATCTTATTCTTCCAGTAGGGATATTCAGTTCCATCGAAGACGGGGCATGCAGCGGAGACTTTAATTATCCCTGCAGTCGACATAGCTAAAACTCCAGGTGGTTAAACCGAATCACACAGAACAAGGGAGCACCTTGCTCTGATACCAATTGAAAGTGTGTTATATCGACTAGAGGGGGGTGAATAGGCGATTCTTATGAAAGTCTTCAAAACGTGGAAGTTATGAAGACAAACGATAGAAATAAACATATTACCATGCAGTGGAAGGTAGACTACACTAGGCAAGTCATAGTTAAGTATTCAATAAAGTGAAAGCACAATGACTTAATAGCAGCAATGTAGTAAGGATCAGGTAGGAAGATATTATGAAGCCATACAGAACATGCAGTCACTCAGTGAAGACAAAAGATAGTGCAAACATACAATGACTTCACAAGGAGCAACAGTAAGTAAAGGGAAGGGAAGATGAAACCAGTGACACGCTGAAGACAATGATTTGTTGGACCAGTTCCAGTTGTTGTGACAACTGTACGTCTGGTTAGGGCGGCTAGGTATTTAAACTTAGGACACACAGTCCCGGACACCCAGTCCTGAACACGCAGCTCAGGACACCCAGTCCTCACCGTATTCCCCTTGAGCTATGGTCACACAGACCTTGCCCAATCACTCTGGTAAGTCTTCAAGGTAGACTCCCAAACCTTCACAGACTTCGTTCACCAGCAATCCACAGTGTCTCTTGGATGCTCAGAACGCGACGCCTAACCGGCTGGAGGATGCACAGTCCTCAAGTGTAATAAGTCTTCAGATCACACAGACAAGAAGACTTAAGTGATGCCCAATTCTCTTTGGCTCTGGGTGGTTAGGGCTTTATCCTCGCAAGGAATTCTCTCTCAAAGGCTTCGAGGTGGGTTGCTCTCAAACGACAAAAGCCGTACTCTGAATCTGAGCAGCCAACCATTTATGGTTGTAGGGGGTGGGCTATTTATAGCCACTTGGCAACCCGACCTGATTTGTCCGAAATGACCCTGGGTCACTAAGGAACTGACACGTGTTCCAACGGTCAGATTTCAAATTCACACGGCAACTTTACTTGGGCTGCAAGCAAAGCTGACTTGTCCGACTCTGGACAAGATTCGCTCTCATAGTCTTCACTTGAAGACATAGGTTTTGGTTAGGCATCACTTCAGTCATTCTGACTGGTTCTCTTGGACCCCACTTAACAGTACGGTGGTTCCTATGACTCAACACAAAAGAAAAAGAACTACGAAAGATCTAAGTCTTCGAGCTCCATAGGCTTCATGTGGTGTCTTCTCTTGTCATAGTCTTCAATGTGAATATCTTCATATACCACCTTTGACTTCAATGTCTTCATACATTTTTAGGGGTCATCTCTGGTAGGAAAACCGAATCAATGAGGGACTTCTACCTGTGTTATCCTGCAATTCTCATAAACACATTAGTCCCTCAACTAGGTTTGTCGTCAATACTCCAAAACCAACTAGGGGTGGCACTAGATGCACTTACACACTGGGTTGAGGAACTCGATTCCATACTCTGGGGGCTGCGGACCACGCCCAACCACACGACCGGATACACACCATTCTTCATGGTGTACAACACAAAGGCTATCTTGCCCTGCGACATTATTCATGATTCACCTCGAGTGCGCATGTATGAAGAGAAAGAGGTCGAGCTCGACCGGCAAGGCGACTTAGATGTCCTGGAGGAGGAGCGCGATGTCGCAAAAGTATGTTCCGCATTCTATCAACAACAAGCTCAAAGATACCAAAGCAGAGAAGTGCGGGCAAAGACTTACAACGTTGGTGAGCTTGTTTTATGCCTCCCAGAGAAGAAAAAGGACAAACTCAAACCAAAATGGGAGGGTCCCTTCATTATAGACAAAGTTATGATGGTAGGAGCCTACCGCCTTCGCAATGCATCGGATAATCGCTTAGAACCGAACCCTTGGAACGTTGCCCGGCTTCGAAGATTCTATGCATAAGTACGGCCATGCTTCTTATTCGTTCTTTTGTCTCCTTTTCAAATTTTCTTCTTTTTTTGTTGTTATATGTTTCCCATGGTGTGTTCGGATAGGCCGAACACTTGAGGGGTACACATCCTTAAATGTATACACCCCGACATGATTGGGGTCTTCTGTAAGTAGAAGTTTATTATCATATAAAGCCTAGAGCTCACAATATGTGTGTCGTTTTCGGATATACATCCTTTCTTGCCAATATGTGCACCTATATGACTTAAGTTTTTTGCCAAGCTGGGTTTCCTCACTCTTATGCTTATGCCCTAGGTTCCCGATTGTTTGGCTAGGGCATAAAGGGAGCACCTCTGCGATTGTTACAACCGGGTCATTCGGACATGTACCTCAGACGGGTGAAGCCGAAAGCTAGCGTACTTAAGGGAATAATTGGTCAGCACTAAAACGATAGATTGTTGATGTATTGCAATCATCTATAAGCACTTCGAGACGGTTTTTCCGTACTACGAACCACATGCCCCGGCACGTGTAATCATAATATGCCGACCCAAGGAAAGGAACCTTTAACGTAACTATTTTCCTTGGAAGATGTTTCTTACATACGTAATATAACATACATCCCGAACTCGAATTTTTTGTCTATTAGAGCACAATTACTGGGTTGCCTGGTTTCCGAAAGGATACTTCTTTTTGTCCTACGTATCCGGAAACACTCCACCATTATTGGTCTAGAGGTTAAAGCCAAAAGCCTGCAATGACAAAATCATTTCACATGTTCGGATCAAACCATCGGTTGATGATAAATGTACATTGATACATTAAGTTAAAAGCCTATTACTCTCTATGCCGTCTATAAGGCTATCTAATCTGCAGTCTTCCTGCGAATATTTCGCAGCAATCATTACTTGATCATAGACTTTAAAGGGATTTCCTTCCCATCTGGTCCATGTGGTCCTACTCGGGCCATATGATTCGGATCCAGCTTTGAGAAGCATGTCTTCACCATGGCACAGGCTTCTCGTGCGCCTTCACGGCACGCAGACGTCTTCCATAGCTCGAACCGACGCCGAGCGCCTTTGGACAGGTTCGCCAGGCCCTCCATACTTTCTGGAGGAATATCAGATGGCCATAATGCCTTCACCATACTCCTCATGGCTTTCCGGGCCCGAGCATGCACGGTGGACAACTCCTTTAGCATGTCACCTTGAAACCCGAACACTTCCTCCTCTGGTCGACCAGTTAATAGACCTGCCGCAACAAATTCATGATATTCTGCATTATCGACTAAACATGAGTACCTATGGTGGTCCTGAATAAGAGTGGAAAACATACCGAACATGCCGCCTTTCAACTTTTCATTTTCCTTCCGAGCGGCTGATAGTTGAGCCTTCAAGCTCTTTCTCTCTTCGGACTGTTTGTCCTTTTCCTCCTCAAGTTTTCTTTCCCTGGATGCGCCCATCATGGTCCCTTTCAACTCCGCTAGTTTGGCGGTAACCGCACTCAATTGCGCCTGGTTTGTGTTCAGCTCCTGAGCTAGCATAGTGTTATTTTCTTGCAAAACCTGCAAAAAATTATTGATCCTTAAATCGGTTTGCTTCACCGTTTCAAGTATCAGGGGCTACTGGCATACGACCATGCAAAATTGCGTCAAATTTTACCTGTATATTCTTCAAGAACAGCTGAATAACTACGGCAAGGTCATCTCGAGCGGCTCGGATATATGCATCTATCGAACTCAGTGCGACGAATTCTTGTTCGGTCAAGGCTGGAGCACACATAGCTTCCTTTAATTGACGGTGATTCATCATGCTCTCCACTTCGGAATTCGTGACCGACACGTCATCTGAATCCTCTTGAGGAGGCGAAACGGGCGTGGCGTCGGCTTGCGTCCTAGCTGACGAGTCCGGCACCAGATTAGGGGACATTTGGCTCATCAGGCGTTTCCCCACCGTTTGTCGTGTACTCCTAAAGATTAATAGACAAAAAGGGGAGACTCTCAACAATTCGGACTCATGCCTAGGCGATACGTCTCCAACGTATCTATAATTTTTTATTGCTTCATGCTATTATATTATCCGTTTGGATGTTTAATGGGCTTTAATATACCTTTTTATATTAATTTTGGGACTAACCTATTAACCGAAAGCCTAGTGCAAATTGCTGTTTTTTTGCCTATTTCAGTGTTTCGCGGAAAAGAAATGTCAAAAGGAATCCAAACGGAATGAAACCTTCGCGCGGATCTTTTTTGGAACAAACGTGATCCAGGAGACTTGGAGTGGACGTCAAGGAAGTAGCGAGGGAGCCACGAGGCAGGAGGGCGCGCCCCCCACCCTCGTGGGCCCCTCACAGCTCCACCGACCTATTTCTTTTGCCTATATATACTCTTATACCCTAAAACCTTCGAGGAGAGCAACTAAACACCTTTTCCACCGCCACAACCTTCGGTACCCATGAGATCCCATCTTGGGGCCTTTTCCGGCGCTCCACCGGAGGGGGATTCGATCACGGAGGGCTTCTACATCAACACCATAGCCTCTCCGATGATGTGTGAGTAGTTTACCACAGACCTTCGGGTCCATAGTTATTAGCTAGATGGCTTCTTCTCTCTCTTTGGATCTCAATACAAAGTTCTCCTCGATCTTCTTGGAGATCTATTCGATGTAACTCTTTTTACGGTGTGTTTGCCGAGATCCGATGAATTGTGGGTTTATGACTTGATTATCTATGAATATTATTTGATTCTTCTCTGAATTCTTATATGCATGATTTGATATCTTTGCAAGTCTCTTCGAATTATCGGTTTAGTTTGGCCTACTAGATTGATCTTTCTTGCAATGGGAGAAGTGCTTAGCTTTGGGTTCAATCTTGTGGTGTCCTTTCACAGTGACAGCAGGGGCAGCAAGGCACGTATTGTATTGTTGCCATCGAGGATAAAAATATGGGGTTTATATCATATTGCTTGAGTTTATCCCTCTACATCATGTCATCTTGCCTAAAGCGTTACTCCGTTCTTATGAACTTAATACTCTAGATGCATGCTGGATAGCGGTCCATGTGTGGAGTAATAGTAGTAGATGCAGAATTGTTTTGGTCCACTTATCACGGACGTGATGCCTATATTCATGATCATTGCCTTAGATATCATCATAACTATGCGCTTTTCTATCAATTGCTCGGCAGTAATTTGTTCACCCACAATAATACTTGCTATCTTGAGAGAAGCAACTAGTGAAACCTATGGCCCCCGGGTCTACTTTACATCATATTAGTTTCCCGTCAACTAGCCATTTCTGTCGCCGTTTATTTTGCAATCTTTACTTCCAATCTATACAAAAATACCAAAAATATTTATCTTATTATCCTTATCAGATCTCACTTTCGTAAGTGACGTGACGGGATTGACAACCCCTTTATCGCGTTGGTTGCGAGGTTCTTGTTTGTTTGTGCAGGTACTAGGCCACTTGCATGTAGTCTCCTACTGGATTGATACCTTGGTTCTCAAAAACTGAGGGAAATACTTACGCTACTTTGTTGCATCACCCTTTCCTCTTCAAGGGAAAACCAACACATGCTCAATAGGTAGCAAGAAGGATTTGTGGCGCCGTTGCCGAGGAGATCAACACACTAGTCAAGACATACCAAGTACCCATCACAAACTCTTATCCCTCGCATTACATTATTTGCCATTTGCCTCTCGTTTTCCTCTCCCCCACTTCACCAATGCCGTTTTATTCGCCCTCTTTTCCGTTAGCCTCTTTTTGCTTGCCTCTTGTTTGCTTGTGTGTTGGTTTGATTGTTTGTCACGATGGCTCAAGACAATACTAAATTGTGTGATTTTCCAATACCAACAATAATGATTTTATTAGCACTCCGATTGCTCCTCTTACCGATGTTGAATCTTGTGAAATTAATACTGCTTTGCTAAATCTTGTCATGAAAGATCAATTTGCTGGCCTTCCTAGTGAAGATGCCGCTACCCATATAAATGAAAGAAATATGCCCTAGAGGCAATAATAAAGTTATTATTTATTTCCTTATATCATGATAAATGTTTATTATTCATGCTAGAATTGTATTAACCGTAAACATAATACATGTGTGAATACATAGACAAACATAGTGTCACTAGTATGCCTCTACTTGACTAGCTCGTTAATCAAAGATGGTTGAGTTTCCTAACCATGGACATGAGTTGTCATTTGATTAACGGGATCACATCATTAGGAGAATTATGTGATTGACTTGACCCATTCCGTTAGCTTAGCACTAGATCGTTTAGTTTGTTGCTATTGCTTTATTCATGACTTATACATGTTCCTATGACTATGAGATTATGCAACTCCCGATTACCGGAGGAACACTTTGTGTGCTACCAAACGTCACAATGTAACTGGGTGATTATAAAGGTGCTCTACAGGTGTCTCCGAAGGTACTTGTTGAGTTGGCATGTATCGAGATTAGGATTTGTCACTCCGATTGTCGGAGAGGTATCTCTGGGCCCACCCGGTAATGCACATCACTATAAGCCTTGCAAGCAATGTGACTAATGAGTTAGTTGCGGGATGATGCATTATGGAATGAGTAAAGAGACTTGCCGATAACGAGATTGAACTAGGTATTGAGATACCGATGATCGAATCTCGGGCAAGTAACATACCGATGACAAAGGGAACAACGTATGTTGTTATGCAGTTCGACCGATAAAGATCTTCGTAGAATATGTAGGAGCCAATATGGGCATCCAGGTTCCGTTATTGGTTATTGACCAGAGAGATGTCCCGGTCATGTCTACATAGTTCTCGAACCCGTAGGGTCGGCATGCTTAACGTTCGTTGACGATATAGTATTTGTGAGTTATGTATGTTGGTAGCCGAATGTTGTTCAGAGTTTCGGATAAGATCACGGACATGACGAGGAACTCCGGAATGGTCCGGAGATAAAGTTTGATATATCGGATAATAGTGTTTGCTCTCCGGAAGGGTTCCGGAATTCACCGGAAGGGGTTCCGAATGTTTCCCGAAATGTTGGGTACGAGAACACTTTATTTGGGCCAAAGGGGAAAGCCCACTAGGCTTTTGGAAAGTGTAAAAAGGAAGTTTTGCGGAGACCAGAGGCTAGACGCCAGGAACCCTAGCGTCTAGGGAGTAGACGCCGGGAACCCTGGCGTCTAGCCCTGGAGTCTGAGTAGGACTCTTGTCTTTCGGGCAAAACCGACTTTGAGGAGGCTTTTACTCCAAGTTTCCACCCCAGGGCTCAACCTATAAATAGAGGGGCAGGGCTAGCCCCAAAGACACATCAAGAAACACCAAGCCATTTGCCGGCAACCCCGTGCCCTCTAGTTTATCCTCCGTCATAGTTTTTGTAGTGCTTAGGCGAAGCCCTGCGAAGATTGTTCTTCACCAACACCGTCACCACACCGTCGTTCTGCCGGAACTCATCTACTACTTCGCCCGTCTTGCTGGATCAAGAAGGCAAGGACGTCATCGAGCTGAACGTGTGCTGAACGCGGAGGTGTCGTACATTCGGTACTTGATCGGGACGAATCGTGAAGGTGTACGACTACATCAACCACGTTGATAAACGATTCCTCTTACGGTCTACGAGGGTACGTAGACATACTCTCCCCTCTAGTTGCTATGGATAACCATGATCTTGCGTGTGCGTAGGAAATTTTTTAAATTACTACGTTCCCCAACACTAAACAGCTTTGTTGATTTATGTGATATGCAAAAGAAGAAAGATGTGGATAATGATATTGTTAAATTGAAGCCATTTCCGTTTTCGCTTAGAGATCGTGCTAAAACTTGGTTCCCCTCTTTACCTAAAAACAGTATTGATTCATGGAATAAGTGCGAAGATGCTTTTATCTCTAAGTATTTTCCTCCCGCTAAGATCATCTCTCTTAGAAACGATATTATGAATTTTAAGCAACTTGATCATGAGCCTGTTGCACAAGCTTGGGAGAGGATGAAATTAATGATACATAATTGTCCTACACATGGTTTGAATTTATGGATGATTATACAAAAAAGTTATGTTGGGTTGAATTTTGCTTCTAGAAATCTTTTAGATACGGCTGCGGGAGGCACTTTTATGGAAATCACTTTAGGAGAAGCTACTAAACTGCTAGATAATATTATGGTTAATTATTCTCAATGGCACACCGAAAGATCTACTAGTAAAAAGGTTCATGCGATAGAAGAGATTAATGTCTTGAGTTGAAAGATGGATGAACTTATGAAATTGTTTGCTAATAAGAGTGTTTCTTCTGATCCTAATGATATGCCTTTGTCTACTTTGATTTAGAATAGTAGTGAATCCATGGATGTGAATTTTGTTGGTAGGAACAATTTTGGTAACAACGCGTATAGAGGAAACTTTAATTCTAGGTCGTTCCCTGGTAATTCATCTAATAATTATGGTAATTCCTACAACAACTCTTATGGAAATTTTAATAAGATGCCCTCTGATTTTGAGACTAGTGTTAAAGAATTTATGAATTCACAAAATAATTTCAATGCTTTGCTTGAAGAAAAATTGCTTAAGATTGATGAGTTGGCTAGGAACGTGGATAGAATTTCTCTTGATGTTGATTCTTTGAAACTTAGATCTACTCCACATAAGCATGATATCAATGAGTCTCTCAAAGCCATGAGAATTTCCATTGATGAGTGCAAAGAAAGAACCGCTAGGATGCGTGCTAAGAAAGATTGCTTTGTGAAAGCGTGTTCTTCTAGTTTTCATGATAATAATGATGAAGATCTAAAAGTGATTGGTGTGTATCCTATTAAATCTTTGTTTGACAATATGAATCTTGATAAAGATGGGATTGGAGATGAGTCAACTTTAGTTAGAAGGCATCCCAATGATTTGGAGTTCTTAGATCTTGATGCAAAAATTGGTAAAAGTGGGATTGTAGAGGTCAAAAATTTACATCGCAATGAACCCACTATTTTGGATTTCAAGGAATTTAATTATGATAATTGCTCTTTGATAGATTGTATTTCCTTGTTGCAATCTGTGCTAAATTCTCCTCATGCTTACGATCAAAACAAAGCTTTCACTAAACATATCGTTGATGCTTTAATGCAATCCTATGAAGAAAAGCTTGAATTGGAAGTTTCTATTCCTAGAAAAATTTATGATGAGTGCGAACCTACTATTAAAATTAAAATTAAAGATCATGAATGCTATGCTTTATGTGATTTGGGTGCTAGTGTTTCCATGATTCCCAAAACTTTGTGTGATGTGCTAGGTTTCCGTGAATTTGATGATTGTTCTTTAAATTTGCATCTTGCGGATTCCACAATTAAGAAACCAATGGGAAGGATTAATGATGTTATTATTGTTGCAAATAGGAATTATGTGCCCATAGATTTCATTGTTCTTGATATAGATTACAATCCTACTTGTCCTATTATTCTTGGTAGACCTTTCCTTAGAACGATTGGTGCAATTATTGATATGAAAGAAGGAAATATTAGATTCCAATTTCCATTAAGGAAAGGCACGTGACACTTTCCTAGGAAGAAATTTAAATTAACTTATGAATCTATTATGAGGGCCACTTATGGATCGCATACCAAAGATGACAATACCTAGATCTATTCTTGCTTTTATGCCTAGCTAGGGGCGTTAAACGATAGCGCTTGTTGGTAGGCAACCCAATTTTATTTTTGTTCCTTGCTTTTTTTTCTTGTTTAGTAATAAATAAACCATCTATCCTCTGTTATGATTGTGTTTTTATGTTTTAGTTAGTGTTTGTGCCAAGTAAAACCTTTAGGATCTTCTTGGATGATTGTTGTTCGATCTTGCTAGAAAAAAACAAAAAGTATGCGCTCACGAGAATAATTTTCATTTTTAACCAGAGAGCGATAAAATACCAATTCCAACCGAGGTAGATCAATATACAAATTATTTAGGTCTTCCTAATTTTTTTAGGATTTTTTTTAGTTACAGAAGTATTCAAAACCTACAGATTACTACAGACTGTTCTGTTTTTGACAAATTCTGTTTTTCGTGTGTTGTTTGCTTATTTTGAGGAATCTATGGCTAGTATCGGTGGGTATGAACCATAGAGAAGTTGGAATACAGTAGGTTTAACACTAATATAAATAAAGAATGACTTCATTACAGTACCTTAAGTGGTGATTTGTTTTCTTATACTAACAGAGCTCATGAGATTTTCTGTTGAGTTTTGTGTTGTGAAGTTTTCAAGTTTTTGGGTAAAGATTTGATGGATTTTGGAACAAGGAGTGGCAAGAGCCTAAGCTTGGGGATTCCCAAGGCACCCCAAGGTAAAATCCAAGGACAACCAAAAGCCTAAGCTTGGGGATGCCCTGGAAGGCATCCCCTCTTTCGTCTTCGTCTATCGGTAACTTTACTTGAGGCTATATTTTTATTCACCACAATCATCCTTGATGTACACACCTTTTGGGGAGATACACACATGAATTGGAATTTATTAGAATACTCTATCTGCTTCACTTATATCCTTTGAGCTAGATAATTTTGCTCTAGTGCTTCACTTATATTTTCTTTTTAGAGCACAGTGGTGGTTTTATTTTGTACAAATTATTGATCTCTCATGCTTCACTTATATTATTTTGAGAGTATTTTAGAACATCATGGTAATTTGCTTTGGTTATGAAATTAGTCCTAATATGATAGGCATTCAAGATGGGTATGATAAAAAACTTTCATAAAAAGTGCATTGAATACTATGAGAAGTTTGATTCTTTATGATTGTTTTGAGATATGAAGATGGTGGTATTAGAGTCATTCTAGTTGAGTAGTTGTGAATTTGAGAGATACTTGTGTTAAAGTTTGTGATTCTCGTAGCATGCACGTATGGTGAACCGTTATGTGATGAAGTCGGAGCATGATTTATTTTTTGATTGTCTTCCTTACCAATGGCGGTCGGGGACGAGCGATGGTCTTTTCCTACCAATCTATCCCCCTAGGAGCATGCGCGTAATACTTCATTTTGATAACTAATAGATTTTTGCAATAAGTATGTGAGTTCTTTATGACTAATGTTGAGTCCATGGATTATACGCACTCTCACCCTTCCATCATTGCTAGCCTCTCTAGTACCACGCAACTTTCGCTGGTACCATAAACCCACCATTTACCTTCCTCAAAACAGCCACCATACCTACCTATTATGGCATTTTCATAGCCATTCCGAGATATATTGCCATGCAACTTTCCACCATTTCATTTATTATGACACGCTCCATCATTGTCATATTGCTTTGCATGATCATGTAGTTGACATCATATTTGTGGCAAAGCCACCATTCATAATTTTCCATACATGTCACTCTTGATTCATTGCACATCCCGGTACACCGCCAGAGGCATTCACGTAGAGTCATATTTTTTTCTAAGTATCTAGTTGTAATTCTTGAGTTGTAAGTAAATAAAAGTGTGATGATCATCATTATTAAAGCATTGTCCCAGTGAGGAAAGGATGATGGGGACTATGATTCCCCCACAAGTCGGAATGAGACTCCGGACAAAAAAAGAAAAAAAAAAGAAACAAAAGAGGCCATAAAAAAGAGAAAAGGCCCAAATAAAAAAATGAGAGAAAAAGAGAGAAGGCGCAATGCTACTATCCTTTTACCACACTTGTTCTTCAAAGTAGCACCATGATCTTCATGATAGAGAGTCTCCTATGTTGTCACTTTCATATACTAGTGGGAATTTTTCATTATATAACTTGGCTTGTATATTCCAATGATGGGCTTCCTCAAAATGCCCTAGGTCTTCGTGAGCAAGCAAGTTGGATGCACACCCAACTAGTTTATTTTGTTGAGCTTTCATACATTTATAGCTCTAATGCATCCGTTGCATGGCAATCCGTACCCACTCACATTAATATCTATTGATGGGCATCTCCATAGCCCGTTGATACGCCTAGTTGATGTGAGACTATCTTCTCCATTTTGTCTTCTCCACAACCACCATTCTATTCCACCAATAGTGCTATATCCATGGCTCACGCTCATGTATTGCGTAAAGATTGAAAAAGTTTGAGAACATCAAAAGTATGAAACAATTGTTTGGCTTGTCATCGGGGTTGTGCATGATTGAAATATTTTGTGTGATGAAGATAGAGCATAGCCAGACTATATGATTTTGTAGGGATATCTTTCTTTGGCCATGTTATTTTGAGAAGACACAATTGCTTAGTTAGTATGCTTGAAGTATTATTATTTTTATGTCAATATTAAACTTTTATCTTGAATCTTTCTGATCTGAATATTCATGCCACAATACAGAGAATTACATTGAAAATTATGTTAGGGATCATTCCACATCAAAATATTCTGTTTTTATCATTTACCTACTCGAGGCCGAGCAGGAATTAAGCTCGGGGATGATTGATACGTCTCCAACGTATCTATAAATTTCGATTGTTCCATGCTATTATATTATCCGTTTTGGATATTTAATGGGCTTTAATATACCTTTTTATATTATTTTTGGGACTAACCTATTAACCGAAAGCCCAGTGCAAATTGCTGTTTTTTTGCCTATTTCAGTGTTTCGCAGAAAAGGAATATCAAACGGAATCCAAACGGAATGAAACCTTCGTGAGGATCTTTTTTGGAACTAATGTGATCCAGGAGACTTGGAGTGGACGTCAAGGAAGCAGTGAGGGGGGCACGAGGCAGGAGGGTGCGCCCCCACCCTCGTGGGCCCCTCACAGCTCCACCGGCCTATTTCTTTCGCCTATATATACTCTTATACCCTAAAACCTCTGGGGAGAGCAACGAAACACCTTTTCCACCGCCGCAACCTTTTGTACTCGTGAGATCCCATCTTGGGGCCTTTTTCGGTGCTCCGCCGGAGGGGGATTCGATCACGGAGGGCTTCTACATCAACACCATAGCCTCTCCAATGATGTGTGAGTAGTTTACCACAGACCTTAGGGTCCATAGTTATTAGCTAGATGGCTTCTTCTCTCTCTTTGGATCTCAATACAAAGTTCTCCTCGATATTCTTGGAGATCTATTCGATGTAACTCTTTTTGTTGTGTGTTTGCCGAGATCTGATGAATTGTGGGTTTATGACTTGATTATCTATGAATAATATTTGATTCTTCTCTGAATTCTTATATGCATGATTTGATATCTTTGCAAGTCTCTTCGAATTATCGGTTTAGTTTGGCCTACTAGATTGATCTTTCTTGCAATGGGAGAAGTGCTTAGCTTTGGGTTCAATCTTGCGGTGTCCTTTCCCAGTGACAGCAAGGGCAGCAAGGCACGTATTTTATTGTTGCCATCGAGGATAAAAAGATGGGGTTTATATCATATTGCTTGAGTTTATCCCTCTACATCATGTCATCTTGCCTAAAGTGTTACTCCATTCTTATGAACTTAATACTCTAGATGCATGCTGGATAGCGGTCGATGTGTGGAGTAATAGTAGTAGATGCAGAATCGTTTCGGTCTACTTATCACGGACGTGATGCCTATATTCATGATCATTGCCTTAGATATCAGCATAACTATGCGCTTTTCTATCAATTGCTCGGCAGTAATTTGTTCACCCACCGTAATACTTGCTATCTTGAGAGAAGCCACTAGTGAAACCTATGGCCCTCGGGTCTACTTTAAATCATATTAGTTTCCCATCAATTAACCATTTCTGTCGCCGTTTATTTTGCAATCTTTACTTTCCAATCTATACAAAAATACCAAAAATATTTATCTTATTATCTTTATCAGATCTCACTTTCGTAAGTGACCGTGAAGGGATTGACAACCCCTTTATCGCGTTGGTTGCGAGGTTCTTGTTTGTTTGTGCAGGTACTAGGCAACTTGCGTGTAGTCTACTAATGGATTGATACCTTGGTTCTCAAAAACTGAGAGAAATAGTTACGCTACTTTGCTGCATCACCCTTTCCTCTTTAAGGGAAAACCAACACATGATCAAGAGGTAGCACTAGGCATGCATTAAAGCATACATACCTCTTGGAAGACTGTGAGGTCTCCGCAGTACTCCCGGTCCCTTTTCGTTTTGAACGACGACCTTGTGTGGGGGCGCCCTCGAGGAGATACGGTCCCTGGAGCACCGATCCTGTTAAAATCCAGATCAGTACAACATGTAAGGATGCAGATGAGGATCTCTTCTTAGTAAGCCTCTGGATACTCACAATGCAGAATGGGTAAAGGCGAGGGCAGTCGGCGATGATGGCCACTTCTGAACCATCAAAGCTCGCCTGATAGAATACCCCATCGTCGAATTCTCTCTCTCTCTCTCTCTCTCTCTCTCTATATATATATATATATATATATATATATATATATATATATATATATATATATGGATCCTCACAAAAGCCAGGATCTTCGTCACGATTTTGATCCTTCGGCTGGGGAGCAGGACAGTGGACGTCCTCGATCATCCTCCTTCGTGACTAGTTGGTGGCAACAAAAAGTGCATGCGATTAGTGTGTTCAATGCAGTGAAATAAGCACAGACGAATCGAGATCTTGCCCATTCAATAGGGGTGTACATGGAATAGGCCTCCCGATAGTTTAACCAGAGAAAATCTTCTTTTTCGCCCTTGTACAGATCAGCCAAAATTGAAGCCAGTTCGGCTGAGGTATCTGGACCTTGCCGTCTGTAACGGGACTCGTCGTCTTCTTTGTTGTAACACTATAAGGGAGTTACTCTGGATTGAAGGGGCTGGACACACCTCTTTATTGCAATTGCCATGACCTAAACTATTGAGAGTTCGGAGTGGGCGAGTAGCCTGACCTTGCTGACCAACCTCTGTATCTCCGCATTGTCCTCTTCTTTGGGACTTCGGGGGCGCCAGTTGAGGTGCTTCTTTAGAGGAGCGCTAGAAAATTCAGGGAGACCGCGCCTGACTGGATCCAGCAGCAGAACATCGTCCATATAGAACCACTCTGAAGACCACTGCGGGTATGCTTCTTTAGGTATTCCTATAGGGTATCCGGATCCGGCAATACGCCATATTTCGGCACCACCCACTTCAAATATGGAACCCCCTTGGTGGCGGGGAACGAGGTAGAAAATTTTCCTCCATAATCCAAAATGGGCCTCGATACCTATGAATAGCTCGCAGAGGGCGACAAAGCCTGAGATGTGCAGAATCGAACCTGGGGTGAGGTTGTGCAGTTGGATGTCATAAAATTCCAATAACCCCGGAGGAAGGGATGGATTGGAAATCCCAGGCCCCGTAATAGAAATGGGACGAAGCACACCCTCTCCTCCTTATTGGGGTTGGGGAAGTTCTCAGCCATCACATCATTGCCTATTGAGTATAATCCCGCTCGAATGGGAACTAGATCTGCGAGGGGGGTAGCCCTACGTCTGGAGCCAGCTTAGTTGAAGATGAGGCACAGAGCAACTCTGCCAATCACCCTCTTGAGGGCCATGGGGGCGCGAAGAGGACCCTGGGGTGCCGACCATGATGGAAGGCTTGGTTTTGTGGCTAGGCTTGGCCGTTTTTTCTTCTGCGCGGTGTGAGATGGCCTTTGGAGGTCCATATCTCTTTATATAGGTGTCGTCCGAGCATGTGAGGGGCTTATTTGTGAAAAAGCATGGACCGTTCGTATTCACCCAGAGCGTGAAAATCGAAGTGCCGTCGGGGGGGGGTTGTAAAAGACAATTAAGGTTGTCGCCGGATTATCATTGGTACGAATTATAGTGAAGAACCCGCCTTGCAAAGCTGAAGACATGGGGCGAATATTGCATCGTCATTGAAGGCAGGTTCGGGGGCTACCGAGGGAGTCCTGGATTATGGGGTCCTCGGGTGTCCGAGCTATGTAGCATGGGCCGGACTGATGGGCCTTGAAGATATAAGATAGAAGACCTTCCCCGTGTCCGGGTGGGACTCTCCTTTGCGTGGATGGCAAGCTTAACGCCCGGATGTGTAGTTTCCTTTTTCTGTAAACTGACTCTGTACAACCCTAGGCCCCTCCGGTGTCTATATAAACCGGAGGGTTTAGTCCGTAGAGGCTAACACAAATCATATAGGCTAGACATCTAGGGTTTAGCTTTGCGATCTCGAGGTAGATCAACTCTTGTAACCCCTATACTCATCAAATACAGCCAAGCGGGACGTAGGGTTTTACCTCCATTAAGAGGGCCCGAACCTGGGTAAACATCGTGTCTCCCTTATCTCCTGTTACCTTCGATCCTCAGACGCACAGTTCGGGACCCCCTACCCGAGATCAGACGGTTTTGACACCGACAGATGTTGCTTCGGATTTGTTCGTGAGGGAAGTCCTCCTTCTGGATGATGTCCGATGGGGGGGTTCGAATAGTCAGATGTGTCGGAGAAGAGGAGCGTTGGCCTGGGACGGATGGATCCAGGCGTGGTGGTGGGGGTAGTGGCGCTCGGTAGGGTTACTATGTCTACAGAAGTCGAGGGAGGGAGGGTACATGTGAGCACCGATCCGAGAGATGGAAGAGTAGTGATAGTTCTTTTTTACAAGTGGGGTACCAATGCGTGGGTGGCCTTATGAATCATTTTATTTGGTTGTGGCAGGTTGTAAATATGGCTAACTCTTGCTACTCATTTTGGTGGCTTTCGTGACTTCTTTTTTTAACACCACGGGCGAGCTCAACTTCTCGAATTTGGCTTCATGGAGGTCAGGTGTTCGGGCCGACTCCAAGTGTGGAGTCCGTAGAGTTGTGAGTTGGAGAGGCTCTAACAGGCCCTTAGTTCATTAGTCTATGGTGGACTAGTCAAAACCAGAGTCCATAGTCCTTCGTGAGTGACCCCCCTCATCC
This sequence comes from Triticum dicoccoides, assembly GCF_002162155.2. Taxonomy (NCBI): domain Eukaryota; kingdom Viridiplantae; phylum Streptophyta; class Magnoliopsida; order Poales; family Poaceae; genus Triticum; species Triticum dicoccoides. The sequence goes on from NC_041388.1 coordinate 275,338,952, forward strand.
CTCTACCATGATAGGTCATGGGCTTCTTCTTTGTCAACTAGAACCTTTTTATTTTCTCTTCCTCTATGACTTGATTCAACATATGTTGATTGTCTTGATCTATTGTTGTCTGCTTTGGACTATTGTTAACTTGTCAAGTAGAGCTAGGTGGGACCCCCCTCTCCCCGCTGACGTAGAATTAATTAATTGCACAATAATTTGTATTACAACAGGGATCAAACCCCAGGTTTGATATTTGTGTGTCTTGTAAAGGGGGGTATTCTTTCACTGGGAGGGAACGTTCCCGTCAATAGATAGGCGCCTGTGGTGACGCCGTCAATCTCAAGACCAATCGACACATCTCTTAGAGGTGTTCATAGGGTAGGATTGGCATATGCGTGTGTTCATAGTGATGAGTACTCCCTCCGTCCGAAAAAAATTGTCTCTTAAATGGATATATCTAGCACCAAGTTAGTGTTAGATACATTCATTTAAGGAACAAGTTTGGGACAAGCTTTTTCAGACAGATGGGGTATATGTGAGCGTTGTGTGTGTCTGATGTTTCTCAGTAAACATCCTTTATTTTGGTATTTTGTTTTTTGGGCTTGGTTGCAGATATTGCTGATCCTAACCTGTAACTAGGATATGGCAGGGGTAGTAAGTAGAGTACTTACTTATTTCATTTCCGTATCATTCTAAACTTGTGCTTTTTTTCGAAACAAGGGAAACCAGGCGGGAATCTCAAATTTTGAAATTTTGCTTTCATCTGAACAGCGAAGCCAACGTCACAAAAACCAGAGGGAGACCCACGTGACCACGTCGGTCTCCAGAACCCTCCGCCAACCGCACCAATGGCGCGGAAGAACAGAGGCAAGAAGACCAAATCCAGAAAAACCCCACCTTTCTCCACCCCGTTTCCTCCCCCACCGCCGATGGAGCCACAGGCCAAGGCGGCGAAGGCTTCGATCGATGTCCTCGCCGACTTCGACATCTGCAGCATTCTCCGCCGTCTCTCCCTCGCCGACCTCCTCCGTGCCGCCCTCGCCTGCCACCGCTGGCGCCGCCTGGCCGCCGGCTGCCTCCCTCGCGCCCCTCCTCTCCTCGGCTACTTCTTCCACCCAACCGAGACCCCTCCCCCGCCCCCCCTCCCGTATACCAAGAACGTCGACACCCCC
>NC_041388.1:275340514-275370929 GCF_002162155.2 Triticum dicoccoides
CCGCCGTGTTCGTTCCCCTCGACGCCTCCTCCCCTCGCCTCTCCCTCGATTTCGCTCCGGACGCCTTCCGCTTCTTCCTCTTCGACTCGCATCAAGGCCTCCTGCTTTTCGAGCCGGCCGACGAGTTTCCCAAGAAGATGATCCCCCGCTTCCTCGTCCTCGACCCGTCCACCCGCCGCCGCATCCTCCTCCCGCCCCCGCCGCGCGACACGGTGCCCGATGACCGCCGCTGGCGCAACTCAAGGTACTACGTCGGCTGCGCGCTGCTCTCCCGCGCTCGCCCGGGAAAGCTCTGCTTCGAGGTTGTCTGCTTCGCCATCGACGGCGGCCACCCTCGCGCCTGGGTGGCGTCCGTCGACAACGGCGACTGCAGCTGGCGCGCGCTCCCGCGGGACGAGGAGGTCGTGGTCGAGTTCGATCCCTATTGGTTCGAGGGACGCTGCGTGCACGCCAGCGGCAAGATCTACTGGCACATCTGCAACTCTTGGCGCCTGCTCGTGCTGGACCCTGCCACACTCAAGTTCTCCTGCCTGCTGGTGCCGGACGCTATGTCATGCGGATCCTGCAAGTACCGCATCGGGGAGACGCCGGACGGGCGGCTTTGCTTGGTGACCGACGGCGAGAAACAGCTGCAGCTCTGGGTGCGCGGGGAGGGCAGGTCGAGTGACAACGGTTGGCTTCTGGAGAGGAGGATCGTGGATTTGAGCGTGGTGTGCGACATGGTTCCTGGCCTGCACAGGGACACGAAGATGAGGACCCTTAGGGTCTGGCCCAGCGACATGGACGCCGGTCGCACAGGGAAGGTGTTCATCAAGACCTGGGGATACGGGTACTACTCGTTCGATATGGACACCGGCAAGATGGAGAGCCTGTGGACGAAAGGTGGCAAGGAATATGGGCACCCCATGTTCGCCTACTTCCTGGCATGGCCGCCTGCGTTCCTCGCTCCAGAGAACTGACTTCGGTAATTTAGAAGAGGAATAATTGATGATAACCCCCCCAGTTCATGTCACTTTGATCATAACCCCCCCTTTGTGTCACTGACATGTGGGGTCTGGTCCCACATGTCAGTGACACAAAGGGGTGTGTATAATACCATGAGTAAGTGCATTAGCTCTGAAGTAGGCTAGTACAACTTGGAGGCACCAATGTTCATCCTTTCCAGAGTATCAGGTTATGAACTTATGATCACAGGTCTTGTTGGCTGTAGCTTTGGGAGTTCTTCTTGCAAGTAATTAAGTCTGTTTTACAAGTTATATGATCACAAGTCTTGTTGACTGTAGACTATACATTATAGCTGGTATAAGAGATACTGTATGACACACTTGATACTTCCCTAATTCCTGCTGTATAGTCTCTAGTCTATCCACATGTTCATTACCCTATACTGTCGTTGTATTGTGCATTCTGAAACTTTCCAAGTTACAACTTCTGAATTATTCTTACACATTAACTTCCTAGTACGCTCTGAATGAATTTTTGGCGTCCTGTATTACAGTCCCTTCATGTGACTTTCCTAGAACCTGTCATATTTTGGGAGTTTTGCTTTGGTACCCCGCCCCACATACGCACAAAAATAAAGTTCACACGAATCTTAAAGTTATTTAAAAAGGCTATCGCCATATTAGTTTGGTACACACTACGTGGTAGGTAATTTTGGCACTACGGATAACAGAATTTTTATCTCGTTAACTAGGTTGCTTATGGATTGTAATGTTTCTTTTGACACGGCAGTTTTGTACATTAGGTTTGCGTTTTAACCGTCTGCTCACTCTGGTTGCCTTGCTCGTTTTGATTTGTTATAAAACAGCTTTTAGGTTACCTTCAGATTTCCAAAATGCAGGTTGTTTTATATGCTGGAGGTTTGAGTGAGCTTCTTTTGTAGGCCTGTTGCAAGTTTGAGACTGGATCTTTTAGCTTCTGTTTATGAATTGTATACCTGGGAAATCAGAATAATGTGTTTTTCTATCGGAGACATTTGTCTTGTGGGACTGGGTTGAGAGACGGTCCTTACTATTCACATGAAGTTCCTAGCTGTCACGTCTGATGTCACCTTTACATTATCTCATCTTTACAATTGATAAGGATACTCTTGACTGTATTTTCAGGTATTTAGCCATTTAGAAGATCAAAGAAATCTAGAAATGATATTATAACATGCACATATGATTATATATGTGTCATTCACTCTGATCAGTTAAGTAATACCTTGTAATCCTTGCTGCATGGGGCCAATTGATGATGTTGTTTGGGGAGTTATATTCTCTTATTCAGTTTTCTTTTCATAATACAGTGATTGTCAGTTTGTCTGAATCGGTGCAATCTTTTCGACAGCTCATAATACAGTAAAGAGAAAATCTTTCAGAATTTTAAAACAGTAAATAGCATAGACATGAGCTTGATGTTCTGGTTACGAGTCGGTTTGATCTTTTACTGCTTTCTCAGCTTGTTTGCTTGTGAATTATATTGGTTGTTTCAGTGCAAATTTGGTAGTTGATGCTTCTGTCATTTCTATGATTTAGGCCGTGTGGGTGACTTGTCAGGAATTGGGTGCATCTTCGTTTGAAGTTAACTCTTCATTTATGGGTCACTACTTACCTACTGCACTGCCATCTCGAAGCTCAGATTACCTTTGCCTTGGATGAGACTATTTATCTATGTTTGATGCTATGTTTCCAAGTGTCATTTGGATTTGGTGATATTCAGCGAAGCATACTGTTAAAATTGTGTTTCTTTGGACGATCCATCATTTTGGTCGTATTCAGTAATATTCGTCGCATTTCTACTTTCACCTTGATCTGTCTTGCGTCGGTGATTTGCTGGTCCTACCACTGATCGACCGTTGAACATCTTGAATTTGAATAGTATAGTACCGGTGTACACGAGCATCTTGAACATCTGATTTGGCTATTTATCGCATTAAGCCCATCTTCTGCGGACAATTGGACACACACAATGTTTGAATTGTAAACCACTTGTGTAGGTAAATGGTTGTCAACATGCAAAACATGACGTTTGATTGTGCGTGGCCTATGTTCTAGTCACCCCTTTTCACCAGTGGTGACCTTACCACACATTGACACTACATAGGCAGTACAAATTAAACATTGTTTCAGTCCTAACTAGTAAAAAAATGACAGTTCTTCCTAGTTACTAACAAGTTGCAGTACAAAATAACAGTCATATGGCTCAATAGAAGAAAGATCATCGATGTCGAATTAGGGGGGAAGTCCATCCTCATATTCTTTTTCTTTAGATCCTTGTGTTACATATATTTGCCCACACTGCCTCAGCCCACTCTAGCCTTTTGCTCTTTTAAGCTTCATTGTCAAATGCCTACACACCATGACTAGAGATATCAACATCATCAGTCGTCACATCTTCCTCATCCGGCATAAATTCACCACAACCCCATTCCAGGATCCGGTTACGGAGAATGGAACATGCAAGAACAAGCCTAACTTGGTGGGCAAAGGGTGGAATGATTTCTGATCTAGGATCTTAAATCTATTTTTTAGAGCTTCAAATGCCCTATCAACCTAACTCTAAGGCTAAAGTGTATGAGATTGAACAATTCTGGTGCACTCTTAGGATAGTTCCTATAAGAGAACTCGTTCAAATGGTACCTGGTTTTCCTTAAGGATGGAAGAACACCAGGCCGATATGCCTATCCAGCATCTCCTAGGTAGAACATGCCATTGGGCATCTCCTAGGTAAGAATGTTAGTATCATGGGCTAGTCCTTCCCAGCTAGCTAACGCATATGTGAACTTCAGATCAAAGTCAACAACAAGCACATTCTAGTTTGTGCAGTGCTTTCTATCCCTATATGTTGCAATCTATAACCTCAACACTCTAACGTGTGATGGCGTCAAAACACACTGTTACGACTCTATGACAATATTAAAAGCATGTTATGGCATGAACTACGAGTAATTCTCACCTTGAAAATACGAATACCATCCTGGACTCCTGCAAATCTTGTTTGGAGTTTACCCAGTTGGTGCCTTGATAACCTCTCCTCCGAGCTCCCCAATAGCATACAAGACTTGCTTGAAATACCTATAATGACCTCCACGGATCTCCTGGGTATGTTGTGAATAGCTTCGAACCTCTTATTATGACCTACGTAATGAAGGAACATGGCAACTTGCACTTCCACAAAGGTGTGGATGCTATCTTCTAGTAGCCCCTATTTGTAAACGTCTCCACAAGCTCAGCAAAAGGTGATCTTTACATTTGAAGCATGTTCACAACTTATATGTCATCGTCGTTGTGGATGTAGTTCATGTTCGTCATCCTTTCCCTATCTTAGATTAACAGTGGATCATAACAATGACAAACTTATCACTCCGGCGGACAACTCACTTGTGGATCAACATGCCCAAAGCCTGAATCACAACCAAGAGTGTTGCTGCCGAACAACCGTCTTCATCCATTTGTCCATTATAACATCCCAAATTTTCAATTTGGAATGTTATACATAGGTCATTCATGCATATCAAATTTTATTGCATTTCGTTTTGTGATCCTCGAAATCCTAAGCAACTCAAGGACCCTCGGAGAGAGTTGGGGATTTTCCCTCGTTCTCAAATTTGAGTTTTATCAAATATTGGAACAAGGATCACTTTGGTTTTAATAATTTTTCTCTCCGAAAATATTTCATATCAAAATATATGAGAGAAGATAATATGACTTCTCCAAAATAAATGAAATATTAGAGGAAAATATTAAAATCAAATAAGTTATTTTATTTGGGTTTTATCGCTATTTTATTTGAATTTTGAAAAATATGCATTTTTCAAAATTGCATTATAGGCCCAAATAAATGTTCACCCTGTCTGGAGTATTTTTAGAGGACGGGGAAAATTTATTTTAGGATTTTTGGAGTCCGTTTAGTATTTCTTTCTTTGTTTTTCGACACGGAATTATTTAAAGAAAAGTTACCGCCTTCCGGGCCGTGTCCGCCAGGGACACCGACCCAGCCGGCCCATTAAGAGGCGAGGCCTTGAGCCGCCGCCAGCCCCAGCCCGCCCCGCCAAACCCTAAGCCGCCGCCGCCACTCGTCGCCGCCGTGCCGCCGTCCCGCCGTTGCCGATCTCCACCGAGCCGCCGCCGTTGACTTCGGTCGGTTTTTTTAGAAACCCTAGAACATTTTTTTCTTATTAGATCGGTTTTTGTTTCGGTTTTTTTTCGGTTCGTTTAAGTTGCGGACGTTCATCCGTACGTTCGTTTTAACGAACGCCGTTCACCCGTTAGTCACAGATAGCGAACGTTCGTTCGTTAGCCTGTTCGTCAGTTTTCTTTTTTCAGGGTTTTCGCGATTATTTTCGATCGCGATTTCTGACCCGATTTTTGTTTTAGTTTATCTTTTCGCTCGTTTATCGGAATCAGGCAATTCAAACTCCTAGATCTTCGTCTCGAAGCCCTCTTTCTGTTTAATCAACTTGAACAAGATTTTGGTACTGTAAAATTTGACTTTAGTCTAGATTAGTAATCGGATCTTGTTTCTTTCGCGGTTTGAGTTTCGTTGCTCTGTTTGATTTGATTATTTTTGCTAACCGGAGTTCTTCAGTTGAAATTTCTGGTTAGATCTTCTTATTTGAGATTTATCCGTGCATCTTTGCTTGATTGCTTATGTATGTTATTGTTTGTTTGCGATAGAACACCCGGAGTGCGAAGCGTGCTACTACGAGTCTCTAGGTTTTGCAGATCATCAGCAATGCAAGTAACACTTTGATCATATCCCTTTATCACCCAGTTTTTATGCATTAGTTCAACCTTCACACATTGCATGAGTAGGATCTCTTAACATGTGGGTTTGGGAAGTAGATGATGAGGTAGAATCTATTACCTGTTTTATTATCAAACCCCTGGGAGTTACTTCTACGTTATGCTTATATTGCCATGCTATGCTCGTAGACGTGGATTTGGGTTTGAGTGTATCCATGACAGATGTGAGATTGTTAATTTAATGGTTTAACTTAAGGTGGCAACTTTAGTACACATCTGGGTGGATTGCTTGTTTTGGGCACCTGGGGAAATACCAGTCTTGTCCTAGGAGATCCCGGGGATATACCGTGTGATCCTCCTACGGTCCGCCACACAGGCTCAAAGTGATCATAAGATTATTCATGCTAGAAACTTTCGTGTGCAACCACAAGCCATTATGGGCTCTGGCATAGTTGAGTATGTTGTGTGACCTCTTTCAGTGGTGGGCTAGCAGATGTAGAGGGAAAGTAGGTGTAACTATCCATCCGGAGTAAAGAGTTAATGCTTCTGAAAGACTGTGTCTCGGTCATTAGTTTCTCAAACACCATGTAGTGCGAGAAATCCAACGGAGGAGATCGAGTCTTGTGGGGAAAAGTGTGCAAACCTCTGCAGAGTGTACAAACTAATCATGGTTAGCCGTGTCCCCGGTTATGGACATCTTGAGTATCTGGTTTATGGATTATCATATGGATCTCATCACTCTAATTTAATTTGTTGGGTTGATAATTACTTTTAATTGGGATTGAGTTGGAGGAACCTTCTCAATGTTGTTCAAGTACCATGATAGTTAAATAAAATATATTCCTTTGTTGTAGGGAAAAATTGGCTTTATGCAAAACATATTAATCATACAGCCTCCACCAGCCATATATGCATGTAGTCATAGCATTTATTCTGTTCATTACTCGCCTGTGTTACATTGCCATCATATTCCATGTGCTGACCCGTTTTTGGGCTGCAACGTATCATATTGCAGACTTTTCAAACGAGGAGTAAGACGCGATAGGTCGTTTGTCATGCACTCAGCTATGCCGTTGGAGTTGACGGACTCACTTTATCTTCCAAGCCTCCCGTTGTTATCGTATTAAATGGCCTTAAGCCATATTTATTGTAATAAGTTCTCTCTTGAGACATTCGATGTAATAAGTGTGTGATTGCCACTCTGTTATAAATCCTTCGAGTACTGTGCGTGTCAGCATTACCGATCCAGGGATGACACTGAAGCACAGAGACTTGACCGTCTGAGGTCGGGTCGCTACAAGATGGTATCAGAGCACACGCTGAATGTAGGACATGACCACTAAGAAAAGCCATAGACCACTCTCCTCTACTTATTTCTGACTCCTCTCCATTTTCTACTCTTTAGGATGGCGGACTCGAGGAATAAGTTTGCACAACCGGATGAAGATACACCTTTTGGACGACACTTGAAGGAAGTCACTAGGTACCTGAACATTGGAATACCAAGCTTCACCAGGACCTACACCACCACACTACCAGAAGAGGAACGTTGGTTGATTCGAGTTCAAGTTCCAGGAAGGACGTTCACGCCAGTCACTAAACCCATAGAGTTTTCCTTTGATGCACCCACCTGGAGTCTAGGCAAGAGTATGGCAGCCCACATTGCTATAGGACGTATTGGAGAAGTCTACAAACAGGAGCTAAATGACACTATCTACTAGATATGTGGATGCCGAGATGAGCAATGGGAGATGATCAGCACCAGGAAGGACCGGTCCGTTGCAGCATTCATCCAGGAATTAAACCATCACATTCGTCGCCAGGAGAACCAGATGTGCGCAAGCATGCTAGATTTGCAGAAGGCGATGATCAGGATCACAGAGCTAGAAGAGGAGCTTAAGTCTACACGCGATGGATATGAGGAGGAAATGATGATACTTGTGGAGAGGAATGACGACATGACAAGGGAGCTAGGAGTTTTTATGGGAGACCCCGCGCCAGGAGGAGAAGATGACGAACCCCGGGAGATTCGTCCCGAAGACTACATCATCATCGATGACACCAACTCCGACCCGGATAGTAGTGATGATGACTATGAAGACGAAGCTGGAGCGGATATCATGGAGTCTTCCACCGATCAAAATTTCTAGTAGACCACCAATACTATTAGTAGTACCCCCATGTAAATATTAGTAGTCCGAGCACTGTAATGATAGTTAGACCGATTGTATGCCCTTGCTTGATTGATTGAGTGATATGATATGATTGTGTTTGTCTCATGTGCATATGGGTAGTGCTTTCTCATTATACCTCATTCTATTCTAAACTCTTCCCTCTAAAACCCATCAGATGCCTCCGAGACGTGACCTCGGATTTTCTTTCCCACCGGAGCTCACTCAGTTGATCCAGCAGCAGAATGCCTTGATGCAGTTGTTAGTTCAGAACCAAGGAAACAACAACAACAACAACCCACCTCCACCACCACCAGTTGACAACTTAGCCCGTTTTCTGAGGCTGCAGCCGCCGGTGTTTTCCAGTAGCACTGAGCCCATAGTTGCGGATGATTGGCTGCGCAGGATTGGAAGGGAGTTGACCACCGCAGGTTGCACTGATGTTGAGAAGGTGTGTTTTGCCGCACACCAATTGGACGGACCAGCAGCCGCATGGTGGGAGAATTACTCAACCACTTTTCATATAGCCAATGTCACTTGGGAGCAGTTTCAGCAAGCATTCCGCACAACCCACGTATCCACTGGAGCTATGAGCATGAAGAAGCGTGAGTTTCACAACTTACGCCAGGGGAACCGTACTGTAGGCCAATACGTGGAGGAGTTTAGTAAGTTATCCCGCTATGCTCCTGATGATGTGGCCATAGATGCCGCGAAGCAAGAGAAGTTTATGGAAGGGCTAAATGATGAGATGAGCATGCAGTTGATGGTGGCAGCATTCAACAACTACTAGGAGTTGGTAGACAAGGCTCTTATGATTGAAGGGAAGCAACAGCAGATTGAGAACCGCAAGAGGAAGTATGGACAAGGAAAGTACAATTCTGGAGCTCAGCAGAAGCCTCGTTTCACCCAAGAACCCGGGAGGACTTATCCATAACCATGGAGGCCACTCTCACAATGGAGGAAGTTCCCATAACCACAGTGGCCCCAAGAATGGAAACGGGAATGGAGTAGGCAGCAATCAGAACCGCTCTAACCTAGCCACACCCGCCAAGAAGGATCAAAGTCATATTACTTGTTTCAAGTGCGGGAAGACTTGGAACTACGCCAACGATTGTCCGGAATTAAAGAACGGTAATGGAAATGGAAGCGCTGGGAAGAAGCCCAACCCTTTTAACAAGGGGCAAGTGAACCACGTGAACGTGGAGGAGGTTGAAGAACAGCCAGGTAAGTTTTTGGTTAAGTCTTTTACTGCAATTGTTCTTTTCGATACTGGTGCATCGCATTCATACATATCAAGGGGATTCATGGATAAGTATAAGTTGCCCACTAAGGTACTTAGGACACCTATGTCAGTAAGCTCACCAGGAGGGGAGTATATGGCAAGTCAAGGATGCTTTCAGATGCGATTGACCATTGGGAGCCATTTTCTTCCCTCAGACCTGATAATTTTGGAGTCACAAAAGGATTGGATGTGATATTAGGAATGGATTGGCTATCGATGTATGGGGGAAACATTGATTGCGCGAGTAAGTCAATTTTTCTTACCACCCCGGAGGGAAAAAGGATCAAGTATGTATCCAGGCATTCGCCAAGGAGAACCCAACTACATTCTCTCACGGGAGTTGTTTAGGAGGAAGTGCCTGTTGTGAAGGATTACCCAGATGTATTTCCAGAGGAGTTACCAGGCATGCCGCCAGATCGAGACATCGAGTTTTTGATAGAGTTGTTGCCAGGCACCGGGCCTATATTAAAGAGACCATACCAGATGCCCGTGAATGATTTGGAGGAGATCAAGAAACAGATTAAGGAGTTATTGGAGAAAGGTTACATTCGACGGAGTTCGTCACCATGGGGAGCCCCAGTGCTATTGGTTGAGAAGAAGGATAAATCCCTAAGAATGGTTGTTGATTATCAGGCATTGAATGAAGTGACAATCAAGAACAAGTACCCACTGCCAATGATCAATGATCTGTTTGACCAGCTGCAAGGAGATAAAGTGCTTTTGAAGATCGATATGCGATCAAGCTACCACCAGCTGAAGATTCGAGAAAAGGATATACCTAAGACAGCGTTCACCACACCGTATGGGCTTTATGAGTATATGGTTATGTCATTTGGATTGACTAATGCCCCTGCCTATTTCATGAGTATGATGAATAAGGTGTTCATGGAGTTCTTGGATAAGTTTGTCATGGTGTTCATTGATGATATTTTAGTATACTCAAAGGATGAAGAGGAACACAAGGAGCATTTGCGCTTAGTTCTCGAGAAACTTAGGGAGCATCAGTTGTATGCCAAGTTCAGCAGGTGTGAGTTTTGGTTAAAGGAAGTTGGATTTCTTGGGCATGTTATATCGGGAGAAGGTATAGCAGTAGACCCCACCAAAGTTCACTCGATCACTGAATGGTTGGCACCCACCTCAGTTGGAGAGATCCGCAGTTTTCTTGGACTCGCGGGATACTATCAATGATTCATTGAAAATTTCTCTAAGATTGCGAAGCCAATGACGACGTTGTTGAAGAAGGACACAAAGTTCCATTGGACTGAGGAATGTGAAGCTAGTTTCCAGGAGTTGAAGAAACGTTTGACTACAGCCCCAGTGATGATTCTGCCGGATATACGCAAGGATTTCCAAGTATATTGCGACGCCTCTCGCTTAGGACTTGGAGGAGTACTTATGCAAGACGGAAGAGTTGTTTCATATGCCTCACAACAGCTTCGACCGCATGAGTTGAATTATGCCACACACGATTTGGAGTTAGCAGCTGTGGTGCATGCACTCAAGACCTGGAGACATTTTCTTATTGGGAACCATTGTGATGTGTACACGGATCATAAGAAGTTTGAAGTACATTTTCACACAGAAGGAGTTGAACCTCAGGCAAATGAGATGGTTGGAGCTTATAAAGGATTGTGATATGAAGTTGCACTATCATCCGGGAAAGGCCAATGTCATAGCAGACGCTTTGAGCCGAAAGAGTTATGCCAATACCTTAGTAACAGGAGGATTGCCAAAGGAGTTAGCAGGAGATTTCAGGGAGCTACATTTAGAGATTGTTCCCAAAGGTTTTGTTACAACCATGGAAGTTTAGTCGACATTGTTGGGAAAGATTCGAGAAGCCCAGAAGGATGACAAAGAAATTATCAAGATAAAGGAGAAGATGAGTGAAGGCAAAGCCAAAGGTTTTCGTGAGGATGATCACGACACCTTGTGGTTTGAGGACCGTATTTTTGTGCCCAATAATGACGAGATCAGGAAGTTGATATTACAGGAAGCTCACGACTCACCATACTCGATACACCCCGAAAACACCAAGATGTATTTGGATTTGAAGGAGCATTTCTGGAGGACTGGAATGAAGAAGGATATTGTCGAGTATGTAGCCGTATGTGATGTATGTCAGAGAGTGAAGGCAGAACATCAGAAGCCAGCAGGATTACTACAACCTATGCCGATACCCGAATGTAAGTGGGATAAGCTTGGCATGGATTTTATCACCGGATTACCCAGGACCCGATCGGGGTATGATTCTATCTGGGTAGTAGTGGACCGCTTGACCAAAGTAGCTCACTTTATCCCAGTGAAAACCACATATACAAGTGCAAAGTTAGCCAAGATATATACGACCAGGATCGTATGTCTGCATGGAGTTCCGAGGACCATTGTATCAGATAGAGGAACACAGTTTACTTCAAAGTTTTGGCACCAACTGCACCAGACTTTGGGAACCAGGCTGGAGTTCAGTACAACTTTTCACCCGCAGACAGATGGACAGACTGAGAGAGTCAATCAGATTCTGGAGGACATGCTGAGAGCTTGTGCACTAGACTATGGGTCTAGTTGGGATGATAATTTACCCTACGCGGAGTTCTCGTACAATAACATCTACCAGGCCAGTTTGAAGATGGCACCGTTTGAAGCCCTGTACGGAACAAGATGCTGAACACCGTTGATGCGGGATCAAGTTGGAGACTGTCAGTTGTTTGGACCGGATTTGATCAAAGAGTTTGAAGAGAAGGTTAAGCTGATTTGAGATAGACTGAAAGTAGCTCAGTCTAGACAGAATAGTTATGCAGACTCGAAACGCAAGGAGGTAGTCTATGAAATCGGAGACAGAGCATATCTGCGAGTTTCACCTCTGCGAGGAGTTAAGCATTTTGGAGTTAAAGGAAAGTTAGCCCCAAGATTTGTAGGACCGTACCGTGTTCTGGAGCGCATGGGAGAGGTTGCCTACAAGTTGGAGTTACCTGAAGGACTGTCAGGAGTTCATGATGTGTTTCACGTTTCCCAGTTGAAGAAGTGCCATGCTGAGATGGCAAATATTCCTCTGAGAGATACAGTGCCCCTAGAAGCAATTCAGTTGGACAGTGATTTGGCGTATGAGGAAAAACCAGCCAAGATTCTCGAGTTTGCCAGTCGAGTTACCCGCAGCAAGGTTATCAAGTTTTGCAAAGTTCAGTGGAGCCACCATACCGAGGATGAAGCCACCTGGGAAAGAGAGGCTGATCTACGCAAAGACCACCCACGCCTATTTTCTAGCCAACCCAAATCTCGAGGGCGAGATTCATCTTAAGGAGGGTAGGTTTGTAACATCCCAAAATTTCAATTTGGAATGTTATACATAGGTCATTCATGCATATCATATTTTATTGCATTTCATTTTGTGATCCTCGAAATCCTAAGCAACTCAAGGACCCTCGGAGAGAGTTGGGGATTTTCCCTCGTTCTCTAATTTGAGTTTTATCAAATATTGGAACAAGGATCACTTTGGTTTTAATTATTTTTCTATTCGAAAATATTTCATATCAAAATATACGAGAGGAGATAATATGACTTCTCCAAAATAAATGAAATATTAGAGGAAAATATTAAAATCACATAAGTTATTTTATTTGGGTTTTATCGCTATTTTATTTGAATTAGGAAAAATATGCATTTTTCAAAATTGCATTAGAGGCCCAAATAAATGTTCACCCTAACCAGAGTATTTTTAGAGGACCGGAAAAATTTATTTCAGGATTTTTGGAGTTCGTTTAGTATTTCTTTTCTTTGTTTTTCTGTGCAAAATTATTTAAAAAAAAGTTACCGCCTTACCGGAACGTGTCCGCTTGGGACACCGACCCGGCCGGCCCTTTAAGAGGCGAGGCCATGAGCCGCCGCCAGCCCCAGGCCGCCCCGCCAAACCCTAAGCACCGTCGCCACTCACCGTCGTCCCGCCGCCGCCCGCCGTCGCCGATCTCCACCGAGCCGCCGCCGTTGACTTTCGTCCGGTCGGTTTTTTAGAAACCCTAGACCGTTTTTTTCTTATTAAATCGGTTTTTTCGGTTCGGTTAAGTTGCGGACGATCGTCCGTACGTTCGTTTTAATGAATGCCATTCACCTGTTAGTCACAGACAGCGAACGTTCGTTCCTTAGCCTGTTAGTCAGTTTTCTTTTTTCAGGGTTTTTCGCGATTATTTTGATCGCTAATTCTGACCCGATTTTCATTTTAGTTTATCTTTTCGCTCATTTATCAGAATCAGGCGATTCAAACGCCTAGATCTTCGTCTCGAAGCCCTCTTTCTATTTAATCAACTTGAACAAGATTTTGGTACTGTAAAATTTGACTTTAGTCCAGATTAGTAATCGGATCTTGTTTCTTTCACAGTTTGAGTTTCGTTGCTCCGTTTGATTTGATTCTTTTTGCTAACCGGAGTTCTTCAATTGAACTTTCTGGTTAGATCTTCTTATTTGAGATTTATCCGTGCATCTTTTCTTGATTGCTTATGTATGTTATTGTTTGTTTGCGATAGAACACCCGGAGTGCGAAGCGTGCTACTACGAGTCTCTAGGTTTTGCGGATCATCAGCAAGGCAAGTAACACTTTGATCATATCCCTTTATCACCCAGTTTGTATGCACTAGTTCAACCTTCACACATTACATGAGTAGGATCTCTTAACATGTCGGTTTGGAAAGTAGATGATGAGGTAGAACCTATTACCTATTTTATTATCAAACCCCTGGGAGTTACTTCTATGTTATCCTTATATTGCCATGCTATGCTCGTAGATGTGGATTTGGGTTTGAGTGTATCCATGACAGATGTGGATTTGGGTTTGAGTGTATCCATGACAGATGTGAGATTGTTAATTTAATGGTTTAACTTAAGGTGGCAACTTTAATACACTTCTGGGTGGATTGCTTTTTTTGGGCACCTGGGGAAATATTGATGTTGTCCTAGGAGATCCCGGGGATATACCGTGTGATCCTACTACGGTCCGCCACCCAGGCTCAAAGGGATCATAAGATTATTCATGCTAGAAACTTCCGTGTGCGGCCACAAGCCATTATGGGCTCTGGCATAGTTGATTATGTTGTGTGACCTCTTTCAGTGGTGGGCTAGCAGATGTAGAGGGAAAGTAGGTGTAACAGTCCACCCGGAGTAAAAAGTTAATGCTTCTGAAAGACTGTGTCTTGGTCATCAGTTTCTTAAACACCATGTAGTGCGAGAAATCCAATGGAGGAGATCGAGTCTTGTGGTGAAAAGTCTGCAAACCTTTGCAGAGTGTACAAACTAATCATGGTTAGCCGTGTCCCCGGTAATGGACATCTTGAGTATCTGGTTTATGGATTATCATATGGATCTCATCACTCTAATTTAATTTGTTGGGTTGATAATTACTTTTAATTGGGATTGAGTTGGGGGAACCTTCTCATTGTTGTTCAAGTACCATGATAGTTAAATAAAATATATTCCTTTGTTGTAGGGAAAAATTGGCTTTACGCAAAACATATTAACCATACAGCCTCCACCAGCCATATATGCATGTAATGATAGCATTTATTCTGTTCATTACTCGCATGTGTTACATTGCCAGCATATTCCATGTGCTGAGCCGTTTTCGGGCTGCAACGTATCATGTTGCAGACTTTTTCAGACGAGGAGTAAGACGCGATAGGTCGTTTGTCATGCACTCAGCTATCCGTTGGAGTTGATGGACTCACTTTATCTTCCAAGCCTGCTGTTGTTATCGTATTAGATGGCCTTAAGCCATATTTATAGTAATAAGTTCTCTCTTGAGACATTCAATGTAATAAGTGTGTGATTGCCACTCTGTTATAAATCCTTTGAGTATTGTGTGTGTCAGCATTACCGATCCAGGGATGACACTGAAGCACAGAGACTTGACCGTCTGAGGTCGGGTCGCTACATCCATATAATGACCTAATGGTGACACCGATATTGGGTAAGCAATGATGAAATCGACCCTACACCATACCCAACGTGTTGGGGAACGTAGTAATTTCAAAAAAATTCCTACGCACACGCAAGATCATGGTGATGCATAGCAATGAGAGGGGAGAGTGTCGTCTATGTACCCTCATAGACCGTAAGCGGAACCATTATGACAACGCGGTTGATGTAGTCGTACGTCTTCACGATCGACTGATCCTCAGTACTGAACGTACGACACCTCTGCGTTCAGCACATGTTCAGCTCGGTGACGTCCCACGAACTCATGATCCAGTAGAGCTTCAGGAAGAGCTTCGTCAGCACGATGACATGGTGACGGTGTTGATGAAGCTACCGACACAGGGCTTCGCCTAAGCACCGCTACTATATGACCGAGGTGGATTATGGTGGAGGGGGGCACCGCACACGGCTAAAAGATCAACGATCAATTGTTGTGTCTCCAAGGGGTGCCCCCTCCCCGTATATAAAGGAGTGGAGGAGGGAGAGGGGGCCGGCCTCCTATGGCGCGCCCCATGAGGACTCCTACTCCCACCGGGAGTAGGACTCCCCCTTTCCAAGTAGGAGTAGGAGAGGAGAAGGAAGGGAGAGAAGGAGAGAAGGAAAGGGGGGCGCCGCCCCCCTCCTTGTCCAATTCGGACTAGAGGGGGAGGGGGGGCGCGGCTGCCCTTGCCGCCTCTCCTCTTCTCCCACTAGGGCCCATTAGGCCCAATATACTCCCCGGGGGGTTCCGGTAACCCCCTGGTACTCCGGTTTATGTCCGAAACCTCCCAAAACACTTCCGGTGTCCGAACATAGTCGTCCAATATATCGATCTTTACGTCTCGACCATTTCGAGACTCCTTGTCATGTCCGTGATTATATCTGGGACTCCAAACTACCTTCGGTACATTAAAACACAAAAACTCATAATACCGATCGTCACAGAACTTTAAGCGTGCGGACCCTACGGGTTTGAGAACTATGTAGACATGACCGAGACACGTCTCCGGTCAATAACCAATAGCAGAACCTGGATGCTCATATTGGTTCCTACATATTCTACGAAGATCTTTATCGGTCAAAACCGCATAACAACATACGTTGTTCCCTTTGTCATCGGTATGTTACTTGCCCGAGATTTGATCGTTGGTATCTCAATACCTAGTTCAATCTCGTTACTGGCAAGTCTCTTTACTCGTTTCGTAATGCATCATCCCGTAACTAACTCATTAGTCATATTGCTTGCAAGGCTTATAGTGTTGTGCATTACCGAGAGGGCCAAGAGATACCTCTCCGACAATCGGAGTGACAAATCCTATTCTTGGTCTATGCCAACTCAACGAACACCATCGGAGACACCTTTAGAGCACCTTTATATACAATCACCCAGTTACATTGTGACGTTTGGTAGAACACAAAGTGTTCTTCCGGTAATCGGGAGTTGCATAATCTCATAGTCATAGGAACATGTCTAAGTCTTGAAGAAAGCAATAGCAGTAAACTAAACTATCAAGTGCTAAGCTAACGGAATGGGTCATGTCAATCACATCGTTCTCCTAATGATATGATCCCGTTAATCAAATGACAACTCATGTCTATGGCTAGGAAACTCAACCATATTTGATCAACGAGCTAGTCAAGTAGAGGCATACTAGTGACACTATGTTTCTCTATGTATACACACATGTATTATGTTTCCGATTAATACAATTCTAGCATGAATAATACACATTTATCATGATATGAGGGAATAAGAACTTTATTATTGCCTCTAGGGCATGTATTATGTTTCCGCTTAATACAATTCTTGCACTAGAGTCAATAATCTAGATTACACAGTAATGATTCTAACACCCATGGGGTCTTGGTGCAGATCATGTTTTGCAAGTGGAAGAGGCTTAGTCAACGGGTCTGCAACATTCAGATCTATATGTATCTTGCAAATCTCTATGTCTCCCACCTGGACTTGATCCCGGATGGAATTGAAGCGTCTCTTGATGTGCTTGGTTCTCTTGTGAAATCTGGATTCCTTTGCCAAGGCAATTGCACCAGTATTGTCACAAAAGATTTTCATTTGACCCGATGCACTAGGTATGACACCTAGATCGGATATGAACTCCTTCATCCAGACTCCTTCATTTGCTGCTTCCGAAGCAGCTATGTACTCCGCTTCACACGTAGATCCCACCACGACGCTTTGTTTAGAACTGCTCCAACTAACAACTCCACTGTTCAATATAAACACGTATCCGGTTTGCGATTTATAACCGTCCGGATCAGTGTCAAAGCTTGCATCGATGTAACCATTTACGGCGAGCTCTTTGTCACCTCCATAAACGAGAAACATATCCTTAGTCATTTTCAGGTATTTCAGGATGTTCTTGACCGCTGTCCAGTGATCCACTCCTGGATTACTTTGGTACCTCCCTGCTACACTAATAGCAAGACACACATCAGGTCTGGTACACAACATTGCATACATGATAGAGCCTATGGCTGAAGCATAGGGAACACTTTTCATTTTCTCTCTATCTTTTGTAGTGGTCGGGCATTGAGTCTTACTCAACTTCACACCTTGTAACACAGGAAAGAACCCTTTCTTTGCTTAATCCATTTTGAACTTCTTCAAAACTTTATCAAGGTATGTAATTTGTGAAAGTCCAATTAAGCGTCTTGATCTATCTCTATAGATCTTGATGCCCAATATATAAGCAGCTTCTCTGAGGTCTTTCATTGAAAAACTCTTATTCAAGTATCCTTTTATGCTATGTAGAAATTCTATATCATTTCCAATCAACAATATGTCATCTACATATAATATTAGAAATGTTACAGAGCTCCCACTCACTTTCTTGTAAATACAGGCTTTTCCAAAAGTCTGTATAAAACCATATGCTTTGATCACACTATCAAAATGTTTATTCCAACTCCGAGAGGCTTGCACCAGTCCATAAATGGATCGCTGGAGTTTCCACACTTTGTTAGCACCTTTGGGTCGACAAAACCTTCTAGTTGCATCATATACAACTCTTCTTCCAGAAATCCATTCAGGAATGCAGTTTTGACATCCATTTGCCAAATTTCATAATCATAAAATGTAGCAATTGCCAACATGATTCGGACAGACTTAAGCATCGCTACGGGTGAGAAAGTCTCATCGTATTCAACCCCTTGAACTTGTCGAAAACCTTTTGCAACAAGTCGAGCTTTGTAGACAGTAACATTACCGTCAGCGTCAGTCTTCTTCTTGAAGATCCTTTTATTCTCGATGGCTTGTGGATCATTGGGCAAGTCAACCAAAGTCCACACTTTGTTCTCATACATGGATCCCATCTCAGATTTCATGGCCTCAAGCCATTTTGCAGAATCTGGGCTCAGCATCGCTTCTTCATAGTTCGTAGGTTCATCATGGTCAAGTAACATGACTTCCAGAACAGGATTACCGTACCACTCTTGTGCGGATCTTACTCTGGTTGACCTACGAGGTTCGGTAGTAACTTGATCTGAAGTTTCATGATCATCATCATTAGCTTCCTCACTAATTGGTGTAGATGTCACAGGAACCGGTTTCTGTGATGAACTACTTTCCAATAAGGGAGCAGGTATAGTTACCTCATCAAGTTCTACTTTCCTCCCACTCACTTCTTCCGAGAGAAACTCCTCTAGAAAGGATCCATTCTTAGCAACAAATCTCTTGCCTTCGGATCTGTGATAGAAGGTGTACCCAATAGTTTCCTTCGGGTATCCTATGAAGACACATTTCTCCGATTTGGGTTCAAGCTTATCAGGTCGAAGTTTTTTCACATAAGCATCGCAACCCCAAACTTTAAGAAATGACAACTTTGGTTTCTTGCCAAACCATAGTTCAACAGGTGTCGTCTTAACGGATTTTGATGGTTCCCTATTTAACGTGAATGCAACCGTCTCTAAAGCATAACCCCAAAATGATAGCGGTAAATCAGTAAGAGACATCATCGATCGCACCATATCTAGTAAAGTACGATTACGATGTTCGGACACACCATTACGCTGTGGTGTTCCGGGTGGCGTGAGTTGCGAAACTATTCCGCATTGTTTCAAATGTAGACAAAACTCGTAACTCAAATATTCTCCTCCATGATCAGATCGTAGAAACTTTATTTTCTTGTTACGATGATTTTCCACTTCACTCTGAAATTCTTTGAACTTTTCAAATGTTTCAGACTTATGTTTCATTAAGTAGATATACCCATATCTGCTCAAATCATGTGTGAAGGTGATAAAATAACGATACCCGCCGCGAGCCTCAATATTCATTGGACCACATACATCAGTATGTATGATTTCTAATAATCTGTTGCTCGCTCCATTGTTCCGGAGAACGGCGTTTTAGTCATCTTGCCCATGAGGCATGGTTCGCAAGTACCAAGTGATTCATAATCAAGTGATTCCAGAAGTCCATCACTATGGAGTTTCTTCATGCGCTTTACACCAATATGACCTAAATGACAGTGCCACAAATAAGTTGAACTATCATTATTAACTCTGCATCTTTTGGCTTCAACATTATGAATATGTGTATTACTAATATCGAGATTTAACACAAATAGACCACTCTTCAAGGGTGCATGACCATAAAAGATATTACTCATATAAATAGAACAACCATTATTCTCAGATTTAAATATATAATCGTCTCGCATCAAACAAGATCCAGATACCAAATAACAATTATTCAGGTCTAAAATTAATCCCAAAGGTAGATGCAGAGGTAGTGTGCCGACGGCGATCACATCGACTTTGGAACCATTTCCCACACGCATCGTCACCTCGTCCTTAGCTAATCTTCTCTCAATCCGTAGTTCTTGTTTCGAGTTGCAAATATTAGCAACAGAACAAGTATCAAATACCCAGATGCTACTGCGAGCTCTAGTAAGGTACACATCAATAACATGTATATCACATATGCCTTTGTTCACCTTGCCATCCTTCTTATCCGCCAAATACTTGGGGTAGTTCCGCTTCTAGTGACCAGTCTATTTGCAGTAGAAGCACTCAGTCTCAGGCTTAGGTCCAGACTTGGGTTTCTTCTCCTGAGCAGCAACTTGTTTGTCATTCTTTTTGAAGTTCCCCTTCTTCTTCCCTTTACCCTTTTTCTTGAAACGGGTGGTCTTGTTGACCATCAACACTTGATGCTCCTTCTTGATTTCTACCTCTGCAGCCTTTAGCATTGCGAAGAGCTCGGGAATTGTCTTATCCATCCCTTGCATATTATAGTTCATCACGAAGCTCTTGTAGCTTGGTGGCAGTGATTGAAGAATTCTGTCAATGACACTATCATTCGGAAGATTAACTCCCAATTGACTCAAGTGATTGCAGTACCCAGACATTCTGAGTATGTGTTCACTGACAGAACTATTCTCCTCCATCTTGCAGCTGTAGAACTTATTGGAGACTTCATATCTCTCAATCCGGGCATTTGCTTGAAATATCAACTTCAACTCCTGGAACATCTCATATGCTCCATGACGTTCAAAACGTCGTTCAAGTCCCGGTTCTAAGCCGTAAAGCATGGCACACTGAACTATCGAGTAGTCATCATCTTTGCTCTGCCAGACGTTCTTAACATCATTAGTAGCATCTATAGCAGGCCTTGCACCCAGCGGTGCTTCCAGGATGTAATTCTTCTGTGCAGCAATGAGGATAATCCTCAAGTTACGGACCCAGTCCGTGTAACTTCTACCATCATCTTTCAACTTTGCTTTCTCAAAGAACGCATTAAAATTCATCGGAACAACAACACGGGCCATCTATCTACAACAACATAGATAAGCAAAATACTATCAGGTACTAAGTTCATGATAAATTTAAGTTCAATTAATCATATTACTTAAGAACTCCCACTTAGATAGACATCCCTCTAATCATCTACTCCCTCCGTTCCAAATTACTTGTCACAGAAATGGATGTATCTAGAACTAAAATAATCTAGATACATCCATACCTGCGACAAGTAATTTAGAATGGAGGGAGTAAGTGATCACGTGATCCAAATCAACTAAACCATCACCGATCATCACGTGAAATGGAGTAGTTTTCAATGGTGAACATCACTATGTTAATCATATCTACTATATGATTCACGCTCGACCTTTCGGTCTCAGTGTTTCGAGGCCATATCTGTATATGCTAGGTTCATCAAGTTTAACCCGAGTATTCTGCGTGTGCGAAACTGGCTTGCACCCGTTGTATAAGAACGTTGAACTTATCACACCCGATCATCACGTGGTGTCTCGGCACGACTAATTTTTGCAATGGTGCATACTCAGGGAGAACACTTGTACCTTGAAATTTTTAGTGAGAGATCATCTTATAATGCTACCGTCAATCAAAGCAGAATAAGATGCATAAAGGATAAACATCACATGCAATCAATACAAGTGATATGATATGACCATCATCATCTTGTGCCTTTGATCTCCATCTCCAAACACCGTCATGATCACCATCGTCACCGGCGCGACACCTTGATCTCCATCGTAGCATCGTTGTCGTCTCGCCAACTATCACTTCTACAACTATCGCTACCACTTAGTGATAAAGTAAAGCAATTACATGGCGATTGCATTTCATACAATAAAGCGACAACCATATGGCTACCTCTTGAGCAATTACTTGGTATGCCTTGACTTGGCGTAGATCTCCTCGGCAACGGCGCCGCAAATCCTTCTTGCTACCTCTTGAGAATTGCGTTGGTTTTCCCTTGAAGAGGAAAGGGTGATGCAGTGGAGCAGCGTAAGTATTTCCCTCAGTTTTTGAGAACCAAGGTATCAATCCAGTAGGAGACCACACACGAGTCACCTCGTACCTACACAAACAAATAAGAACCTCGCAACCAACGCGATAAAGGGGTTGTCAATCCCTTCACGGCCACTTGCAAGAGTGAGATCTGATAGAGATGATAATAATAAGATAAATATTTTTGGTATTTTTATGATATAAATTGAAAGTAAATAAAGCAAAATTAACGGCACCAGAAATAGCTTGTTGACAGGAGATTAATATGATGGAAAATAGACCCGGGGGCCTTAGGTTTCACTAGTGGCTTCTCTCAAGATAGCACTAGTATTATGGTGGGTGAACAAATTACTATCGAGCAATTGATAGAAAAGCGAATAATTAAGAGAATATCTAGGCATGATCATGTATATAGGCATCACGTCCGCGACAAGTAGACCGAAACGATTCTGCATCTACTACTATTACTCCACACATCGACCGATATCCAGCATGCATCTAGAGTATTAACTTCATAAGAGTAGAGTAACGCCTTAAGCAAGATGACATGATGTAGAGGGATAAAATCATGCAATATGATATAAACCGCATCTTTTTATCCTCGATGGCAACAATACAATGTGTGTCATTTCCCTTTCTGTCACTGGGATCGAGCACCGCAAGATTGAACCCAAAGCTAAGCACTTCTCCCATTGCAAGAAAGATCAATCTAGTACTTAGTAGCAAAGTAATATGATAGTAGTGGTAAAGATAACAAAAAGTAACGGTAGCAAAAGTAATGTTTTTGGTATTTTATACTGATGATAGCAATAGCAATGAAAAAGTAAATTAGCGAAGAACAATATATGGAAAGCTCGTAGGCAATGGATCGGTGATGGAGAATTATGCCGGATGTGGTTCATCATGTAACAGTCATAACCTAGGGTGACACAGAACTAGCTCCAGTCCATCAATGTAATGTAGGCATGTATTCCGAATATAGTCATATGTGCTTATGGAAAAGAACTTGCATGACATCTTTTGTCCTACCCTCCCGTGGCAGCGGAGTCCTATTGGAAACTAAGAGATGTTAAGGCCTCCTTTTAATAGAGTACCGGACCAAAGCATTAACACATAGTGAATACATGAACTCCTCAAACTACGGTCATCACCGGTAAGTATCCTCATTATTGTCACTTCGGGGTTAACGGATCATAACACATAATAGGTGACTATAGACTTGCAACATAGGATCAATAACTCTCATATACCGATGAAAACATAATAAGTTCAGATCTGAAATCATGGCACTCGGGCCCTAGTGACAAGCATTAAGCATAGCAAATTCATAGAAACATCAATCTCAGAATATAGGGGATACTAGGGATCAAACCCTAACAAAACTAACTCGATTACATGATAAATCTCATCCAACCCATCACCGTCCAGCAAGCCTACAATGGAATTACTCACACACGGCGGTGAGCATCACGAAATTGGTGATGGAGGATGGTTGATGATGACGATGGCGACGAATTCCCCTCTCCGGAGCCCTGAACGGACTCCAGATCAGCCCTCCCGAGAGAGTTTAGGGCTTGGCGGCGGCTCTGTATCGTAAAACGCGATGAATCCTTCTCTTTTGGTTTTTTCTCCCCGAAAGTGAATATATGGTGTCCAGGTTGAGGTCGGTGGAGCCTCAGGGGGCCCACGAGGCAGGGGGGCGTGCCCCCCACCCTCGTGGACGGGTGGGACACCCCCTGACATGGATCTTCCTTCCAATATTCATTATATATTCCAAAATAATTCTTCATTGATTTTCAGGTCATTCCGAGAACTTCTATTTCTGCATAAAAATAACACCATGGCAATTCTGCTGAAAACAGCGTCAGTCCGGGTTAGTTCCATTCAAATGATGCATGTTAGAGTCCAAAACAAGGGCAAAAGTATTTGGAAAAGTAGATACGACGGAGACGTATCACTAAGCAATCATGTCTTCTCAAAATAACATGGCCATAGAAAGTTATCCCTACAAAATCATATAGTCTGGTTATGCTCTATCTTCATCACACAAAATATTAAATCATGCACAACCCCGATGACAAGCCAAGCAATTGTTTCATACTTTTTATGTTCTCAAACTTTTTCAATCTTCACGCAATATATGTGTTGGAAATATGCCCTAGAGGCAATAATAATATGGTTACTATTATATTTCCTTGTTCATGATAATTGTCTATTGTTCATGCTATAATTGTGTTATCTGGAAATCGTAATACATGTGTGAATACATAGACCACAACATGTCCCTAGTGAGCCTCTAGTTGACTAGCTCGTTGATCAATAGATGGTTATGGTTTCCTGACCATGGACATTGGATGTCATTGATAATGGGATCACATCATTAGGAGAAGGATGTGATGGACAAGACCCAATCCTAAGCATAGCGCAAGATCGTGTAGTTCGTCTGCTAAAGCTTTTCTAATGTCAAGTATCTTTTCCTTAGACCATGAGATTGTGCAACTCCCGGATACTGTAGGAATACTTTGGGTGTGCCAAACGTCACAACGTAACTGGGTGACTATAAAGGTGCACTACGGGTATCTCCGAAAGTGTCTGTTGGGTTGGCATGAATCAAGACTGGGATTTGTCACTCCGTATGACAGAGAGGTATCTCTGGGCCCACTCGGTAAGACATCATCGTAATGAGCTCAATGTGACTAAGGGTTGGTCACGGGATGATGTGTTACGAAACGAGTAAAGTGACTTTCCGGTAACGAGATTGAACGAGGTATTGGGATACCGACGATCGAATCTCGGGCAAGTAACGTACCGATTGACAAAGGGAATTGTATACGGGATTGCTTGGATCCTCGACATCGTGGTTCATCCAATGAGATCATCGTGGAACATGTGGGAGCCAACATGGGTATCCAGATCCCTTTGTTGGTTATTGGCCGGATAGTTGTCTTGGCCATGTCTGCATGGTTCCCGAACCCATAGGATCTACACACTTAAGGTTCGATGACGCTAGGGTTATTAGGAAGACTTGTATGTGATTACCGAATGTTGTTCGGAGTCCCAGATGAGATCCCGGACGTCACGAGGAGTTCCGGAATGGTCCGGAGGTGAAGATTTATATATGGGAAGTTGTCATACGGTCACCGGAAAAGTTCGGGGGCATATAGGTATTATACCGGGGCCACTGGAGGGGTTCCGGGAGTCCACCGGGAGGGGCCACCTCTCTCGAAGGGCCTCATGGGTCGTAGAGGAAAGGGAACCAACCCTTGGAGGGCTGGGTGCATGCCCCCTTTTGGGCCCATGCGCCTAGGGTTGGGGGGGAACCCTAGAGGGGGCGCCCCCCTTGCTTGGGGGGCAAGCCCCCTCGCCTTGGCCGCCGCCCCCCTCTAGATATCATCTAGAGGGGGTCGGCCCCCCTCCTCCTTCCCCTATAAATAGAGGGGCAAGGGGAGGGCTGCACACCACATCAAAGGCGCGGCCCCTCCCCTCCCCAACACCTCTCCTCCTCGGTTAAGAGCTTGGCGAAGCCCTGCCGGAGTACTGCCGCTCCACCACCACCACGCCGTCGTGCTGCTGTTGGAGCTCTCTTCCTCAACCTCTCCCTCCTCCTTGCTGGATCAAGGTGCGGGAGACGTCTCCGCTCCGTACGTGTGTTGAACACGGAGGTGCCGTCCGTTCGGCGCTAGGATCATCGGTGATTTGGATCACGACAAGTACGACTCCATCAACCTCGTCTCTTGAACGCTTCCGCTCGCGATCTACAAGGGTATGTAGATGCACTCCTCTCCCTCTCATTGCTAGATGACTCCATAGATTGATCTTGGTGATGCATAGAAAATTTTAAATTTCTGCTACGATCCCCAATAGTGGTATCAGAGCCAGGTTTATCCGTAGTTTCTATGCACGAGTAGAACACAAGTTGTTGTGGGTATTGATTTTGTCAATTTACTTGCCGTTACTAGTATTATCTTGATTTGGCGGCATCGTGGGATGAAGCGGCCCGGACCGACCTTACACGTACGGTTACGTGAGACTGGTTCCACCGACTGACATGCACTAGTTGCATAAGGTGGCTAGCGGGTGTCTGTCTCTCCCACTTTAGTCGGATCGGATTCAATGAAAAGGGTCAAGGGTAAATAGAAAGTGGCATATCATGTTGTGGTTTTGGTGTAGGTAAGAAACGTTCTTGCTAGAAACCTATAGCAGCCACGTAAAAACTTGCAACAACAATTAGAGGACGTCTAACTTGTTTTTGCAGCATATGCCGTGTGATGTGATATGGCCAAAAGGATGTGACGAATGATATATGTGATGTATGTGATTGATCGTGTTCTTGTAATAGGAATCACGACTTGCATGTCGATGAGTATGACAACCGGCAGGAGCCATAGGAGTTGTCTTAATTTATTTATGACCTGCGTGTCAACATAAACGTCATGTAATTTCTTTACTTTATTGCTAACCGTTAGCCATAGTAGCAGAAGTAATAGTTGGCGAGACAACTTCATGAAGACACGATGATGGAGATCATGATGATGGAGGTCATGGTGTCATGCCGGTGACAATGGTGATCATGGCGCCCCGAAGATGGAGATCAAAAGGAGCAAAATGATATTGGCCATATCATGTCACTATTTGATTGCATGTGATCTTTATCATGTTTTACATCTTATTTGCTTAGAACGACGATAGCATAAATAAGATGATCCCTCGCAATAATTTCAAGAAAGTGTTCCCCCTAACTGTGCACCGTTGCTAAGGTCCATTGTTCCGAAGCACCACGTGATGATCGGGTGTGATAGGTTCTAACGTTCGCATACAACGGGTGTAAGCCAGATTTACACATGCAATACACTTAGGTTGACTTGACGAGCCTAGCATGTACACAGATGGCCTCGAAACAAGGAAGACCGAAAGGTCGAACATGAGTCGTATAGAAGATACAATCAACATGAAGATGTTCACCGATGATGACTAGTCCGTCTCACGTGATTATCGGACACGGCCTAGTTGACTCGGATCATGTATCACTTAGATGACTAGAGGGATGTCTATCTGAGTGGGAGTACATTAAATAATTTGATTAGATGAACTTAATTATCATGAACATAGTCTAAAAATGTTTGCAATATGTTTTGTAGATCAAATGGCCCACGCTAATGTTCACTACAAAAAAATACACTTCCGTGATGATACGTGTTTGTCATAGTAGGTCGCTTTTTTGTCATGCATGTACATCCATGACAAACTTATGACAGAATCAAGATAGTCATACCTGTGTTGTCGTAGAAGTGTTCCATGACATTACCAAAATTATCATCATGGAAGTGTCCACTTCCATGACGATAAATCATGCGTCACAGAAGTGCTTTCGTCAAGGGTGACCGACACGTGGCATCCACCGTAATGGAACGCTGTTAAGCTATCGGGTTGGGTTTTGGATCCGATAACCCGTTAACAGCCCCGGCCAATGGGGATTTTCCATGTGTAAAATCATCATTGGCTGGAGGAAACATGTGTCGGCTCATCGTTGGGACAGATGTCAACCACTCATTGGACGGAAGGCGCCTATGATACACGTGGCACGGCCCAACAGAAGCCCATTCCTATGAAAAGGCCGGCCCGTTTGACTTGGTCAAAAGCTGGCGGGTCGGCCCATGGAAAGCCTGTTAACGGCATGTTCGAATATAGCCAATTTACAGCCCGCTAACCCAAGGCCCGTTATGCCCTATCCGAATTAGGCCCAATAGCATCATCTGGGCCATCCAATATGATTCCAGCCCGTTTTCACTTCTGGCCCATGTATGGCCCATGACGTCTTTCGGCCCATATGAGGCCCTATGTAACTCTTGGCCTACTAACGACCCGTGGTGAAACTGGCCCGTAATGAACAATGTATCACTTTACACCCATTAACGACCCGTGATGAAACTGGCCCGTAATGAAAAGTGTATCACTTTATACCCATTAACGGCCCGTTATTCCGTTGGGCCGTTTCCAGCCCATGTTATCTTTCGGCCTTCTCAGAGCCCATTTATTCTTGGGCTCATTTCCAGCATTCGTTTACTTACGGCCCATTACTGTCATTTTCTGCTTGTGGGCCAAATTCAGCCCGTGGTTACAGTCGGCCTGTTTGTGGTCCGTTAATACGTTGGGCCGATTTCATAGCGTCATCAAATATGGCCTATTATCGATGGCCCATTATGGTCGGCCCATGAACGGACGATTCCAACTCTAGCTTGTTTACGGCCAGAATGCGGTCTGTTTGGCCCATGTTTGGCCAATCGATTATACGACCCGTATAAGGCCCATTGATAATACGGCCCGCAGAAGGCCCATTGTTTCTACGGCCCGTAGAAGCCCCACTGTTTATACGGCCCGTAGAAGGCCCACTGTTTCTACGGCCCATAGGAGGCCCAGTGTCACTACAGTAAATATTAGCCCATGGTTATTGTGGCCTAGTTTTAAAAAATAGGTTATTGCAGCCACTAGCAAACCACAGAAAAAGAACTGCACTGACTACAAGCAAACAAATAAACAAGACAACAAGGAAATAAATAAGCAAGCAACTAACACTACGCTATCACGGCTATTACACATATTACATCCACTGGGCATCAAAGTTCGCCACCAGTGCAAATATAGGGAACACAACATCATATAAACGCCGCAGCAAAACAAGTCCAGAATTGAAACCACTACAGAAGAGCTCAAGAAACAATATCCTGGGTACCCATAATGCTGGCAAGATGCTTAGTAAGCTTATTAAGTTTCTCTTGTTTGGCGCTTAAGTCCTCCAGCGCTTGCTGTTGCACCAGAAAGTATGCATCTGAATTCTGCAGGGACTTCCTCGGTCCTTCGGCTTCCTGTCGCATAACATCTGATCGATGTATTTCAACTTGAAGTTGAGACTCAAGAAGCCGAACTGATTCAGGCAATGAGTTCGAAGAGCTGGTGCCAGCAGTGGTAGCCAGTAACTCGAACACTACATCAAGACAGGACTTTGGGGTTTTCTTAGTGTCTTCAATATAGTTTTTATCAGCTTTCTTGGAGACCAACAGGGATGTCTCACTGTCTTGAACCTTATCTGCATTACTTCCTTTACCATTGCATAACAGGGTACTCTTCTCCAATATTTTATCCGCGTTCTAAAAGAGAAACAAACAAACACATCTCAGGTTTACAATGTAGTATATGAAACTCATTTTGGTAAACCAGTTCAGTAGTAAGGTGGACAGGATAACAACATGAAACAAACCTATATCTATGTAGTATGGTCACTGTATGGTCTATATCATTCTAGTTTATGTTGCGAAATCAAGATAGATACAGTTCAAATCATATCTATTTAAGACAAAGCGGCATAGACAGAATATAAGTGTGGGAAACTACACAGCAATAACAACACTTGTAATGTGCATGGCATGAGAACATGGTTGTTTATTCAATTGAAACTGAAATCAACATAGAGCAACTTACAATAACAAACAGCCAAACACGTTGAAGAAACAGGTTCAAAACATACATGTTGCGCCATTGGAGTTTCAATTGCGTCCTTCAAATTTGAAATTAGTTGGTATCAGTAAATACAGTGATGCAAGAGCAAAGTAGTATGAACCATAGCTACGGAACCTGACCTGAGAACAATTCTTCTTCTGCTTTAAGCGTCGACTTCGAGTTCGGTGTGGTGGTCCTCGTGATTTGGGCACTGCAGTTGCCTTACTAACTGCTCGTGTTTGGGTGCTCTATGGTGGAGACGGTGTTGTGTAAACGGGAACTGGGTGTCTATCTGCTGGGGTTGGGGTTAGAAGGGGTGTAGCTAGTTCTCTGTCCAACTGGGTAGGGGCACAATCTGCATGAGTGTGGGTTATGTGTGGTGGGGCTGGTTCTTGGGCAAGTACAACCGTGGTTCTATCTGCATCGACAGGTAGCACGATCTTTTCTGAAGACCGTGTTTTTACTCCCACAGATACTGCCATCACTCCCTCCAATTGAAATGGCTGATAAAGAAGAAAAGTAATTGAATGTACAAACATTGTAAGATAGACAGGTGCAATGGATAGTAGGGAAGAAAATAGGGCATGAAATAATTCACATTTATGTTGTCTAAGCAAACAGAATAGCAGGACATAATTTCACATATATGATGGCTAATTAAACAGGATAGCATGACACAATTTCACATGTATGATGGCTAACTAAACAGGATAGAATGACATACTTCAAAATATGATGACTATGTAAACAGGATGACATGATATAACTATATGATGTGTCTATTAAAGTGGTTGGCATGCCATAAATCACAAACATGCCGTCGATGGAAACATGATGGCATGATATAATTCACGGATAGAATGACATAATTTAAATATGATGACTATGTAAACAGGATGAGATGATATAACTATATTATGTCTTTAGAAAATGGGTTGGCATGCCATAATTCAGATACATGCTGTCTATGTAAACATCATGGCATGACATAATTCAAATATATGATTTATATACTAAGGAAGTGA